>NC_090449.1:460368378-460687455 GCF_031143425.1 Pleurodeles waltl | reverse complement strand
CAAACAATGTCTTATTTCATTTTAGTTTTATCCCAACCCGCAAGGCAATTACAGGCCATCCGGTAAAGGAACAGTAACCTGCAGCTATGGGCTTAAATCGGCCTGCAAATACAGTAAACATCAATTCTAATAAATATACCAATATTAAGGTTTCTGTAAGGGTGATGTGAGAGGCGAGATGGGATGTGAATTAAAAGCCTGCATTTTTTTTCACTTAATATTTTGAATTGTCATACGTTTTGCAAATTAACCAATATTCATTAACATGATTTCTAAACACGAGAAGCAGTCTTTATGTGTCATATTGCATAGTGTTATTGCTGTATTCCTAAAAGTGCTTAAACTGACTAAAAGTAGCATTCCCAATGCTGCAAGACAGTCTACCTGCAAAGAATAAAATGGTTATAAAAGTAATCTAATCCTCAAAAATATTATTTTGGTGAGTAACATAAACAATAATGATGTCAGGATTCTGCCATCTTGCCACTAGATGGCTTTGACAAGACCCCACTGGGGTCCAGCCTTACACCAGTATAGGACAATGTATACTTCTACAAATTGCTTTTTTAGCTCTGCTTGACAATCAGGTCCACGTTCCCACACTTCGTTCTTGGTGCATCATGGTCCTTGTAGTCCATTCTGTTGCCAAACCACAGATCACGTCCTGGTGGCAGTGCTCTATTCACTATCATGTGTTCTGGATCCTATGGTCTTTCTGAGTCTCTAATATTGGCATTCTGGGCTTTTATCTTTTATACTTTCTTCCACGCGCCGTTCCTTGTTTTCCAGTTCCTCGTGTGTGCCTGCTGGTTTCCATAGTCTTTCTTTCTCTATGTTATCATGCAGCCTTCCCTTCATTGGTGTTCTCCCAGTTCTCTGCAGCTAGTTGGTGACTCATACCTGCCTCTCATCTTAGCATATGTGCCATTCCCATGAGCTCCAACTATTTCTGCCCCGTAAACTAAGAGTGCAGTAGCTTGAAACAGTCTTTTTCTGCCGAGGCGACAATCATTTCAGTGTTGGCTTTTTTCATTGATTTCTGGCTTGCTTCTTGACACTTTGGGCGACGAATCTAAGAAAAGTGGAGCAGCATCCAATGCAGTGCCACTTTTATTGCGCCCCTTAGTGCCCCCTACTGCCCCCATGTGTACGCCATATTTAATATATGGTGCACTATGGCACAGGGTAGGGGTAATAGCGTCAACATTTTTGACGCCATAGATGTACTGTGTAGGATTAGTGCCAAAATGTTGGTGCTAATCCCTAATCCTGCAGAGTACATAGGGCCAATTGAAAACAGTGGTGTGCCCCTTTTTAACGCCTGCTCTGCTAAAAAATAGTTGCTAAAAAAAAAAAATAGCTGCTAAAAATGGTGCAGTGGAATCTCTTAGATTCCACTGCACCATTTTTGTGGTCCCCCTAACGGGGGAAAGCCTCCTTACATACATTATTGCTGGTGCAGGCATAATGTGATGCAAGGGTTGGCGTGGCGAATTTTGCCTATTTGGCCACATTAGCATCATAAAATATCATGCTAATGTGACACGAGGTGGGCCTCATAAATCTGGGCCTATGTAGCTTGGTTCCCTTTATCTTCTAGATCTCCACTTCCTATATATTGCCTTATTTGTTTTTGTCATTTCTGCCTCTTTGTTCCTGTGGTTGCAATAGTTCTAGTTCTCTGTGCATACTTCCTCACTTGGGGCCAGATGTAGCAACTTGGCAATTTGCGACTTGCAAATTGCGAGTACCTGCGACTCGCAATTTGCAAGTCGCAAATTGCTATGCAGTACGGTGTCTCAGACACCGACTGCGACTCGCTATGGGGTCGCAATGACCCACCTCATGAATATTCATGAGGTGGGTCGCAAATAGCGGCCCCATTGCGAGTATAGGCACTCGCTAACATGGAGGCCTGCTGACGTCAGCAGACCTCCATGTTCGTGACCTGCTTTTAAATAAAGCAGTTTTTTTTTTTTTAAGTGTAGCCCGTTTTCCTTACTGGAAAACGAGCTGCACTTAAAAAAAATCCGAAACCTTTAGTTTCGGTATTTTTTCAGGGCAGGGAGTGGTCCCTTGGACCACTCCCTGCCCTGAAAAAATATTTTTGGGTCCAGTCACAAACTGGAAGGGGTCCCATGGGGACCCCTTCCAATTTGCGAGTGGGTTACCATCCACTTGAAGTGGATGGTAACTGCGATGCCATTTGCGACCGCGTACGCGGTCGCAAATGGTATTGCATCCCACAGCGACTCGCAAATAGGAAGGGAACACCCCTTCCTATTTGCGAGTCGGAAATGCATATTGCGAGTCGGTAACGACTCGCAATATGCATTTCTGCATGGCAAACCCACGTTTGCGACTCGCAAACGGCGATTTTCGCCGTTTGCGACTCGCAAACGGTTTGCTACATCTGGCCCTTGATCTTGTTATGCGCAGACTACTTGCCTGGTGTGCTGCGTTCTGTCTGCATAAACTTCTCCTACCCTTATTAGTGTGCAAATTTCCAAGTCTTGTTCCCAGTGTTCATAGTTCTGTGTAGTGCTTTCCTGTACTGAACTTAATTCCAGTTATGATTTTCCAAGATTAATATTCTGGTTTCTGTGTTCCTTGCTCTGGTCTCTTTGTCCTCTTGTGAGTTATATATTAAAATCCTGATTATTATTATGGTGGGTGCCAGTGAGATTCTGAGGCTTGTGCCTCTAGCTCAGAGACTTACTCTGTGTTCTTCTTCGGTAAGAATTGCTAGAGGTCTCCCCCATTCTGTGAGAATAATCTGCTCCTTGTCTTCTGTAAAATCTTTTCACCTCACAGAGAGATCACTTTTGAGAGGCAGGCAAACTATCATTTTGATAGTTGGGCCACTGTTTATTCTATCACAGTTACTTCTTATTGCTTAATATCCAGTGTATGCCTTGTCTATATAGTTTTGTCCTTACAGTCATCACCCATTGCAAGTCCTCTATCCAAATTCTAGCCTGGTCAAGTCCACAACTTTAGCCTTTTTCTTAACTTCCAGGTATTGGCTTGCGTATACTAAACCCCACCACCAGCATTATTCTATCCTTGTTGAGAGTCCACTAGTTTAGTCTCAAAGTCAGTAGGATCCCTGACAATTTAATATGTTAATATTCAATATTCAATATCATGTTATGCTATTTGAGACTTTAAAAAAACACCAGCACCCAGAGCATCTCTTGGAGCTGAAACTTGGCCGAAAGCCACAGTTATGCAAACTGTTGTGTAAACAGTCACAACTGTGAAGGCCGTAGCAGTGGCCTGTGGGCTCTCAACAGAAAGAAGGGGAAGAAAAGAGCAAATCATCTTTATGTAGAAGGTATGAGAAGATCTGACAGCAGCAACCTTGCAATTCATTGCTTAGGATGCATCAAATTGTATACTGCATTTTTTTTACTTAGATAATTTAGGATTTAGACTAAAATCCTAGGTTCCGCAAGAAGGATGCCATTAGATTTATTCCCACCTTTGATCAGAATCTCAGTTTTGCCTGTATTTAGCTTCAGCCTATGTGAAACCGTCCATTTTCTGATAGAAGGGTAATGACTATTAATGGGATGATTATTCATGGTATGATTATTCACAGTTATATAATTCTACTAAATAGAAGTTGTTTACCACCCACATACTTGTACAGATTGAGACCGCAGGTGTGGCTGAGGGCTACCAGAAGCCTAACAAAGATTAAACACGTAGTGACAAAGGGCATATCCTAAAGATACACCAAAAACACTGTTGTTTGACACTCTAAAAGAAGGGGCCTAGAACTACCTGTGGAGTTCTATTAGATCATGCACGTTTGATCTTGTGGGGCCATTTGGAGGGCTGACTCCCATACCCTGGTTGGACTGTCTGCCCCAGGGTAACTGTGTCTGACACCAAAGCTGACACTGCCTTCCTTGTGGGACTACCTATCCCAGGGTGCACTGCTGTTTTGCCTGCCATCTTCATTGACTAAACCTGGGAGAGGGAGGAGGTGCTTCATCATGTTAAAAGTGTTCTCTCCTTCCCGAAACGCGTAACACGTTTGATCTTGTGGGGCCATTTGGAGGGCTGACTCCCATACCCTGGTGGGACCGTCTGTCCCAGGGTAAGTGTGCCTGACACCAAAGCTGACACTGCCATCCTGGTGGGACTACCTGTCCCAGGGTGCACTGCTGTTTTGCCTGCCAGCCTTCATTGACTGCACATGGAAGAGGTAGGAGGTGCTTCATCGCGTTAAAAGTGCTCTCTCCTTCCAGCAATGTGGGAGGCGTTTGATTTTGTGGGGCCACTTAGAGGGCTGACTCCCATACCCTGGTGGGACAGTCTGTCCCAGGGTAACTGTGTCTGACACCAAAGCTGACACTGTCCTCCTAGTGGGACTACCTGTCCCAGGGTGCACTGCTGTTTTGCCTGCCATCTTCATTGACTGCACTTGGGAGAGGGAGGAGGTGCTTCATTGTGTGAAAAGTGCTCTCGCCTTCCCGCAACGCGAGACGGGTTTGATCTTGTAGGGCCATTTGGAGGGCTGACTCCCATACCCTGGTGGGACCGTCTGTCCCAGGGTAAGTGTGCCTGACACCAAAGCTGACACTGCCCTATTGGCCGGACTACCTGTCCCACGGTGCACTGCTGTCTTACCTGCCATCTTCATTGACTGCAATTGGGAGAGGAAAGAGGTGCTTCATTGTGTTAAAAGTGCTCTCTCCTTCACACAACGCGGGCCGCACCCGGGCAAAGCCCTGGGCAAGGGCGGGCCTGTCCACGCCTGTCGGAGGCCAGAGGAGGCTGGGCTGGGCCGCCACCTTAATTTGCCTAAGTAAGGTATTTAGAGATTTATTTGTCTTTGGGCAAACAGATAACATAGGATCAATAAGAGTAGTTTGATTGTGTAATTATGTGAAGTCCTATTAGGTGACCTTACATTTCGCTCATGAAATAGCCAAAAAGGGGAATAAATAAATAAAGAGAAGACCATCCACGAGCAAAGATAACAACGAGAGGGGTTGAATAGGTAGGAGCCGAAGATAATTAAAGAATCGTATTATAGGGAAACATAAAGCAATTGAGCCCTCTATGGGTAAGGGAAGTTACCCAAAAAGACCAGGCATGCAGGGGATAACTGTACTATCTCAGAGATAAACGATTTGATAGAAGAGATCGAATCCCAATTGTGCAAAAAGTCCAAACTACAAGAAGCACCCAAAAAAAAAGATCCTTTTATACAAAAAAGATAGGGACACATTAGACAAAAACCACTGAGGTGAGGGGGGGGTGACGTTTGACTATCAACTAGCCAAAATCCTGATACTATTATAAAGGGAAGAGGGAAAGTCAAAACTGCACAGGCCCTATGCCAGTCCTCACAACAAAGTCGAAGTATTGAAGGGGAGGACGTACCCCAAGAGAGTGGCTTAATCTGTTCCAATAGGTATGCAGTTTTGGAGAAAGACAATCTAAACAATGCAGCTGGGAAAAATGATATAGATAATTGTCTTCATTTTGACTCTGTAACACAATTGGCTAGAGAGGAAACATCAAGATCAGGACAGCAGCTTGAAATATAAAAAGAGGGATAAACCAGATTTATATGAGATCATAAGTAATCTAACATGAGAGGTTAAGGAATTAAGGTGCCTGGTAGAATCCTGGTAAAACATGCAAAGGATACAGAGGGAATGGTAAATAATGGAGAGCGAGACATAAAAAGAAACTCTCTTAGACCCTTTCATCCACTAGGTAGATTTCAAACTACCCTATGATCCCTAGAATAGCATAATTAAAATCCAGAACAGTGTAATGCCACCTAACTGACACAGGGACAGAGAGGATGGGACAACGAATGTAACAGCAGGTCATGGGAGTGTATTGGTTCCCAGATAGGCGATTCGCACAAGGAAGTATGTAGAATTTCTTGGGAGGGCTCTCTTGCGGCCCGGGCCCCTGAGATAAAAGTGAGCAAAATTACATGATCAACCTCTTTATAGGAGTGCTAACAGCTCCATAAATACTCGACATAATGAGAGTAGTTTGAGAAACTCCATGGAACATGTAGTCTACTTAACCAATGTGCCTAAATTGAATCACCCAGGCAGGGAAGAAGGGAACTCCCTCAAAAATAAGCTTACCCACAGGATTAGACATAAGCGCAATGCTTATCATTTATACTTTCAGATATTGTAAAAGCAGAAAGGCTGTCAGGAGGTAATAGAAGGTACACTGCCATTGCAATAACAGTGAAGGATAAGACATCAATAGATGGCCTTATCGCCATGGAGTTGAGATCTGGAACCTCTTTAAAATCGGATATGAGGTTTAGGTTATTTTATCCATTTTCCCCAGATTCCCTAGCCTTGAGGGATAGCCAAAGAGGATTGGAACAGGAAGTAAGACCAAAAAGGAATAGTGAACTTGAGACCATAGCCTAACTGATCCATCCTAGCCCATCAGACCAGGACTTCACCCCATATGTAACAACACATGGAACTCTAGATGGCCATAGCAGGCAGAATATGAGGCTTGGGAGGGATGTGGGGTAAATACCTGACCACAATTACCCTATTGTATCCCAGGGATCGACAACAAGATCTGTGTGCTCAATAGTTAGGAATACTGTCTCCATATTATCATGGAACGTGGCAGGCCTAAGGAACAAGCTAACTGATCCAGATTGGCATGATTATGTCAAACAATTTCATCTGTGTCTCTTCCAGGGACTTGGTTAGTGGAACCACTGTACAAGTTAGGTTATAACATTTATTTTGTGAGTGCCATCCTGGCATCAAGTAGAAGAACATCTGGGGGACTGGTCTTATGCGTAAAAATGTCCTTAAATGTTGAGATAAACCTGCATAATATAGTCTCACCTGATATCTTGGGGATGTCAATTAGTACTAAAAACAAAATCTTATACCATCTTTTTAATGTCTATATAAGACCTAGGAGAACAAACCAGGAGTCATGTGCATTAAGCATCTTAGATAGGAAAGTTATCTTAGTTAGGAAACATATTTGCAGGTGAACCAATAATAATAGGAGGTGATTTTAACTGCAATTATGAACCCATAGTTGGATTAGACCGTTTGTTAGAAGACGAAGATATAGCAAGAGGTGCTCCCCTTTTGACCACCGAAGAAACAGTTCCTTGCACGGCTGCAGCCCAGCAAATTATGAGTTTTACTGTACATACGGGTTTAGGGCATCCATTGGCAGAATAGTATAGGAGGACTCTAACTTGGATACATTCCAAAGAGGTAGGCTACGCTCAAGACTCGATTATATTATACATAGCACAATCTCATGGGATAGGATAAAGGCATTTAAAATTTACAACAGGAGAGAAAGTGATCACTTCCTGCCAAGCATAGAATTGAAGGGATTGAACCTAAATTTGAGTTGCTCAGGAAGGGATGGGACTGAAATAACACCCTCTGTCAGTAACAATCGCATATCAGTAAAATGGCCCTCTGTAATGAGTAATTTGGAGGCTATGGCAAAAATACATACCCACTTAGCTAACTAGTTGAACCCATATGTCTATGCAAGGCCTAATGAAATACCAATACCAGCCATACATCAATCCTTGACTACATCACTGGGGTCCCATTTTACTAAAATGAGACAACAAAAGTCATATCAAGGAAAAAACACCACTAGGAAATCTAACCCCAGGTATACATCTGAATGCAAAGAAGAGGAAAATATATTATTCCAAGCCCTAAAATCGAAAAATCTGACAGGAATACAACAAGCAAGTACTAGCTAAAGGAAACTCTTGACCAAGGCAGAGAAAAGTTGGGAGGATCAAAATTGTGCTGAACTTACTGCAACTAAGCAAAAAGATACAGTAACTTTTTGGAGGATAGTTGCACATGGGAGTAAAGAGGGGATATCTAACACTGAGCATCATATAGATCCCGCTACATGGGTCTGTCATTTTAGTGATCTTTATTCGGATTCCATTAACCACTTCTACCACCCTCCTCCTACCGGGGAACAATTGATAGTAGTTCCAGCAGAGAATATCTGCTTTAGTGTAGATGAAACACTGGCGGCCATACAAACTATGAAATCAGGCAACGCCCCAGGTCTGGACAAGATCCCAGCAGATTTATTTAAACATAAAATTGACAGTTGGGCCCCATATATAAACCTAATACGCAATGCAATAGCAAGAGGAGGTCCCATTCTTGAGACGTGGAAAGGAGCGGAAATTATTCAGATCTATAAAAAAGGATCCAGACAAGAGCCCGATAACTATAGTCCTATCAACTTAATTGATGCATCACAAAAAATCTAAGCCAAACAGGTGCTACAAAAAATTGCTGATTGGATGGAGGAGAGAAATATTTTATCATCTTGCCAAGCAAGTTTCAGGCTGAAAACTAGTACAATCAATCAGGTCTTCAGGCTTTTATGCATTATGTGGAAATATTCTAAATTGCAAAAAGCCAACTTTATATAGCATTTGTGGATTTACGTGCCACCTTTGACCTGGTCCCGAGGGGTAACTTATGGGCCTCGCTAAGGAAACTAGGTATTCCAGAACATCTCCTAGCTCAGATAATCAGGCTGCACGAAAATAACTATGCAAAGATTAGATGGGGTCCAAACGGGGAACTAACAGATCCTATCCCCTTAAATAGGGGAGTGAGACAAGGGTGCGTACTTGCACCCATCCTATTCTCTCTCTATATCAATGATATAGTTAATAGTTATCTAAAACAATGAGTACACAATTCACCGAGATTAAGCGGGGATAATGTCCCTGTTCTCCTTTTTGCAGATGATACTATCTTAATGTCTCAAAAGCCTGTGGGGCTACAGTCCCTACTAGAGAAATGTAATGAGTTTTGTGTGGAAAAGGGGTTAGAAATCAATGTAAACAAAACAAAATATTTAATTGTTAGACCTCACAGACTACTTAGAAGGAATATTTTGATCCACGGGAAAACACTTGAACGTGTAAAACATTTTAACTACCTAGGGATAATGTTGGATTCTAAATTATGATGGACTCCCCATGTGGATAAAGCTAAAACATCCCTTGTGTATATTTCCACAGCAATTAGTACCAAATACCGAACATCGAGGGAAGCAGCAGTATCCCCTGTGCATGAGATTTACATATACAAAGCACAAGCTGCTGCTTTATACGGGTAGAGCTATGGGGATCAGCAAATCTGTAACAACTAATGCTACAAGAGAGCATCTTTATGAGAAGCATACTAGGGTTATCTGCCTCAACACCCCTGATCCCAATGTTCCAAGGTCTGAATATAAAGCAAATTGATCATTTGGCAATATTAAGACCTGTGCTCTATTGGTGCAGGCTTTGGACAGTACCAGATTCGGCTCCTTACAGAGAAGCACTAATGGAGCTAGTTGTTTTAGATAGATCTGTATCTTTTCCTTGGCTCCGCCATGTGAGGTTTTGGTTTTTCAAACTGGGGCTTAAATCCTTCTGGGACGATCCTTATACTCTTACTGTGCATTCAAATGTTCTCCTGAAACGAGTGTACTGGGAGCATTATCTTTCTAAACTCCACCAAAATGTGAATTTGGGAAGATAAACCACCCAGTTTCTGAATATTAAACCAAAACCCAACTTTGAACAATGGCAAGATGTTAATACACCCAAGGCGTACAAAAGTACTTTACGTGAAGTTTTGGTATGAAATCCTGCAAATTAAGGCATATACTGTAAAATAGGACCGGTTGAGAAATAATAGAGACAATCCAATTTGTAATTTGTGCAATATGAGGAGTATTGAAACTATCGAGCATGTGCTATTGTTTTGCAAAGCTTTTGATAAGCATAGAAGTACGTGGATCCGGCCTATTTGTATTAATCTAGGAATAAGGAAGTACAAGGAAGAGGCAAGAATTTTAAGGTCCGATACTACTGCTGATATAGTATTTGGAATAAGCTGATTCCTATTAGCAGCCGCATATATTAGAGACAAAGAGGCCCTAAGTCTCTAGAATATCGTAGGCAATGCAATTTCAATTGTAACCTAAAGATAAGACCACTCTCTTATTGCTGTAAAATGTATTTAAGATATATAATTTTGTATATTAAGTGCTGAGACTATTGAGCATAGATTTTAATTAATTACATTTGTTTTAGCATCTTGCATCTCATAATTCAATTAGATCTCCTTGTTTTTTGGGGCAAGGCCATATTGTTGCTTAATCTCTTCTCTGCTTAAATATATGCTAAAGGATGCTGTCAACATTATACTGTCCTAGTATGGGAGATAGAGAAGTGACATAAAGTACTCTTGCTGACACTAGAACTAGGAAAATTGACGAACATTTGTGATTGTTAAGAACAGAGAAAGCTTAGAATTGTTAATCTAGAGCTAGCATCCCATACCCTAGAATGAAATTAATAGAATTTGGTTATATCCATGCAAAACAACAAGTTCCCTCAATCCTATTAGCATGCCATTTGTGTTTCCAACTTTAAGATTCAAAGTTTTATTATGTGGAAGAAATTTGACATATTGGACCTAGCTCTAAGAAATTATTGAATTAGGTTAAGTAAATGGAATCTAAGCAAACCAGGATTGTTGATGTACAACTTGATCAACTGATTGCTAATGATTTATTGTATTATTGTTTTTAGGAGGTTTTTATGGTTTATAGCTGAATAAAGTTTTGTATTGTATTGTAGATCATGCACGTCTATTCAGGCTCTGTACCCCATTCCCCAGGCTCAGAAAAAAGCACTAATTGGTATTAAAAACCTGCCTTCCACAAATTAAATAGATTGTGATGTAATAACGCAAACCCTCACCATCCAGATTGTGACTCCTAGAGGTTTTTGATTTTGCTGCTTAGCTATTATCAACATGCTTATTAAGAGATTGTAAAGCTATGAAGTTTAACTGACATTGCTAAGTACAACAGATAAAGACACACTGCCAGTGTGCAAATTTGTTCTAAATAATCATACCAAAAGGGTGCGCCAACGGCAAGGGCCAAGAGCATAGTTGTCCTGATACGGACTTTGGTGCTCCCCAATTGGACCCATGACTGCAATTCAAGTTCAAAAATCAATCCTGCAACATTCCCATTTGAATGACAGGCAAGTGTGTTCATTTGAAATTTAGTATAAAAGAGTAATAGGTAATTACATGAAATATGCCATCAGCAGCAAAAGCGTATAGAAGATAAGTAGAAAGACCTTAGTACAGTTCATTAAGTAATGCAACATAGATTTGCCTTCTAAAAGTAGCAAATAAGGACCTCTGGCAGTATAGAAATCTACATGTCCTTTTATAGGCCTTCAGAAATAAGACATTCATACATTCTACATGGGTATATGGTGATCAGGATATGCACCAAAAGGGAATGACCAAGAAGAAACATTTTATTAGAGAATACATTAGAAGATTCTCCCAGGGTAGTAGTATATTGGATTTCAGTCATTCTCACCGTTTATTTGAGCATCTAAATTGATACATTATATAGCAGCAGCTGGAACAGTTGAAATGTACTTGGTAAGGTTCAGTGAGAGAAAGTCCCTGGGAACACTCTCTGTTCAGTAGTGTGAGTCTTGCAATTATTGAGTTAGAACAGCAATAGTAATCATGTGATATATTGTGACGGTGGTGTAAGATGAAGGACAATGTAACCACAGTCTTGATTAGTGTAAGCTTAGCTCATCCACGTTTAATGTGAGAAAGAAAAAAACAACTCCCACATGATTTCTAAATCATCACTTTGTTCCTTTATTATGGAACATCATTTATTAACTTTGGGTCCTTCTTTCTGGATTCTCCCAAATCCTTCAGCGTGTCATAGAGTTCACTTTGCATTTCTTCGACTTTTACATTGTGTCTTTTTCTTTCTTCTTCAAGTTGCTGACAGCTTCTTACACCCAAACGTCATACCTTTCCATGATGAAATTCCTTTGCAAAATTTTAAAGAAATAAGCACACATGCAAAATCAATTAAGATAATCAAGAGAGGGGTTAAACAATTTTAGCGGTCCTCCACCTACATTACCAAACCACTCTCCTATTTTAGCAAATCTATTTACAATTGATCTAAATATAGATCCAAAGCCTTCCCAGGTTCCTGACTTTTCCAGCTCGGCTTATTTATGCATTAAGTTTGTAAGGTTAGTAATATAGCCATCAAGCTGCTTACCTATGAGCAGGATGTAAGCATAGCATGCCTAAGCGTGAATTACTTTGCAAACTCCGCCTTCCTTTGCGAGAAGTAAATCCAACTTGAGGTGATTTTGCATAATCATAGCTCTCATTGTAATTTTTTATTAATTACAGTTAAAGCAAGCCAGTCAACTAAGGTGGACAACTTTCCTATCGTCATATTGTTTAATGCCCCTCCTATAGAAGAAATTCACGCTCCAAAGACATCGCTAAGAATCTGTTTAAAGCTTATCTACTTCGCATTTTGTATTGCTCATGAGCAAAGTCAAACTCATTAGTGTCATAGGAAACACTAGGACTGTGTAACAACAAACTGCCCAATTGTGTGTAAATTGGAAATAAGTTGACATGCGGCATACATAATAGATTACTTTTATGCTTACCTCAAACATTGAAAAGGTTTCTCCTTTAACTAAGTAACTATGTTCACATTCATTCGATCCCACTTTCCGCCATCCCATATCATGTTTCCCCTGGCTGCTGTATACTACACTGAGATCCCCTTTTGGTGACATCAATGTGCAACCTTGGGGTTGGTTCTTTTCCAATGATGTCTTCTGCACTTGTCTTCTTTTCCCCCTCTCTTATCTACTCTTATCCTCTCATTCAGTTCATCTAGAAATACCTTCTCTTCTTTGCTGGTTTTACAGGTTTCATCATGCATGCTCTAGTTAGTGCTGCTCATATTAGTCATGGGGGTAAAGAATTTAATTATGTACTCACGCTGATCCTTTGACTTTCACACCTTTATATGAATGAGAAACATTTAGTAGCCCACAAATACAGATTTGCACGACTGACAATTGGCATATTCTGTAACAGATCATCAAAGTCGGAGCAAAACAGTTTCAGAAAGTCTTGGTGATAAAATAGATTTAAGAAAATGGAAGGAGATAAAGAGTAGGATGGAGCTAAGTGAAAAAATGCTGCTCCCTCAGCTGCGGAGGTTGCAAGGTAAGGGCAGACAAAGCAGGTCTCTACTTCTATCACTTAAACATATTCAGCTAGCATTTGATAATACACATCATAAATATACACACTGTCATGCTGTAGAACATGTGAGACCTTACTTTCGGGTGGGAGAGATTTGACTATCGGTTTGAAGGTAGAGTTTGTTAAGGTGTGACAGATCCCTCTTCTCAGCAAATAAACATCCAACAGCCATCCAAACATTGGAATGGAAATGGCAACTGCCAAACCTACAAGCAAACTTCTGTAGCGTTGCTGAGCATGCTAGCTTAAGTTAGATCAGGTAAATCTCATATGACAATAGTTAGTTCTCAAGGCGCTATCTTATCATCACTACCCTATCTCGAAAACCTCTGACCATTACCGTAATTCTCTGACAATTCTTTCAACTTTGTCAGTGGTCAGTGGAAATGAGCTTTTGTTGTGGCTTGTCTTAAGTCGCAGGACAGCTCATCAACGCAGGTCAGACTGTCATAAGAGTCAAACTTGATTTTAGCAAAATATGTCCGATCTGAGCCTGAATACTTATGGTTGATCTTTCTCTCCCTTTTAGGGCGTTTGGTATTAGACAAGTCCAAGCTCTCATCCACAATGTCAGGCTGCTCATCGTGTTTGAGTTCCTCCAATTTAGTATATGGGCCAGAAGTACACAGCATTTACCACTTGTAAATCAGTCGCAGAGTGGTTTGCGACTGTAAAAGTTGTGATTTGTGATAAATGAAAAGCATTCACAATTTATATTTAGTGTTGCAAGTGTTTTGTGAATCTGAATTTTTCGGGACCCAAATTTGCAAGTTATAATTATGTCTATATTTGTGACTCGCAAACCTTATGTTCAAGACTGGCGCAATTAGCAATTGCACATACAATTTAGCTCCAATTCATTTCAGGTGTTAACTGTGTCCAAGCTATAAAAGTTGAACCGGAATGCATCATGGTTTCTACAATGGCTGCTCTGTATGTGATTGGGAGGAGGATGTGACTATGCTCAGCCGAGGAGGATGAGACAGGTGAGGATATTCAGAGCCAAGATCACCATTGTCCAACAAATAGAGGAATAAATATGTGATAAATACAGGATAAGTAGTGCAGCTCTATTAGATAATTCAATTCCTGAAACCATAACTAGAAAGCAATACCCTGTGCGACAATTCCGTCCCTACCCATGTGCAGGTGTGCTCATTACACCTTTTGGCCTCTGGCAGTTACCAGGGCATGGGTGCTGTTGCTAGTGAGGTGTCCCAAAGTGCTCGATCTTGTTTATTCAGATTTCTAGATGCAACCAGTACATATACCTACCGAGGAATGATGACCAAATGCAAAGCACTGTGTGTATGCCTTAAGGTCATTAGCGTTGACACCATACTTATCCCCATCAACCCCAAATGAAAGGTGAAATAACATTGCACATCATCGCACTCGGGCTGTGATAGAGCAAACATATGGCTTTCTACAATTTTGATTCTGTTGCCTTCAAAGAAGTGGAGAGCCTTACAGTAGAAACGTGTAGTATTGTACATGATAAAGCCACTAGGTGAGGCCTACCCATCACTATGACTGGTTCTGAATCTGAGGAGGAACCACCCCTGCAGCAGCCAAGAGAGGAGAATACAGTGGTGGAGGGGATATGGTGATGGACCACATTGTAACCAATTACTTTTCAAAGTAATTCATATGTGACAGTACGCTCTGAAGAAAATGCTGAACGCTGATTTGATGCCGCAAAGTAAAACAACCATTGTTGTCAGATTTGCTAACAGATTGCAAAAACAAATTGTAAAGTCTCAAATGCAAATAGCCATGAATGTCCACAGACAATGTTGGTTACATCACCAAAATGACAAATACATAGCATTATTTAAACAGTCTGTGCTGTGTTCTTCAGTGCTTCTTGCAGCTACGTCACAAAAATGTTGGACCTACATGTTCACCAGCAGGAGTATGGCTGCTGCTGTGCCATAGTGCTTGTGCATCAGTGGCAGTAATGCTGCTCACACTAGACATGTCCTCACTATCTGGAGTGGCAGCAGCAACCCCACAAGCTATGTTGGCATTTTGTAACACCTTGGCTGCGGAAGTTATCTGCCCTAAGCCCCTTGTGACATCAACAATGAAGTGTTCCATTTTCACCCGGAGGATTACTGCTCGCTTAAATAGGACTGAAGTGGCATGTGCCAGTCTACTAATAGAATGGGTTAACCCTTTATTCGAGCAGTGATGCTTCTGTC
This sequence comes from Pleurodeles waltl, assembly GCF_031143425.1. Lineage (NCBI taxonomy): Eukaryota > Metazoa > Chordata > Amphibia > Caudata > Salamandridae > Pleurodeles > Pleurodeles waltl. The sequence goes on along the minus strand of NC_090449.1, from coordinate 460,672,076 downwards.
TTGACAGCTTTGATAAGCATTATCATGTACCATTTGTTTCCATAATAGGCTGTCAATTTTAGTGTTCATGTTTGCCTGATTTTCAGCCAATTGAGTACCACTATTGTGGGATCCATATGACATGCATTGCTGCATGTTTTGTATTTTTATTCATTAGTTTCATCTGTTTTTTTGCAGATGCTGAATTTGGAGTATAGAAGCCTCAAGACCTCCAAACATCTGGACATTTGATTTGGGATCTACTGGCAACAATCGTTGGTTGGGATGATAGGCCTCACTGCACCAACTGTGCGCACGCACTGGAACATGCTACTGTTTTGGCCTTCCATCTCACTCCAAGATGGGACTGTTAGGCTGATTGTCATCATCATCCTCCTCTAATGGTGGCTGTTGTTGAAGCAGATATGTTCATTAGAAATTATTAAGGAACGTTTGTGCATTTTGATTAACAAGAAAATGATTGAAAAATTAAATGTAGAAAAATTAATGTGCACGTTTGAAAATGTGCCCATGAAGAGTGGCTATCAACTTACACGAAGTTGTACTAAAATGATAAAAAATGTGTGAAGTATTGAAAATGTGCAATAACAATGCAGTAATATGTCATATTAAGATGTATAACGGATGTTTTGCATTATATTGTAGAGCTAACTTAGCTGAAGTTTTGGCCTCGTTTTGCCAGGCCTCATGCAGCAGCGGAATAACCATGCACTGTAGAGAAGCTAATGTGTTGAATTGACCTTGAACCACTCAATGTTAAAGTCTGTTTAGCTAGAATTTTCTGCAATGTACCGACAGACAGGAGATGAGGGAATAAATGGTGCAACATGCAGTGTGTAAAGCAGGCTAGATGTACTTTCCCAGGACTCGAACAATAGAGACACTGACTGGAGAAGAAGATGCAACATTTTCGATACCTGATGAGCCGGATGATGAGGACATCGTACCGTGAACCAATCGACAACCTGAGAGCGACGAAATATTAGAATTCATAGATTTGAAGAATTGAATGTATTGGGTAGCGTCACATATGGTGATTAATTGACCAATTAGGAATTAGGGGATGGGCTGGGTAACTTTGATATAATATCATGACAAAGGTGGAAATCTTCAGAACTGTTGGGGAGATGTTAGAGGCAGATGATCGGGGAGAAACTTTTGCCGAAATTGATGTGAGATTCTGTCATTGGGCTCATGCTCTTGAGAGTCTGATGCGTTGCTGATCCATTGATGACATGGAGACGAAGACTGACTTTGTTGCTGATCCATTCTGTGGATAGGTAGTTAGGACAATGTGACTGTTAACTTTTGTGCCTTTTCTTTCTAGGTACTAACTGTGCTGTCTAAATAGTTTTTCTTCCAGCTAGATGTTTTCCAAATTTATGTTCCAAATTGTTTTTGCATGTAGTCTCACATGATAATGCTAATCTGGGTTAGCTAGGGTTTTTGGGTGATGCTGACAGTGACAAATGATTGACGAACTGATTGCTGAACCCTGTTATTAATGTTGTTATATTCATCTCTGTTGGCTTATGCTGCAGCATTAGAGCATATGTTGTGTCAAGTTCTGATTAGATTATGTTATTGGTGGTCATTAATGGTTTAATTCTGAGCTTTTTGAATAAAGTTTGAATTAACCATATGGATAAGTATTGTAACTAATAGGGAAATAAAAATTGTTAAAACGTATATTGAGGTGTGGCTATTCATGAAATGTTGATAAAATTGACTAATTAATGATTCTCTTAGTGGTTACATTGATTATTGATAACATTGGTCACTACATAGCTAGGATACTCCAGTTTTTGGTAGCAGCTTGATGGTTAGTTTCCTTGGAGAACTAGTTATGTGGTGAATTAATGGTTATGGTGGTAGCTTGAGTTAGGGTTTGTTGTTCATTATTATTGTGATTTGGATTTTATTTTCGAAATGGCAATGACAGCAAGCATGATGTGCCCTTAAGCCCAGAAGTGACTTTCCCAGATCCTGGATCCCCTTGGTAAAGTTGGGTATGTTCTTGGCATTCTAGTGATAGTGTAAAAGTGGTAGGTTGCGCTTGCAAAGGCTTATGCAGGTTGCAGGTGAATTGTGATGTACGTGAGAAAAGTAGGGAGTTTGCATACTCCAGTTGAGGTTTAGTAGGAGTGTGCGTACTCCGCAGTGTGAGAGTAGGGAAGTCGTCGAACTTCATATGTGTGTGCCGCTTTGTGCTCAAAAACTGTCCACTTGGTTGTCGGTGATGTACGGACCCTGCGTGGTCTAGGACTCCGGAGTATATTGACAAGTGTAGGAGACACTTGGTTATATGTTGTAATCTGTCTGGTTTAGTAGGTTGATCGGGAGTTGTCAACAAGTCGGTGTGTAAGTTAATTGAGTAAAATAAATTTTCGACTGAGATATGGCGAATCATATGTGCACCAGGACAGACCCATTAATCAGTTGAGAGTGAAATTCCCAGGTCGAATTTTGCTTGTGAATGTGGGAGACTGAGAAAGAGGAATAGCTGGATGAGTGAAAGGGCCATCAGTGAAAATCTGTAAAGTCTCTGAAGAGATTGTGTACCTTCCTGTACTAAACCAGCGGGTTTTGTTTTTGGGTATTGGTTTTTGGTTAGTGCTCGCAATAATTTTGCATTAGTTTTGTGTGAATCGAAGATCAGAAGGACAAGCCGCAAGACTTTGCCAACCGCAGTGTGAGTGTGACGTCAGAGTGAGCCACGCTGGGACAGGTTGGTTAGTAAGAAGAGTCGCAAGAGGATTAGCAACTGTCCTCAAGAGGCAATTGGTTGAGTAAGTGGGTGAAAGGAATCTTGGGAGTAAAAGTCATTTCTTTATTGAATCGAATATACAAAAGAAAGAAAAGATGAAGTTTTTCAAAGTGTTTAGGAGTTTCATGAAGGGTGATACATACATTAAGGCGACAGTGGGGGAGCCTACCCCACTGGAAAATTCTCCAGCATTTATTGTGATGGAGGCGCGAGTTGTCGCGCCATGTCTTTGGTTAACGTTTAACTTGAGAATTTAAGATCAGCTGCGAATGACACTATATGAGACAAAGCCACTTCCGAGACCGGCACAGTTTGAGGCATTAGCGGTTTGGGAGCTCATAGCAAGACAGCAGCAAGAAATATAATTCCAGAGGAGAATAAGAAAGGTAAAGAAGTCCTTAGCAGAGGCAAGATGGGATTGGGAACAGAAAAAGTGGAGAATGGAGACATTACAGGGTGTTAAGTTGTTTCCTTCAATTACAGAAGATGAGTCAGAAGAGACATAGGATACTAGCAAGGGTGAAAAGAGTTCAGGGGGCAAGAAGAAGAAAAAGACTTATGTGGAAGAAGAAGATTCAGATGTTGAGGATCTTATGACTCAGGTGTTGAGGGTCTGACCTCCACCATATGCAGAGCGGGAAGGGGGTCCAAGTACTAGTTCTGCTCCAACTGCCCCAGCCCAAGTGTCGGTGACAGCGGGACCAGTGCAGATATATAATGGACAGGTACAAGGGGTAGTGCAGAGTACTCCTAATGTACAGATACAGATATCCAGAGGTACTAATTCTTGAGACATTTTCGAACTTAGGCCCATATTTATACTTTTTGACGCAAAACTGCCCGACGCAGTTTTGTGTCAAAAATATTACTGCCGGCTAACGCCATTTCTATGTGCCGTGCGGGCGTCAAATTTATAATTTGACGCACGGCGGTGCAAACGACAGGTCTGAGTCATTTTCTTTGATGCACACCACAGAGTCACGTCGTAAATAAAAACAACGTTAACGCGGCGGAAATGACTGTGAGCCGATTTACGACACCGCAAACCGGATATGCTGCGTTTTTTGACGCAATAGCGTCAAAACTCGCCGCAAACACAGCCATTTGTGCAGAGGAGAGCCAATATGGATCCCAGATGCCTGTACAGACCCCAGGAAGATGACAACAGACCAGGAACCAGCCAGGAGGACCCACACAAGACCCAGGACAGTTAGAAGAAGAAAAGAAAGTGTCGCTTCAGTGCAGAGGAGCAGGAAATCCTGGTTAAAGAGGTGACGGAACACTAGCACCAACTGTTTGTCACCTCAAAGTTACCAATCAGTAGGAGAGAAGCAATATGGCAACAAATTGTTGATAAGATTAACAGTGTGGCAGAAGTACGCAGAACAGTCATCGAGTGCAAGAAAGGCTGGCATGACTGCAAGCGCCGGACCAAGGAAAAGATGGCCTGGAACAGGAAGGCAGCACTGCAGACTGGAGGTGGGAGTCCAGCACTACAGGAGGCCCTGGACCACATGGAGGAGATGGTGGCAGCCGTCATCCCTGAGGAGATCGTCACAGGGATTCAAGGACAGGTCAGCGCAGACTACCAGGAGACAACGCACATGCAGAGTAAGTCATATGGGGAATTAAAATGCACTAATGCTACCTGCAACCGGGGGGGGGGGGGAATACCTACTACACAATGCATGTAAGTCATCATATACATGGAGTGGCATGGGTAAAGGGGCACGGCACGGGGGCATGGCCCATTCTGAGAAAACCTGGGGCACACCATTACACAACACCCACAACCTTTCCACGGGGGTATGCTGCCATGCCAATGATGTTGCAAAGGTAAAGCCACGCCAGGAGGGGAGGGCACAACATCAAACTGACATCCCGTCACACGTCAGCCACTATAATCCCTACATTAACTAGGGCCCAATTAACAACCTCTAGCCATACAGACAACTGGAATGTAACATTAACAACAGTTGTCACTACCACCTCTGCTGTGTGTGCTGGTCAAGTAGCCAATGACAGTAACGTCACCATGGATCATACACACCCAAATTATAGGGGTTAGGATGACAATGTTAGCAATGCCCTGAAACAAGACAAATGTTCCAGTCCTGTCAAATGTGAATGCCCATAGTTGCCGCAAACATCAGCCAATGTCATCAACATTAGGAAGTACACAGCACTAATGTCATACCCATGCTGCATATGTCAGGGTCCATCCTGTGCCTGGGTCACAATGCAACATCCCAAATGTCATACTGCTCAGACAACAGCATTGAGGGGGAGGACACATGTAACTGATCACTGAAATACACCTGTACAGTCAGAGGAGGAAATAGGACACTGCTACGACTATCAAGGCAATCCAATGTACCACACATTCCCCAACATCAGCAGTACACATTACCAATGCTGACATCCATATTGTGCCATAACAATGCTATACATAGTATACGCTACATTTCAACTACATATAGGTGGATGTGAAAGATCAGAGACTGGGGCAGGTCCAGATTGGTAAGTGTGCTGCTAGTGCCATCAGACCACCAACAGCCAGTGAAAGGCCTCACTGTGAGAATGGAAGTAGGGGGAGGGTTGAGAAGGACAAGAAGGTGGCAATTCACTATTTGGCCAGAACCAACACCTGGAGGAGATGATGCTGACAAGTCCACAAACTGACCACCATACATGTGACATGCAGGTGGGGCATAGGCCTGGAAGAATGCCCATCTGAAAGACTGGAGCAATGAACAGGAACCAAGATCACAATGTGAAAAGCATCACAAGACAGGCATGTCTCATCACAAAGGGCACAACACAGATACACTAATTGTACCGTATTTCATTGCAGAGGACGATGGATCTCCTGCGGATATGCCTGTCCAGGACTACCCTGATGACATGGATGACGAGCTGACAAACATCAGCCACTAGACCCTCCAAGAGGTCCTTGGAACCCTCCAGACCCCACCTTCAGTCACTAGGAGGAGCACAGATACAGCAGCCATCGCAGAGGATCCACCCACCACCCCAATTGTACGACCTGCCAGCTCCAATACAGCTGAGGACTCTGATGACACTGGCACCAGCTTTGAGAGAACTGTAGTCGGAGTACAGCGGGAGCTGGCCAAGGAGGTGTGGGTGGGGATGCAAACTGTGGCAGCCAGCCAAGAGGGGGTGCGTTTGTGCATGATGTCAACTGAAGAACAGGCAGCAGCTATGCAAGGGCGAACAACTATCTTGCAGGAAGTAGAAAAAAGGCTGAAGGAAATCAGCACAGCTGTAATACAGTTGACCCAACACCCACAACAGCAACCCTGTCAACGCGTGCATGAATGCAACATTGAACCCCTCAGGGCCGACCTGGCTCCCTACCATCGTGATGTGGCTGCTATTCTGAAGAACCATCAGATCCTCCTTGCAGCAGTACTGCCCTTAAGACCCCCACAGGTAGCAGCTACCGGGATGTCTGAGTCCACGTCTACACACACTGAGGTGTGTGTTGCCCCTTCACAACCACCACCAACAAGGACAGAGGAGGCAACACACACATCAGAAGATGAAGACCAGGAACAGATCACCTTCACACGTAAAAGTACCCGGAAGCACTAGTCCCTGCTACATGGCCACCCATTCCCAAGGTCCTGCGCTTTGTAACATGCCAGTCTTGCAACAACTGTACTCAAACACTGTTCTGCAAACCACTGTTTATCTTGTCAGCCTGCCCAGTGATTGTCTCTCACTAACTCAATGGCAAGTCCTGTCCCTCTGCACTGTTTGACACTTCTCCCCAGCATGACCAATGACATGTCCTTTTGCACTTGTGTAGGATCACAATGGAAGATGGCACTATAATGGACTCACAATCGTGGATAATGTACATATAGCACTACAGCACTTTTCAATAAATAGCACTTACAGAACCACTTTGTCTCTGTGTAATGTGACACATCAACCGTGCAGTAGATCACTGAATTTTGCCTCCTGTCAAATATCATAGATTGTCAATACAACTGTCCTGAAATAATGTGGGCTGATAACTATGCATAGTGGCCTGGATTCTACCATACTCTGCCCTTCCTGAGGGTAATTTCTGAGGAAAAGAGAAACTATACACCATAATGCTGTGTTGGACATATTAACACTTCCTCAAGGGATGTCAAAACCAGAAAATAGTGCCTTCCAAATGTTGCTTCAATGCAAAACTAACATATGTAACATTGCCCACAAATATAAGCGAACACTGACCAAACTGCATGAATGGAGGTGTATGAGTTTACATCCAAATAAGTAATCATGCTGAACAGTGTAACAAATGATCTATGTGAGTTATGTACACTATACTACAAGAGAGCTTACTACCACTCACGTCATAAGGCTTTCTTTGGACATGAGACTGCAGTCAGACATAACACAGTGTCCCCAATACCAAATCTGGAAGCACAGTCTGTGACATTGAAAACATACATTATGAAAAAAAAACACTTTGGGATCCATATTAACTGTGATTGGTGGTTGCAATGAATGGCCGAATCTTAGCTAAGTAGCTTTGAGGTAGCTGCCAATGTTACAGCTCAGTTGGGATTTGTTTGCAGCATAGGACACACAATGTAATACAAAAGAAACACTGTACACTCATGCCAAGGCCGTGATCTACAAGCATGTGACACATACTGTAAAGGGTTACCTACATATTTATTAAACAGTAAAAACATCAGTGAAAACTCGGGGAAAAGCCTTACCTACCCTAATCTACTCTAACTACTCATTACCCACAACTGTCCCTTAATAACCTAAGCTAAACTTACTTATCACATTTAACGAAACGTTGTAAACATCAACCCCCCTTATGAGACGGGACACATGGAGGACGACAGACACTAACCTAAACACATACTATCCTATACAAATATATATATATATTTTTTATATATATATATATATATATATATATATATATATATATATATATATATATATTTTATTTATTTTGTAAAAACACAAGAACCCTAACATTGCCCAAAACACACATAAAAATAAACAGTATAAATATTCAGGAACCCCCACCCCCCACCCACTAACACTAACTAAACTAACAGCCTATGCTAACCTAACACTAAGCCCCCTAAACCCACAAAGTATAAGAACCAGGAAAGATGAGGGAGGGGAGGGAATCATGTCCGTCTCATTGTCTACAGGCTGGCCCTCCGGAGGGTCCTCTTGATTGAACGCACCCGCCAGATGACCTGTCGCACCTCCTGCCGCAGTCTGCTAATCTTCCTAAGGACACGGTCCAATTTGCGTTGCATTTGTGCAAAAGGAGCAGGGTCAATGGCTGCAGCAGGGGTGGTCTGGGTGCCAGCCGAGGAAGTATGGGCCGGTGTTGTGTCCATGGCTGTGGGCTGCCCTGCAGGTGGTGCTGTGCTTGGGCCAGAAGCAGTCGCTGTGGATGGTCCCGCAACAGTCCCAGCTGCTGGTGGTGCCACCTGGGTGGTAGTGGTGGTGGTGCTGGTGGTGGCTGTGGTAGGCAAAGAAGGGCCGCCTTGTGCAAATGCCCTCCAGGCTCTGGAGGCTCGTTCATGGCGATATCTGTGGGCCATTTTTCGGTACCCAGTCTCGACATCAAGGATGTGGCGGTATCTCATTGCCCACCTTTGAAACTCCCTGACCTGGATGGGAGTCATATTTGCAGCTGTTAAGACAAATAGAAAATCTATTATTAGGTACTGCATTGTGTGAAATGGCACAAGAAGTAAATCAGACAATACATCTATTGGACTTGTAACAGCTCATATCATCATACAGATCATTGATTGTCCCTGAGGAAGTACATGGCAAGCCAGCCTACAAAGGTCCTATCACACATAGCACATCCAAACCCTAAAAGATGGGAAACAACAGGCATGATTTTGGCATCATAGTTCTGCCAGTTGTCAGCTAACAATCATGCTGCACATTCTCCACCACTGCCAGGGCTACAAATGTAATTGTATGGGATGGAAATCTAGGGCCACATGATCTGCAAGTTGTAAATGGACTTGCCAGTATAGTAAGCGTGTGCTAAACATGAGTGTGTATCCTAGGTTCAGACAAGTGATTCACTGAATTACATGTCTATGTACCAAACTTGTATCATCAGTTCTAGGTACACTGTTCACAAACCTATTCCAGTGTCTGAGGAGGGTGGTTGGGTGGACTATCAACTAATAATTTCTAACAAGAAAGTCACCCAGGCAGCTTAGTAAAGCTGGACATGTGTTTGGCCCAGAACACACACCACAGGTAAGGAGGATCTCCAACTAGGAGACAGCTAAACCTTGACCAATCCCATCAACACTCATGTTTGGAAATGCAGACCTTTGTCCACATCATTTACTACCAGTAAGCCATGACTTACAACAAACACAGAGATGCAAGAACACCTTTGGACATGAGTTGCATGCACACCTAGGCCATTGCACTCAAGTGCCACATACTCATAGCACTACACGTGGAGCTACATGCTGCTAGGAAGTTTAACCTACAGTTCAATAGGTACATTAGTGAATAGGGAAGCAAAAGTCTGTGGGTAAGCATTTGGCATCCCATTCCAGGAGAATTCGGGTCTGACTGGCTGACTAATTCACTAATATGGTCCAGTGCGAATTTTTCTGAATCAAGTTTTATCCCCATGTCTCATCCCTATTCACATTGCCGTGCCTATAGGACTGACCTAGAATACCAAAATATGACAATAGGATAAGGATTGGCCAACTCAAAGATGGTGATAAAATGGTATTCCACTCATGGAACAAAACAAATGATTAGCCATCGTATCACACCTTGCTTTGTGTCCAACACACAGAAGTCCATCACACATCACCAGCAAACACAACACATAACAGACATATCAACACTTACTGGAGTTGTCTGGATCCTCGAATCGAGCCACCTCGCCAACAGTGTAGGGTGCCGGTCCACATGTAAGGCATGGAAGGGAAAAATTTGCTCAATGTCTGTGCACTGTACAACAAGTCCAAAGACAAATACTATGTGTAAGATTACATCAGAAAGTAAAGCCTCTCAGACATGATGATACTGCATCCTACATAGCACGGCTAACATGTACATACCCTGGGACTCCAGTGAGTGATACACACATATCTGCACCCATGCAGTGGCCCTAACTATCATGTGGTGGCAAACATGCTCCTTCATTAGTGAGCAGACAGAATCATGGAGTGTATTTGTCTCATCATGTGTATCCATGAGAGACATCCAAAGCCACTTTCCGTGAGGACTGCATTACCAGTCAACCAGCCATTGTGACCATGACAACTTTATGACACACAGGTACAATGTAAAGAGGGCCAGGGACAGTTGTTAGCCCTCATATTGTTACAGTTTCTTCATTTGATGTGGCACAGCTATGATGAGTTCCACCAACCATAGAGATATGAACCCATGTGCATACCTTTGGCCAGCCATCCCTAATCGAAATGTGGCACTACAAACTCCACATACCAGTCTAAGATGTTAGCTGAGCGCAGCTAGAACTTGTTCCCTATGTGTCCAAATCCAGATCAGACATGTATCTGAAATGAAGGAGGGGCACAATAATCCCTAAACTTTTTGGAATTTCCATGATCGGTTTCCTTACACACTCACCAGACACACATGAGACATATGTTACATGGCCACATTACTATCATCAATTGACGTGAAGCCTGCACTCATTTTCAGCCTCATGTTGTGTTTAGAAAGTCATTCTAGCTGTTGCGTCAACAAATGATGGTAATGATTTGAAAATGTCTATACCTCACATGCAACTGTGGCCTATATCTCTACATAATTGGCTCCTGATTTGTGTTGCTGTTTGACACAAAGGCGGCACTAACTTACATAATGCAAATGTATTCAGTAAGTTTGCGGAGCTATTGCTTCCTAACAGCTAGCAATTGTGGTCCTTAACAAAGTAGATATATGACCCTGTATGTTTCAGTGGCATTCTACACACTCAACAACATTGCCGGCAGATATTGTAAAAATCAGCTGATGTCACTACACAGCAATTAAATGTGCACATTGACATGATTTGTACTCACCAACAGGGCCACCAATCACAATCCCCAGGTGGTCCAGCAGATCTTGCTCCCTGGAGACAAGGTCAGCCCAGCGGTGCTTCAGCTGGTGCTCGTTTCTGGGTGTCTTCTAAATCTTTTGCAGATGATGCAACACCTTTGCCCACCGGAGCCTCCGTGCCTCAGTGTGATACCCCTGTATCACACGCCCGCCTGCCTCAATCATTAGGGGCAGGAAATGGCATACCAGCCATATGAATCCACCAAGCTCCTCCTCTCCCATCCTGCCAAGACGAGGCCTACCCAACATATTTGTAGCAAAAGAGAAATAGGGGATAAAGGGGAACAGAGGAGAATAGGGGGAAAGTAGAACAGGAAAAATTCAAATAAACAACTAACACAGCCCAACTATACCCAAACTAACACTACCCACAACAGACTCCCAACAAAACAAAGACAATACTTTACAACACAAATGAGCACAAAAAACACTCAGACAGGATACTACAACAAGTTTTTAATCACAAAAAGACAATACAAAGACCACACAGGAGACAAATTCACTAAATTTACAGAGACAAATTGAGACACAGTCACACAGTCAGGAAATATCACAGACTGCAAAGTGAAAGTACACCCACTCTACCTATTCTGTAAACAGGATATCCTATTACATCACTTCCTGCCTAAAATGGCGGGTGTTTTTATCGTCATGCGTCAAAATATTTTGATACATACAGTCTGCGCATCATTTTTTTTGACACACAGGAGTAGATTTGAGCCCGCATCCATATGTTTGGAAATAGTTTTACACTTAACCAATTTTCGGAGGTACAGTGTGGAAGATACAGCTCAGGGGCAATGGTTATTTCAGTGCATTATGTGTCATTTTTCGGCCATAAGTGTAATTGTTAGACGCATGTGTGTCATTTTTTTACGCGCATGTGGCAAAATTTCAGGCATTAACTGGGTTTGGGTCATTTTACCCTTTCAATGTAATATTACTGTTGTGACGATACTGAGATAGGCTGATTGCACCCACTTTGGTCATGACGGTGTATGGGCACATGTGACACATCATACTACTGCAGACCATGATCCGCTACTTCATGTACAGGATTTTCACTCTTGACTGACGCAATAGCTGGCCAAACTTGTGGCCTTCATATATTTATTGCACAAACTGGGCATGTTTGGCGTCAGGAGAGGATAGCAAGGTGGCGCACATAAGTACAATACCTCAATGCCTATGGCTCAATGTGTGTGCATTGGCTACTAATATTGTTGTTGACCCACTGTGTGAGCATCACAAGATGCATTATTGCAAATATGCTTGTATGAATGTGGAGTCAATGTGTCCAACCCTCAGATGCAAGTCAGTGTGGGATGAGAGAGGACATGTGTTAGTCATACATGTAGCAACAATTGCTGTGTGCACTTTCTAGTTCTTGGGTAAATAAACACCACAAATGATAAAGCATGTACCAGATAGATAGCAGACGGTTGTTAATGTAAATGGTCCAAAACTTGGCCATCACATGTCCTGGAATTTTGGATACTGCTTCCTAGGCACTTGTTGGTGAACCCACCATGAGTCAGGCACATATACAGACTAAGGGGGTCATTCTGACCTCGGCGGTAAAAGCCGCTTACCGCCGGTCAGAAGGCCGCCACAATACCGCCGCAGCCGCGGTCAGCCGCCACGGACATTCTGACCCACAACTGCAAAACCTCCAAAAATCCGCCCTCCACTGCAGTCTGCCACATCAGCGGCCAGCGGTAAACTGGAGAAGACCAAACCTCCACCGCCACGCCAACAGAAATACGCCCATCCCATTATGACCCGCAAATCAACGCGGCGGTCATTCAACCGCGGTATTCCATTGGCGGTACACACCGCCGCGGTCAAAATACACACACCTTTACAAACCCCTACCACATTGGACAATTTGAAAGGCACACACCTGAAACACATACACACACCACTCCCACACATCCAATACCATATAAAACACACACCCACATCACCCACAAACCCCTACCAACAAAAACCAGAGACGAAGGAGAGAGAGACACATCAGAGAATAGATAGCCAGACACACAGAGGCACACCACAACATCACACACACCACATAGAAGCACAAAGCACCACACACCAACACACACATCATCACATACACCACCCCACACCTCATACACACCACCCCATGGCACCACAAAGGCACCCACGCTTTTCGGACCAAGAACTCCGGGTCATGGTGAGGAAATCATAAGATTGGAACCCCAGCTCTTTGGCTCACAGGTTCAGCACACCACCATAGCAAGGAAGGCGGAGCTCTGGCAGCGGATCGTGGACAGGGTCAACGCGGTGGGACAGCATCCCAGAAATCGAGAGGACATCCGCAAACGATGGAACGACCTACGGGGGAAGGTGCGCTCGATGGTCTCGCGACACAACATCGCAGTGCAGAAGACTGGCGGGGGACCCCCACCCACTCCACCCAAATTCACAACATGGGAGCAAGAGGTACTAAACATCCTGCATCCTGATGGCCTCGCTGGAGTACACGGAGGAATGGACTCTGGTAAGTACAAGGCCAACCACTTCACCCCCCCCCCAGCATGCTAACCCCCACCCTCACCCCCAACCCCCCAGCACACATCCTCCCTGAGAATGTCTCTCCAGCACAACCCACCCAACACCAACCCCTGCATGCCATCCCCAAACTATGGACACCCATCACCTAAGCATGACCACTGCACATCCCCATCCCCCCCCCCACAAAACACCCTCACAACACCTCCCCCAAGGGAATGCCAGCACTGGGGGACAAGGGCACCCATAAAACGCAAGCTAATGCACACACAGAAACAATAACCATACCCTCTTACCCCATGCAGGACCCGAACGACAACACACCGGTCAGGAGGGACCAGAAATGTCCATCCCACCCCCGGAACAGGCCCCTAGTGATGACAGCAGCTCTGTCGACCTGGACCCTGATGACCAGCCCGGACCATCGGGGACCTCTGGGCAGTCAGTTCCCCTCACCCAGACACAGGCCACTGCAGACCCAACCCCCTCTGGGAACAACAGCACAGCTCCCACCCAGCGGGCCCATGCCTCTGTTTCTAGGACAGGTCAAGCAGCGGTGTGTCTACCACTACAGGGCCCCCAGGGTAACCCACCAACCCAACAACAACAGGGACCTGGGGGCAGTGGGAGTGGGCACACCGTCCAGGGGACAGAGGCCCAGGGAAACAGGGCAACTCGGAGGGCTGCTGTGCGACAGGGGGGGGAGGAGAGGCCCAGGGAACCCACTCTCCAAGAGGCCCTCACCACCATCATGGCAGCCTACCACCACTCACAAGAGACGATGGCGACGGTACTGGCCAGGTTCCAGGAGATCCAGGCACAGCAGGAGCAACGCTACATGGGGTTCAGCGACCAACTCACCAACATCTCAACCGCTATGGGGAGCATAGTCCAGGCCCTGAACCGTATAGAGGACACGTTTCGGGACCATGTGGCATCACACAGGGCCCCTGTCACTAGCCAGGAACAGGAACAGCCTACCACCTCCGCCGGCGCTAGTGGACAGGAGGCCCCACCACAACGACAGCCCACCAGAACCCCACCTCCTGCTGAACAACAACCACCCCGCAAAAGGAGCCTGAGATCAAAAAAACCGACAGAGTAGGATGTCAAGACCCCCGCCAGCATCACATACCCCCTGAACTCCTCCCACTGTTCAACATTGCCACCCTGTCAAACCTTGAACTGCCCCTGCTCCATCCTGCCACAGGCATATGTACAATGCACCTGTGAGACTGAGAACTGGACTCTGCCATGGACATTACTCCACCCCCACCCATCACTGTTTCACTATCATGTACCAATATCTATGCACTAATAATAAATCACACATTGCACTGAAATCAATCAGGACTCAGCCTGTCTTATTTACAAATGTATGACACATTACATATCAATTACGTTTTTTTAACATTGTGAATTACACATACCGAGGTAACTTAGCATTAGTCCATGGGCCAACCAAGCCGAGGTCACGCAGTGGCTCATACAGCACAGAAAAGGGAAGGGAAAATCAAACATCATGTTTATAGTTCTGGGGGGAAATCGACAAAGTTGAGATGCAGGAGGCTTTCAGGAAATGTAAAATGGCATGGGTGATTATTACCTGTGTGCTACTGGAAATACTGTTCTATTACTCTGTCCCTGTTGTCTGTGTCGTCCTGTGAGTCTTCCTCCTCTTCACTCTCCGCAGGATCCACAGCTGCTTCAACACCACCATCTGCACCATCCTCCTGCAGGAAAGGAACCTGACGTTGCAATGCCAGATTGTGAAGCATACAGCAGGCCACGATGATATGGCACACCTTCTTTGGTGAGTACATCAGGGATCCCCCTGTCATATGCAGGCACCTAAACCTGGCCTTCAGGAGGCCAAAGGTCCTTTCGATGATCCTCCTAGTTCGCCCATGGGCCTCATTGTACCGTTCCTCTGCCCTGGTCCGGGGATTCCTCACTGGGGTCAGTAGCCAAGGCAGGTTGGGGTAACCAGAGTCACCTATTAGCCACACATGTTGTCTCTGTAGCTGCTCCATCACATAGGGGATGCTGCTATTTCGCATAACATACGCGTCATGCACTGACCCTGGGAACTTGGCATTTACATGGGAGATGTACTGGTCAGCCAAACAGACCACCTGGACATTCATCGAATGATAACTTTTTCTGTTTCTGTACACCTGCTCATCGTCTTTTGGGGGTACCAAAGCCACATGGGTCCCATCAATGGCACCAATGATGTTGGGGATATGTCCAAGGGCATAGAAATCACCCTTCACTGTAGGCAAGTCACCCTCCTCTGGGAAAATGATGTAGCTCCGCATGAGTTTCATCAGGGCAGACAACACTCTGCTCAAAATCTTTGAAAACATAGGCTGAGACATTCCAGATGACATGGCCACTGTTGTCTGGAATGACCCACTTGCCAAAAAATGGAGGACTGACAAAACCTGCACCAGAGGGGGAATCCCTGTGGGTTGGCGGATGGGGGACATCAGGGCTGGCTCCAGCTGGGCACACAGTTCATGGATAGTGGCACGGTCAAGTCTGTATCGAAGTATTATATGGCGTTCTTCCATTGTCGACAGGTCCACCAGCGGTCGGTACACGCGAGGATTCGTCCTTCTCCTCGCAAGTCCCAGCGGACGGTGCCTAGGAAGGACAACATGGAGCACAGAGTCAGGCAAACCACAGGTACGTACAGACAGCTTGCACAGTTAAAGAATGGCAATGGGTTGAAAGGCGTGTATGTGTGGCAATGCAAGGCCTAGGCCTGTGTGTCGCAGTCAAAATTAAGCCATGTAGGCCCTTGAAATGGCGGCTGCCTGACCTGTGAAGTGGGACAATGGGATGTGAGGTCAATGCGCTGGCGGGGCACACCGTGGCGGTAGGCGGTCGAAGACCGCGGCGCAAAGCCGCATTGGTTAACATTGAACCCTATGGGTTTCAGGAGCCAATGACGATGTGCGCCGGCGGTCGCGGTACGCACCGCCGCGGTACGCACCGCCGCGGGCGTGACCGCCATTTCCTAGCTGATTGATCACTCGAGACCTGATCATCCACAGGAGATGACCTATAATGCAAGTGCTGCTGTGACCTCGGTCTGGAAGTGACAATGGCTGCTGCGACTGGGGAAAGGGCCCCTGCCTTCACGTCTGAAGAGTTGGAGAAGCTCGTGGATGGGGTCCTCCCCCAGTATGCGCTACTCTACGGTCCTCCAGACCAACAAGTGAGTACACCGGGTGCACATGGAATGGGCTATGCCTGTGTGGATTGGGGTGGATGTAAGTTGGTGGGGTGGGGGGCGAATGAGGAGTGCAACGCACGACAGATGAGAGCATGTGCCATATGGCAAAGTTGGTGGGGGGGGGCCAATCACATCTAACATGCAGGTCATTGATGATTTCCTCCTTTCCACCCTGTACATGTCAAATAGGTCAGCGCCCATCAGAAGATCGAGATTTGGCGTGCCATCGCCAAGGAAGTCCGGAACTTGGGGGTCCACAACAGACGGGGCACCCACTGCCGCAAGAGGTGGGAGGACATCCGCCGCGGAACAAGGAAGACCGCAGAAACACTGCTGGGGATGGCCTCCCAACCTAGGAGGGGTGCCAGTCGCACCATGACCCCCCTGATGTCCCGGATCCTGGCGGTGGCCTACCCTGAATTGGATGGGCGCTTTAAGACATCACAGCAGACACAAGGGGGTGAGTATCAGCACATTCTCCTATCTTTCTGCGCATTGGAGGCGTCTGGGTGGGGGAGGAGGGCTGTGGGTGACATTAGGCCAGGGCGCTTTCTGTAGTGTAGTCCTCTCCCTTAGGCATGGCCCTGTGCCCCCGGCCCCCACCTCTGTAGGGTGACAAGTACAGCCATTGATGGTCCAGCATCACCCATGTGCGCGTTTGACGTCTCTTGGCCTGTTGTCCTAGTCAGTAGTACTGAGTAGTGTACCCCGAATGCGCGGCTTAGTGCATGAGGCTCCTGTGTCTGTCCTCTCCGCCAACGGTGTTGACATTGCATGCACTCAACCTGGTCTTCTTTTTTCTCCCCCCACCCTTTCTCTTCATCTTCTTGTGCATGTGTGCATTAGCATCATCAGGCGGAGGAGATTTGGCATCGGAGCACGAGGGAGCTGCAGGACACAAGGCCCCGGTGGGCCCAGGAACAGACACCAAGGGCACCAGTGATCCGGAGGGTGAGGGGAGCACCACGACGGGGACCGCTGGTGAGAGCAGCGACAGCGACACGTCCTCGGATGGGAGCTCCCTAGCGGTGGCGGCAACATCCGGGCCCCCCGCCTCTACAGGTACAGCCGCCACCCAGCGCACCAGCCCCGCCCTCCCTGCAGCCCCTCAGCCTATGCTCCGTGCCCGCTCGCCCAGGAAGGCGGGCGTCTCCTTCGCCCCAGGCACCTCAGCCCCTGCCCCTGTCACCCCTGCTGCCCTCAGTGCGGAGCTCATTGACCTGGTGAGGACGCTCATTGTTGGGCAGACGACCCTTTTGAATGCCATCCAGGGTGTGCAAAGGGAGGTGCAACAGAGCAATGCGTACCTGGAGGGCATTCATTCGGGTCAGGCTGCCCATCAATGAGCGTTCACTGCTCTGGCCTCAGCACTGACTGCAGCCATTGTCCCTGTTTCCAGCCTCCCTCTTCTTACTGCCTCCAGCCTGTCTCTGTCTCCTGTTCCTCAGCCTATCCCATCCACACCATCAGACCAGCCTGCACACACCTCAACAACCAAGAGCGGCTCATCCAGACACAAGCACCACAGATCCCACAAACACTCACCCAAGCAACACCCAGATGCAGACATTCCAGCAGTCACAACCACCTCTGTGTCCCCCTCCTCCTCGTCTCCCTCCTCCCTCCCTGTGACGTCTCCACTCACACCTGCATGCACACCAACATCAGCCAGTGCTTCCATCACCACCTCACCCTCCAGTACAGTCCACACTCGTGCAGTCACCACCCCCACTGCCATTTACACGTCCCCTGTGTCCTCTCCCACTGTGTCTGTCACCCCCTCTTCCAAGACACACAAACGCAGGCAGACACCCACCCAACAGCCATCCACCTCACGTCAGCCTACAGCACCAGCACCTTCACCCAATGACAGCACACCTGACTCTCCTACAACCACATCCTCTTCCTCCACTCCCATACCCACTTCTCCTACCCTTTACCTTGGACCTAAAAAGCTTTTCCTGGCTAATCTTGACCTCTTTCCCTCCGATGAGCTCCCCCCTCCATCTGCAAAGAGTCCCAAGAGCACCGCAGCCACCACCAGCCCAGCTTCGAGTGTCACTGTTGTGCATGGGTTCTGGAGTCCACCCTTTGCCAGCAGTGACACATCGATCAGTAGCAAGGACACGTCCAGCCCCCCCCCCCGGCAAGAGGACCCGCAAAAACAAGGGCCGCCGTGCGAGGACTGACAGGGCTGCCCCCAAGGAGCAATGTGCGGCCACTTCACCAGCCACACCATCTAGGGGAGGCAAGGGCCCGAGAGCCCCATCAAAGGAGCGGAAGGGCAGCAGGAGCGCGGAGAAGGTGGACCCCACATGTCACATCCCAGCTGGGAAGGAGGACACTAAAGAGGCCAGGAGTCCGTCCCCGAAGGGTCCAGAAACGTCACGGTCCGAGGGCGACTGAGCAGGGAGTCCAGGCCAGGTCTGGCTCCCTTGACCTGCTGGATGAGCACCGCTGAACAGGGCCCGCCGTGGAGAAGAGCACCGCTGAACAGGGCCCGCCGTGGAGAAGAGCACCGCTGAACAGGGCCCGCCGTGGAGAAGAGCACCGCTGAACAGGGCCCCGCCGTGAAGATAGGCACCGCTGAACAGGGCCCCGCCGTGAAGATAGGCACCGCTGAACAGGGCCCGCCGTGCAGAAGAGCACCGCTGAACAGGGCCCGCCGTGGAGAATAGCACCGCTGAACAGGGCCCGCGGTGCAGAAGAGCACCGCTGAACAGGGCCCCGCCGTGCAGAAGAGCACCGCTGAACAGGGCCCGCGGTGCAGAAGAGCACCGCTGAACAGGGCCCCGCCGTGAAGATAGGCACCGCTGAACAGGGCCCGCCGTGCAGAAGAGCACCGCTGAAGAGGGCCCGCCGTGCAGAAGAGCACCGCTGAAGAGGGCCCCGCCGTGAAGATAGGCACCGCTGAACAGGGCCCGCGGTGCAGAAGAGCACCGCTGAACAGGGCCCCGCCGTGAAGATAGACACCGCTGAACAGGGCCCGCCGTGCAGAAGAGCACCGCTGAAGAGGGCCCGCCGTGCAGAAGAGCACCGCTGAAGAGGGCCCCGCCGTGAAGATAGGCACCGCTGAACAGGGCCCCGCCGTGAAGATAGGCACCGCTGAACAGGGCCCGCCGTGCAGAAGAGCACAGCTGAACAGGGCCCCGCCGTGAAGATAGGCACCGCTGAACAGGGCCCGCCGTGCAGAAGAGCACCGCTGAAGAGGGCCCGCCGTGCAGAAGAGCACCGCTGAAGAGGGCCCCGCCGTGAAGATAGGCACCGCTGAACAGGGCCCCGCCGTGAAGATAGGCACCGCTGAACAGGGCCCGCCGTGCAGAAGAGCACCGCTGAAGAGGGCCCGCCGTGCAGAAGAGCACCGCTGAACAGGGCCCCGCCGTGAAGATAGGCACCGCTGAACAGGGCCCGCCGTGAAGATAGGCACCGCTGAAGAGGGCCCCGCCATCTCAAGGACCGCTTCGCTGGGCCCTTCTTCTCAAGCACCACTCCGCTGGGCCCTTCATCTCAAGCACCGCTCCGCTGGGCACCGCCGTCTCAAGCACCGCTCCGCTGGGCCCTTCTTCTCAAGCACCGCTCCGCTGGGCCCTTCTTCTCAAGCACCGCTCCGCTGGGCCCTTCATCTCAAGCACCGCTCCGCTGGGCCCTTCTTCTCAAGCACCGCTCTGCTGGGCCCTTCTTCTCAAGCACCGCTCCGCTGGGCCCTTCATCTCAAGCACCGCTCCGCTGGGCCCTTCTTCTCAAGCACCGCTCCGCTGGGCCCTTCATCTCAAGCACCGCTCCGCTGGGCACCGCCGTCTCAAGCACCGCTCCGCTGGGCCCTTCTTCTCAAGCACCGCTCCGCTGGGCCCTTCATCTCAAGCACCGCTCCGCTGGGCACCGCCGTCTCAAGCACCGCTCCGCTGGGCCCTTCTTCTCAAGCACCGCTCCGCTGGGCCCTTCATCTCAAGCACCGCTCCGCTGGGCACCGCCGTCTCAAGCACCGCTCCGCTGGGCCCTTCTTCTCAAGCACCGCTCCGCTGGGCCCTTCATCTCAAGCACCGCTCCGCTGGGCACCGGCCCTCTCAAGCACCGCTCCGCTGGGCCCTTCATCTCAAGCACCGCTCCGCTGGGCACCGCCGTCTCAAGCACCACTCCGCTGGGCCCTTCATCTCAAGCACCGCTCCGCCGGGCCCTTCTTCTCAAGCACCGCTCCGCTGGGCCCTTCATCTCAAGCACCACTCCGCTGGGCACCGCCGTCTCAAGCACCGCTCCGCTGGGCACCGCCGTCTCAAGCACCGCTCCGCTGGGCCCTTCATCTCAAGCACCGCTCCGCTGGGCCCTTCTTCTCAAGCACCGCTCCGCTGGGCACCGCCGTCTCAAGCACCGCTCCGCTGGGCCCTTCTTCTCAAGCACCGCTCCGCTGGGCACCGCCATCTCAAGCACTGTTTATGGTTCACTGTGCCCACCATGCCTCCTCCTTGACCAGTGGAGACTGTCATCCACCTGATGGACTGTGGCTTTGCACTCCCCAGGATGGTACAGTGGGCAGCCCACCCACTGTAGAGACATTGAGAGACTGTGGCTTTGCACTCCCCAGGATGGTACAGTGGGCAGCCCACCCACTGTAGAGACATTGAGAGACTGTGGCTTTGCACTCCCCAGGATGGTACAGTGGGCATGGTGGCTCCTCGTGGATCTGGCGTCGTGGACTCATGTGGCTGTGGTGCCCCCCCCTTCCCTTCCCCCTGAGGTGCCTGTAGTTTTTACATCTGATGCCCCTGCAGTGTTCTCTCCAAAGGACTCAGGTCTCCTGTGTGGGCTTTGCCCTTGTTTCTCAAAACTTTGGCCCACGGACATGATGAATTCGTAGGATGTGCAGGACTTGTTACTTCAGTTATACACTGATGTGTATATCATTTGTTTTCTTGTAAATATCTTTCATGGTTGTACGATAATTTTCAGGAGCTTTTTGGTACATAAATATTTATTCCAAATTTGATTATGTCATAGCATTTTTCAGGGGTGTTTGGGTGGTGTCACTGTGACTTGTTGCTCTGCATTGGTGTGTACATAGTTGGGGGGGGGGTCGCATATGTGTGTGGCCGTAACCTTTCGTCCTCCCCCTCCCGTGTGTCGTGGGTGCAGTACTCACCGTTGTCGTCTGCTCCGGACTTCGTACTCGTGGTAGATGAGAAGGTAGACGAGAGCAGGTAGGATGTTTAATTCGGGTTCCATGCTGTCCTCCTTCCTCCTGGAGTGCGTAGTGGTGTGCGTTTTCCCGTTCGTAGTCTGTTTCCGCCGTGTTTTTATCGGCGGTGCTCCCGCCCCGGAAAAGGTGGCGGATTGGTGAGTTGTGATAGTGTGGGCGGTACATTGTCTGCCGCCTGGCTGTTGGCGGTGACCGCCGCACTGTTTGTTTGTACCGCCGTGGCGGTCGGAGTGTTAAAGTGGCTGTCTGTGTTGGCGGTTCCCGCCAGGGTCAGAATTCCATTTTTTTGACCGCCAGCTTGTTGGCGGGTTAGCCGCCGCTTTAACACCGACCGCCAGGGTTAGAATCACCCCCTAAGTGGGTACTGTGTTATTGACACGGAGAGCCAAGGGTGAACCACATTTGTAATATCATGCCACAGTTGTGGTCATATGACAGAGCCACAACTCTCCTGTGGCAGTGGCAGACCAGCAGACCAAGCAGCACGTGGCCACATATTTCCAGTGATCAATTGCACAGCGGTGTCTGGTTCATGTGTGTGGGCCAATGTTAATACTGTATATTTTTAGGGATCTATGTTGTCACAGTTACGTCCAGGTCTAGTCATGAGTCAGTGGCGGCTATTCCTGTATCTACTGAGTATCCTTCTGAGATCAATGGAAGTAAAGCCAATGAGGATATAAGAACCCACATGGGGATGGTCCCACCCTGTCACTGCAGACGTGTTATGAGACTGTCAACAGGGCAACCTTGGTGTGCTGAGTGAGATCATATTTTAGGAGTTTTGTACCAGCAGGTGTCATTACAACATTTGTACACAGGTTGGCCTGTAAAGTTCCCACTGCATCTGGGAACATCATAGCCTCTGTGTTGATTAATCTTGCAGCTATTCACCACACACAGCCCATCAATATGTTGTGAGCAATGTGAATCAGCGTGTGAACTGTCAGGGTCCTAACATGTGTGGACTTTTCATGCAGACAAGGGATAGGCCATGATTTGGGTATTTGGAGGCAAGTTCCCAATTATGGTACGATAAATAAGCAGAATATGCTATATAACTTATTTGAGTATGCATTGAAGAACCACCTGACAAAATACCCCCGGAGGAATGTGAAGGTTGGGAAAGCAACTATGATACATATGTAGCCCCGAGGAACCTTTAGGGTAACGCACAGACAGGTGCCAGTCAGGCTGACAGGATGCAGGGTCAATCAGGATCCAGTAATTTCACAAGGTACATACTCAGTGGTCTGACTAAGACTGGTCGGAGGAAGAACAAGACAGTTGACATGGAAAACTGTGTTTGTCCTGTGTTTTGGAAGGTGACACATAAACCCAAGGGCTGTGTTACATAGCTTATTTTTCTGGCAATGCATAACAGTGTAATCGAATAAATGTCAGCTGCTATGCTGTTCCAAGCATCTGCAAGGGCAGTGCATGTTCAAATGGCTGGTCTGCATGGAGGTGCTCACAGGTGTGTGCTGCATCAGTTTCTCACAAGTCCTGTAGGTGAGATTTGAGTTCAAATGGCCAACAGTACCTTTCACATGGGAAGCTAACTACCGGTGAGAACAGTGCTTAGGGACTACAAGACAGTGCATTATTTAACCTGACGTCCATGCAGACAGATGTACAATGACTATGGCATACCATACTAAAGGGTGACGCACACTGGATTAATATTGTTAGTCTGTGTGTGTGTAGAGGAGAGAATATCTGGGTACACATATTAGCATTCCAGTGACCTCTTAAGACGGGTGGGGTGAGACCGGGAACATGGGTGTGTCAGGACTTAGGACATGGGCTGACATGTACATGGAATGTCATGTGTGCAATGCTTGTCATATGTGTGGCACTTGTGCTCTCTATGTTCTACTTATATAGAATTCTAGTCACACATGGTCCTTGCAAAGATAGGTGATGTAACAGTTACTGCTGTCAAGGGTGTGGCCATACATTAATGTTAGTGTTGCACTTGCACATCCCCTGTCTCATGTATGATGCATTTTGGTCCATCATTGACTGATGGTGTCTTAGTTGTGTGCCATATGCTGCAAAGAATCATGTTGCCAACATGTATGTGTGAAATAGGTGTGGTCCTCTGCTATTGTCCTTCAAAGGTGAAATGTACAGGATATATGTAATTTACAGTGTGTGTGAATGTGACTGTTGAATAATACGCTTCACAATTGCTTTGGAAATTTCTGTGTCTTGATCGGTACATCAGCAATGCTCCATGAGGCTACACTCTTATTCTGATAGTTAGAGATAAAGGGAGCAAAAATGATTACCCAGACCATGATATGGTGATTATTGTAGGTGTTTATTTACATATGTTGATACAGTGGTGATGGTGAGTTGATTCAAAAGAAATTGTTGACAATATGTTGGCGCCTACGCAATCCTGCAGCTGTGTTTGGTTGGTCCCCCTCATGTTGATGGCCAGCATCCTCCTCTTCAGACATTTGTGGCTCTGGTTCAAATAGTGGAATGTTCCTTCGTACGCAAATGTTGTGCAGGATGGCACAGGTTAAAATTATCTTGCAGACCATTTCTGGTGAGTACAGGAGGCTGCCACCAGTGATGTCGAGGCACCTGGATGCCAAAGGTCCTCTCGACTATGGTGAGTGTCCTCCTATGTGCCTCATTGTAGGCACGCTGTGCTGCAGTGCTTGGGTTGCCAAATGGGGTCATAATCCATGGCTGGATCCCATACCCCTGATGAGCTGAAAGAGAAAATGGTTGAGATCATGTTGATGTAGCTTGCCCCATTAATATCACCTTGCATGGCAGTAGTTGCCTTGTGTTGTCTGTGACTCTTTTGTGTTATTGTGTTGATTCCTAGGCTTCTAGGTTGTACCATCAGCATTGGGTTGTTTCCTTGGCTGAACGAGTGTTTGGCTGCTGACCGGTTGTCAGCAGTATATTTTGGGAGTTGCAGTACAGTGTGTACTCCCTAGCATTGTGACTTGTGATACAGGTGTCCCTGTATCTTAACTGGGGGTGTGATGATAGTTCCATACACAGAATCAATTCTACAGTGATGGTAACACGTTTGCATCTATGTACCCTGGACATCCTATACCTTTAGACATATGCAATGGATTAATTTAAACATCAGTGAGACGCTTACATTTTGCAAGGTGACAATTAGCCAAACTTCTCCATGCGTTGTGATCATTGACGTCTTAACATTTGACTGTACAGTAAATTCAAATGTGTGACAAGTTCACTGCAGACCTATTTCTCTGCCCTTGGCAAGTTGTCTCAGGTTGTAACGTCTACCTAGACTATTGCACATGGTCTAGTTCAGCTGGCTACCTTGGTTGTGAGGTTGTCGTTTGAGTTTCAGAAGGTCCGTATGGCAGTACATGTGTTGTGTGTGTATTAATTTGTCACAATGCATATGTGTAGGAATGTGCACCTTCCATATAGTAGCATCAAGATGTGTTCTTCGCACAGTCCACTTGCCTCTTGGTAGTGGACAATGTGAGAGCAGGAGTGATGTGAGATATTGGAATGGCCTCAATGATTGCATGTGACCTTTATTGTAGTCATCATAATGCTATGTGAGTCACAGTGTTTGACCTGCAGCAAATTACATTCCACACCCCTTACACAGTACGTATTGGCTGGAAGGGTGTTTGTTTGGGTGTTATTGATGTGTTATTGGAGTTTTATCTTCACAGATGTAATGCCAGGTACCATGTGTTTGTCATTGTGTTGTTTTACATTTTCCCCTTGTGTCTGTGGAGTGGCATCAGTTTTTATTTGGAACGATACTTTGTCCCTAGGTGTGTCTCTCATTGGATGAGGATATCAAATATGCCTAGCAGTATCACAACCTCAGTGTGTTCCTGTTCAAATGTTGCTGTTGTGGTATATGTGTTGTTTGTCCTAGTGGTTGCTGTGCAGTGTGTATATAAGTAGGTTTCTGTACTTACCAACAAGTAGTCCATTTCCATATCGTCAATCCTGGAAGTGTTGATTGATGGTACAGTGACGGAAGATGAATGAATCATGTACACTCCCAAGATACTTTGCCACGATGTTGGTGATCAATCCCTGGTGATCCACAATGGCCTGCACATTGATAGAGTGTGTGTGCTTCCTGTTGCGGTGTAAATGTTCAGTTGCAGCAGGTGGCACAAGGCGTACATGTGTGCAGTCTATGGCACCAAGGACGTGTGGAAATCCATTAATGAGGTAAAACCCCTGTTTGGTCTCCTGCTGCTTCTGCTGTGTGTTTGGGAAGCAGATGTGGCAGGGTGTGAGTCTGATGATGGCATCCAGTACCTTGGGCAGGAAGGCGGAGAATGATGGCTGTGAGATCCCAGCAACCAGGGTGCCAGTGGTTTGAAAGGAGCCACTTGTCATCATGTGTAGTGCAGCTAGCAGCTTGGTTTCTGGTGGGATGATGCAGGGTGTCTGCAAGCTGGGTGCTAACTGTGGCTCAATGTTGCGCAGCAGCTGCTGAATGGCTTGCCAGTTCAACCTGTACCTCTGGATGATGTCATGTTCCCTGAGGCCATGAAGGGTTGTCCTGGTGCAGAATATCCTCTCCTGCCTTCTGCGTTGCCTTTGGGGTCCCTGCTGGTGTTGTGGAAGCTGCTGTTGTTGTTCCTGTGCTCTGCGTCTGCATGCACGCTGGATGAGAAGCACCTCCATGTCTTCCTTTTGCTGCTCTGCTGCTGCTTCTGTGTGGTTTCATTAAATACAGGTGTGTTTGCCCTCTTTTAACGCCTGCCCTGACCCAGGCGTTAATTTTTGATGCAAATCGGCCTGTGTGTCATTTTCCGACTCCGCCTCCCGGCCGTGCGGGATTTTGGCACGGGGGCATAAATACGGCGAATGGGTGTTTGTGTCCTTTTTTTGGACGGGAACGCCTACCTTGCATATCATTAACGCAAGGCGGTTTCCCGCATCTAGAAAATGACGCACACGGCGGGATTTTGATGTCCGCGGGCTCGGGCGTCAAAGTTTAAATATGGGGCAAGGTTTGCGCTGAATGTGCGTCAAAATGTTTGACGCACATTTGGCACAGACAGAGTATAAATATGCCCCTTAGTGGTTCCTACGGAGCAAGTGGTTCCAAGGCCAATGCTAGTTCATACTGAGCCGAATCCAATGTTGATGCCGCAGGCACAGCCAAAGGGTTTGCCGAAGTTCACACCAAAGACAGGGACACAGTCAGATGTGACACCAGTGATGAATCAGAGTATGGGATAAGCCCTTCCACAAAGTGCGAGTGTCAGAGCGGCACCAGATGCAATATCGCTGCCAATTACTGTTGGTCCAGCGGTACCATTGTTTGCGCAAAAGAAGCCCATTGCAGGAGAACAGGGTGAAATGTCACAGAGCCTTTTGAGGAGGGGGGTGAGAGACCATGTGCAGGTAATATCATCTATGGGACAGACCTTTGATGGATCTAGGCCGTTAATGGACCTTAGTCCACTTATTGCGCTTCCAGATGCGGTAAGTGGACCGAGTGTAAGTCAGAGCTTGAAGCTTTTGACACCGCAAACTCCAGGTGCAGTGGTACAACAAGTGCCAATGCCGAATGCGAGTAATATCTTGTTACAGGGATTGACAGCACAGCAATTGAATGGGTGGTTGGATAGTCTGAATACTCCTCGAAATACACAAGGGTGAAGAGCAGATTAATTGTGCCAGACTGGCTATAGAGATAACGGAACTAGTCAAGGGAAGGGATAGATGGGAGTGAATAGGTTAGAATCGTATACAGAAGATGAGCTGAGATATTTGTGTCCGAGAATTACAAAAGAAGTGGGCAAGATACACCAGAAATTGGCAGACTTGGCAGATAAACATGACATAGAAATTGAGAAAACAAAGCACTTGAAAAGGAGTTACAGGTTAGAGTTTGAGGCAAAAGATTTTGAACACATGAGGTCAGCAGGGATGAAAGCGCATCTCAAGGAGTTATTGCAGAGTGCTCAGATTTGGGGAGCATTAAAAAAGTGGGAAGGCAGATTGGCGAAGAAGAAGGATAAACGGAAACAAGATTCGCAAGAAGGGTCTGAGAGTTCTCAGAAAGAAAAGGATCCAGTAAATATTTTACCAATGAGGGAAATTCCAGGAGGGCAATTTGTTCATGTTCCTTGGCACAGGAGTGATATTTTGTCATTCACAAATGATTATCCAAAATTGAGAGAGAAACCGGTTGAGTGGTACCAGCAGACAGATAGCTTTGTAAAACTTTCTAAATGTCTGTGGGAAGACTTGAATACTCTGTTGGAGATTGTAGTGCCAGCTGATTTGTGGGTTGAGCGCAAGAGAGCAGTGGATTGGCCGGCAAGTGAACCAGAAATAGATACAGTCACAGGTGCACATCACCTGAAGTGATGAAACATTTTTATAGGTAATTGAATTCCTTTAGAAGAGAATTTTGCTTAAAAATATTGACTGGCAGAGAATTGACAGGACAGTGCAGGAAGTAAAGGAGTCGATACATACCTTTTATAAAAGATTGCTGAAAGCGTTCAAGGAGTACAGTGGTAAAGAAGCAATTGAGCCCAAAGACATGTTGCACTTTTGTGTTCAGTTTCATGGAAGGATTGAGACCTAAAGTAGGTCAGATGATTTAGAGTCATTTGATTTGTTGGCAAGCTAAACCGACTGATGAGGTATTGCAGTATGAAAAATACTGTAATGATGAGATTGAATTGAAGCAGAAAAAGTTAAAGGAGGAAGCGATGGTGATGCAAATTAAGGCAGCTCAAACAGGATTGCAAGGAGCTTTAGTTCAACAGATGCCGCAGAAGCAGAGAACTGTTATGTTCCAACCTCAGGTGAGAGGTAGAGGTTGCGTAGCTAATATAAATCTTGGTCCGGGTTTGAATACAGTAGTGGTTCAAAATGATGTGCAAGGGATGAAAAGATGTTGCTGTGTCATCTTTGCGGAAACGTGGGACACTGGAAGCAGGAGTGTCCGTTGATGGTGTAGGATGGTGTTGTTCAGTAAATTGGTGATGTCAGTACATTTCAAACTGTGAAAGTCCCTAGAATGAGAGGACTTAATCCAAATTTCCAGAATAACATGAATCTGGTGCAGAATTTTCAACCCATGCAGCAGGTGCAAATGCCTTGTGCACAAATGACACAGTTGCAACCAATGCAGCAGCAGGTTCCTATTGTACCTAAACAGCAAATGCAGATACCTCAGGCCCGATAGAACAGCAACAGATGATGCTTACTCAGGAGGTCACAGGTCAGAGACAAGACAGAAGTAGTGACACAGTGCACCAATTCCCATTACATAGTGAGAATGAAATAAACGATGAATGGATGAGTATTAGTTCGGATGAAGAGCCATGTATGCTTGCAGCTTCATTAGAATTAGATCAACGAGGACCTTTTGTGGAGGGAAAGGTGATGGGTCACAGGGTCTCATTCTTAGCGGGCACAGGAGCTAAACGTTGTACAGTGAGAAGTGCAGACGTTCCAAATTGACCTCTTTCGGGCAGAACAGTTCAGGTTGTGGGAGTAGCAATCAGACAGTTGATAATTCTGATCACAGATCCAGTACAGGTTGAGACTGGCAACTTCCAAGGACTGCACAAATTTGTAGTCTGTGATTCGAGTCCAGTATCCCTACTGGGAAAGGATTTATTGTGCAAGACCAGCTGCTCGATCAATTGAGCCACTACTGGAATAGCAGTTCAGACAAATAGTGGTGATGAGGAAGAACAAACTCCTGAAACTGAGAATGAAAACATTAATGAAAAGTACCAGTTGATTGAGTTTTTCCCAATGTTTACTGTGAATGAATTGCATGCAGACTTGCAAGGAACAGTACAGGAAAATGTGTGGGATCTGACAGGTAACGAAGTGGGTTTGATCAAGGGAGTAGAGTCGATTAAGATCACTTTGAAACCGAATGTAGTATTTCCACAGCTTCCACAGTATAACATGGCACAGGATGTTCTGATGAAAGTGGCGCAAATAATTGGAGATTTTCTGAAACAAGGGGTTTTGAAAGATGTATTGAGCAGTCCATGTAATTCACTGATAATGGGCTTAAAGAAGCCTTGTGGGAAAGTGCGCATTGTGCAAGACTTGTGAAAAGTGAATGACATGGTGGCCAACTGTTGTCCTGTACAGCCTAACCCAGCAGTAATATTGTTTCACATTCCATGCGATGCAGAGTGGTTCACAGTGGTTGATTTGTCACAAGCTTTCTTTTCTGTGCCTCTTCATGAGGATAGTCAGTTTCTTTTTAGTTTCAAAATCCTAGACAGAGTCTACAGCTGGTGCAGGCTTCCACAAGGGTATACGGAGTCACCATCTCTGTTCAATCAGATCTTGAAAAA
The DNA here is from genome assembly GCF_031143425.1 of Pleurodeles waltl. Taxonomy (NCBI): domain Eukaryota; kingdom Metazoa; phylum Chordata; class Amphibia; order Caudata; family Salamandridae; genus Pleurodeles; species Pleurodeles waltl. Next base: position 460,641,879 of record NC_090449.1, on the reverse strand, counting down.
GAATCTGGAGTCACTGGATCTACCGTACCAATCGACTCTAGTGCAGTACATTGACGACTTACTGATTGCATCCAAGACAAGGGACGAGTGTAAGTATGACTCGATTGCACTGTTGAAACATTTGGGAAAATTCGAACATAAAGTGTCACCTTTGAAATTGCAGTACTGTCAGAAATCAGTGTAATACCTGTGACACCAAATTGAGAAAGGGTCGAGGAGAATCTCCAGAAAGAGGATTACAGTGATACTGCCTAATTCACAGAGAGATATCTTTCTTTTCTTTATTTCGGCCAATTAGGCCATAAAAGATGTACACAAAAAACACACATATGAACATGTAAAACCATCAAGGGAAAGTAAACAGGAAACACATCAGATAAAAGACCATACAATTGAAATGAAAACTTAAAATTAGATAGGAGCCTGCAACTTTAAAATACGGGTACGAGTATGCCAGACATTGGTAAGGAATTTGGCTAGTGCAAACACAATTGGACCTGAAACATCAGTTTTTAAAATTCTGTACACCGGGAGGTACTCCCTAAAACCAAGGTTTCTAATAAGTGGTAGGAGCCAATATTTCCTGGCGGCCATGTAAGTTGGACAAAACAAGACCACATGCAGATCGCTTTCCTCTGCTCCCACACATGTCGGACATAGCTTGGTAGATGGCAGTGTTGACCAGGAGCAGGTGTAAGATCGCAGAGGCAATGTGCCATATCTCCATTGGAGAAAAAGCTTCCTGGCCAGCACAGGAGACATAGCATCCAGAACCCTCTCCAAACGGTATGAGTCCTTGCTTTGCGCGAATACAGATGTTAATGACCCCTCATTCTTGCAGTCTAGGGCCATAGCTAATTTCTGCTCGTGGTAAGCACTGACCAAAGCTCTTCGTGGGATCCTTAGTGAGGCGTTAGCTGGATCCGACCACAGGTCAGGGAGGCCCAATCCCATACAGGACTTTTTTATATATTTTATCCACGGGATCTGTAGGGCTTTAGGGTGGGTTAAAAACTCCCTCAGTTCCGCCCTATAAGAAGAGAGTTCTTCGGTGCTCCATAGCCTTCGCCAGAAGACTATGGGTCTGAGACCTAATTCATCTGCTATTGGTCTCAGACCCAGATCCATCCTCAGAGGGAGGAGCGGAGTACTGGACGGAAGTGCTACTATCTGTCTAATGAAGTTGTTCTCAGTTATAGACAAACTGCAGGAAGCTGTGTGACCCCACAGTTCCGCCCCGTACATCAGAGCTCCTCTAGCCTGTGCCTTGTATATCTGGATAAGCGGCCCCAGCGGTCGATATGTGGAGCTTCTCATCAACCGAGCAATGCCGCCAGTGGTCTGCACTAATTTAAGGTTAACCCTAGTCTGGTGAGTTCCCCAGGACATGGTTTCATTCAACGTTACACCTAGATATTCAAAGGTGGAAACTCTCTCTAAACGTGAAGCTCCCAGTAAGGGGTTCGGGCGTGATCTTGGGGTTGGGTTCATAACCATAAACTTGGTTTTGTTAGCATTGATTTCTAACCCCCTATCTGTGCAAAAAGCCACAAAAGAATCAAGGATCCTCTGTATCCCCATGGGGGTTTTGGACAGCAGCAGGGCGTCATCTGCAAACATGATTGCAGGCACCCTGCCGCCATTCAATTTTGGGGCATCAGTGTATTCAGTTCCATTGAGATGGGCGATTACCCCGTTGACGAAGAGGCAGAACAGGGTCGGTGCCAATACACAGCCCTGTCTAACCCCCCTGTCAACGGGGAATCTGTCTGTTAATTCCCCATGTTTCCCGCACCTGACCCGGGCATAGTTATTATGGTGCAATCTCTTTAAAATTATCAGGATGTCTGGGGGGACCCCCATCTCAGCCAGAACACTCCAGAGTTTCCCTCTGGGCACGAGGTCGAACGCAGCCCTCAGGTCCACAAATATAGTGTATAAACTACCCCCTTCCAATATTGCTGCCTTCCAATAGATAACGTTCAGACGAAAAACCTGGTCCACTGTAGAAACTCCCTTTCTAAATCCCGCCTGATACGGACTAAGGGCACCCGTTTCTTCCACCCAGTCCTGAAGCCGATTCAGCAGTATCCTGCCAAACAGCTTCTGTGACACGTCAATTAGACTGATTGGTCTGTAGTTGGCTGGGAGCAGGGGCGAGCCCCTTTTAAATATAGGAACCACCTCTGCCCCCAGCCAAGTACTCGGAATTTCCATGCCACACAAAACTCCATTAAACACTGCAGCCAGATAGGGGGCCCAAACACCAGGCTCCTGCTTGAACAGGTCCCCGGGCAGGCCGTCCAATCCTGGCGCCTTTCCAGCTTTAAGTCCCATTAATGCTACCTTCACCTCCCCCACTGTTATCAAATCCCCGCCATACTCTACCAGTCCAGTACCGCAATCAATCTTAGTTTCTCCCTGCTCGGAACTGTAGAGAGACTGGAAGTGTGCCAGCCACACCCCTGCTGCAATATTTGGTTCTATTGCCGAATGGAGGTTCCCCGACCCCCCGTTTACTACTCTCCAAAACATTCGGTGGTCTCTTGTTGCGAGGGAAGTGGTAAGCTCCTCCCACTGGTTCTCCTCCCATTCGGTTTTAGCATGGATGACCAGTTTTTTATAAGCCCGTCTACTTTCTCGCAGCTTCTCTCTATCTGTTCCCTCCTTGATGCATCTGAGGAGTTCTCCCTTTGCCTTCCTACAGACTGCATTATACCATAAGGAGTTATGTTGTTGGATCCTCTTCTGATTCTGGACCCTGGTAAAAAGCTCAGAGGCCGCTCCCTTTATAAGGTCCTCATGAGCCTGGTATAATTTCTCATAGTGGGCTATATTGCCCACATCGTTGGCTAGCTCTCCCACTTTTTTCAAAATGGGGATTAAACCTGCGTAGAGCTTCGAAAGTTTCACTTGGCTCGTAGCTAGTTTATCCCACCTGATTCTTCTCCTGTTATTGTCTAATAGTAGTTCAGGTTTGGACTCCCCCATGGTTGTTGTGGAGGCCTTTGGGCCAGGATGGCTAAGATCGAGTTCAAGGGCGTTATGGTCACTATCCAGTCTCTCCACCACCCTAAAGTCCAGGATAGAAGACCAGTTCACTATCTGTACAAGAGCATAATCCAAGCGGGACTCTCTTCCCACTCTTCCCACTCTATTGTACGTGGTTTTGCTTGGTACATCAGACTTAATACGTCCATTGCAGGCTCTAATTCCATGTTTTAGGGTGAGAGCAGTAATCTGCAAAGCCACAGGCGTCCATGCCTTTGGGGAAGGTGCTACAACAGAGGGTACTGACCACCTGAACTCTTCTTCCATGGGAAATCCCTCTACGAGACCGACCAACGGCTCGAAATGGGAATTTAAATCCCCTCCCACTATGTAAGGGATATCTCTTGGCATTTCCGCTAAATATACTGAAAGCTCCTCTATAGTGGGGGATTCACGCGAAGCTCCCACTGGCCTAGAGTAAATATTTATCAGGGCTAGTTTCGCTAGGTTCAGCCAGGCTAATAAAACCACTAGGATATCATCTGATGGCACCGGTAGGCGTGAAGCCTGACATCCTAAGTGGGAAGCCACCCAAGTTGTAAGTCCACCAGAGGGGCGGCCCTTACCCTCCCACCTAGCCGAGATGGAAAATGACTCGTAACCTTGATGGTTGTAATCTTCCCTTGCCCAAGTCTCTTGGAACATGCAAACATCCCCGGACTCAATGTAAGTTATCCAATCTTGGGTGCCCAGTTTGCTGGCTAAACCAGCCACATTCCACCAAATTAGTCTCATGTGCGCTGGAGAAGCCACAGAACAGATTGCAGGGATGGAATGGGGGGAAGAGCCAGTACCAAAGCCAGAAACTACACCAATTGCTCTACCAGGGGCATTTTCAGAAGTGGGTTCAGCCGGATCAGGCAGTTTACTGGGACCATTATCCAAGGTCACAGGATTTGAGTTCGGGTTTGGGGGCAGTCAGTCCACACCATCCAGACCCTTCAGACAATTAAAACGATTGTGGTCCAAAAAGGGAGTCTCCGAAGGTCGATAAACTGGACGTGGAGCATATCCCCTGTGTCTAGATCTTCGTTCCACCCTTGTCCAGAGAGATATCAGAATGTTTCTGGGAATGGTAGGTTATTGTCGTCAACGGATTCTAAATTTTGCTGAGATTGCTAAACCATTACAGCAGTTGACACACAAGGAGGTCACAGATCCCATTACACTAGACCAGGATCAGAGGAAAGCGTTCACTGAGTTGAGAGAGAGTTTGTGCAGAGCTCCAGCGTTGGGAATGCCTGATTACACAAAGCCATTCACATTGTTTTGTCATTAATGTGATGCTTGTTCTTTGTCTGTTTTGATACAGGTCCATGGAGGTGCTTATTTCCCAGTAGCCTATTTTTCAGCTACTATGGACCCAGTCGCAGCAGCCTTACCAGGTTGTCTGCGTACCGTTGCTGCAGTTGGTCAAAGCCTTTCTCAATGTGAGGGAGTAGTGATGGGATACCCTCTGATGGTAATGGTTCCTCACTCTGTTGAGATCTTACTGACAAGGACGAAGACAAAGTATTTGACTGGTGCCAGACTGACAAGGTATGGGACGAGCCTTCTAGGTGCTCCAAATGTAACATTGAAAAGATGTACAGTGCTGAACCCGGCAACATCACTTCCAAGTGATACAGTTGAAATTGAAAAAGAGGAAGACATTGAGCATGATTGTCTCTAGGTAACTGAGCTATGTACAAAACCAAGACCAGACATCTGAGATACACGATTGGAAGAAAATGACCAAATTGTCTTTGTTGATGGCTCATGTCTCAGGGACGGTACAGGGACTTTGAGAGCAGGATATGCTGTATGCACAATTACAGGGACATTAGAAGCTTCTTAGCTTCAAGGTGTATATTCTGCACAAGTAGCAGAATTGGTAGCTCTTACTAGAGGGTGCCATGTTTCTGTGAGACTGAGAGTCACAATCTATACTGACAGCCAATATGGATTTGGAATTGTTCATGATTTTGGTCAATTGTGGGCGCAAAGAGGTTTTCTGACCTCTACTGGTTCACCAGTAAGAAATGGTGGCAGAATAAAATAATTGCTGTATGCAATACAGTTGCCTAAAGAAATTGCCGTGATAAATGCAGTGCGCATCAAAAGACACAGGACTACATATCACTGGGAAATGGATATGCAGATCAAGTCGCAACGTTTTGCCCATTGAACTGTATATTGTTCAAAGATAAGTGTGAATTGATGTCAGAAGAAGATAACCCATGTACAAGTTTTGCATTCAATGTGATCGATACTTTGGAAGAATTGAGAACATTGCAGAGTAATGTTGACAAAGAAGAGAAACGACTCTGGTCAAAATTAAAATGTGTCCAACGTCCTGATGAGATTTGGGTTTCTGAGGAGGGTCAGATGGTCCTGCCCAATAGTTTACTGTCACAAATGGCCGTTATTATCATGGCCAGGCACACATTGGGAGGGATGCCATGGTTCGTTTGTTCAAGATCGACTGGTTTAATCCCAAGTTTAGGCAGGCAGCAGAGGCAGTATGCCATCGCTGTATAATTTGTCAGCAGCTAAATGTGGGAAAAGGAAAAGTGGTGAATTTGAGCCACATTGGAAGAGCAGAAAGTTCATTCAGCAGAATGCAATTGGATTTCATTGAAATGCCTGCATGTGGAGGTTTGAAGTATGTGTTGTTGATTGTGTGTGCTTTTAGTCACTGGATTGAAGCATATCCTACCAGAAGGAATGACAGTCTCACAGTAGCAAAGTTGTTATTTAGGGAATTGATACCACGGTTCGGGTTTCCGATCTCTTTAGAATCAGATAGGGGAACTCACTTCAATAACGATGTGACTAAACTCTTATGTGCAGCACTAAACATTGAGCAGAAGTTGTATTGTAGTCATCGTACTGAAGCATCAGGATTAGTGGAACAGATGAATGGTACCTTGAAATCAAGAATTGCAAAGATGTATGCAGCTACAAATCTGGAATGGCTAGATGCATTGCCTTTGTTGCTGATGTTGATGAGAAACACACCCCACAAGAAGACAGGGATGTCGCCCCATGAGATCCTCATGGGCAGAGCAATGAGATTACCAGCAGTTACAGCCAATGCACTTGTAAACATTACAGATAATATGGTGTTGGACTACTGCAAGGGTCTGGGTGATGTGATTCACTCTTTCTCTCAGCAGGTGCAGGCCACCACCTTGCCACCCATCCACGATCGAGGGCACAATCTGAGAGCCGGAGACTGGGTCGTTGTCTGAAAACATGTTCGCAAGAGGTGCTTACAGCCACGCTGGAGAGGCCCATACCAGGTGGTCCTGACAACTACGACAGCTATGAAGTGTGCAGGACCCCCGAACTGGATACACGCGAGCCATACAAAGAGAGTGGTATGTCCGCAGGATCATGAAGAAGTGTTGATGAGAGCACCAACAACAGCGAAACAGGTTACTGCACCCAAACCAGAAAAAGAGCCAAGAGTGCCTGAAATTGAACCAGAGCTTGTAGAAGATGGATCTGTTACCCCTGTAAGAGACAAAAGTGAAGAATTACAGGAGGGTGCGGAAGAATCAATCTCAATGGATACAGCAGGAGAGCCTAGCTCAGCAGAGGTTCTCCCAGAAGCAGACGGTGCTGAAAAACAGACAGAGCAAGTGCCAGACCAAGAGGGGGAAAGAGCTGAGACGGATCAAAGTCAAAGTGATCCGACTCCTTCTGAGCCCATTGCAGGCCCATCAAGAAAAAACACCATAGAGAAAGAGAAGGAGAAGAGTCCAATCCTGAAAAGAATATTGACAGAAGGGTTTAGTTTAAAGGATTTGTAAAGCTACCCGAAAGCCTCCCAGCGCTAGAAGGTAAGTAGCAGTGCAGAGGCAGGAAACACAGAAGAGCTTTGGTATATAGATCTAAGGGAATTATGTTGGATACAAGGTCTTACATTTTTTCCGGAACCGTAGTTCCAAAGGTTCTTATTGAAGTTCTAGGGGTAGGGATTTCCAGAGCCGAGCTGCCTTAACTGAAAAGGAGTTACCACTCCATGAAGATCTCTTAAATCAAGATATATGGACTAGCTGGGAGGTGGAAGATCTCAGGGTTCTTATAGGAGCATAAAGTGAGATGTATTGTCTAAGAAATTTGGGGCCTTTATTATGAAGAGCTTTATGTATCATACAAAGGGACTTAAAGTGAATCAGCTGTTTTATTGGTAGCCAATGAAGGGAGACTAGGGCAGATTTGGCTGATTGATGACTGGGTATATTCTTAAGTAGTCTTGCGGCTGCATTTTGGACAACCTGCAGTCTTTTCACTACATAATCGGGGGAGCTGAGAAAAAGGGAGTTGCCATAGTCCAGGCGTGAGAGTATCATGGCCTGGATAAGGACTCTTCTCACAAGGGGGTGGTAGGAAGTAAAAAAAAAATCCTAAAGTTCTTAGGAGGCCAAAGCAGGATGAAGAAATCTTTTCGGATTGTTGCTCCGTTGTGACCTCTTGATATTGTGCCGGGAGATTGGAGGGAGCACCATTGCCCACAATAATTACTTCTGATTTCCTGTCATTAAGTTTAATTTTGGACAAAGTCATCCATTTGGCAACCTCGGCCAAACAATGAGAGAGGTTCGTCAGGGAAGGGTCCTTGACATTGGAAAGAGATACTACTAGTTGTGTTTCATCAGCATACGTGACCACGGAGAGGCCGTATGGTTTGACAACTCTGGCTAGAGAGGAGAGGTAAATATTACAAAGCGTGGGGCTCAGAGAGGAGCCCTGAGGCACACCACAAGTGAGAGGTACTGTCTTAGACATAAAAGAATGATCGAAGACTTGAAAAGTTCTTCCTTTCAGGAATGAGGAGAGCCAGGCCAATGCTGTGCCTTCTGTTCCTATATTGGAGAGCCTATAAAGGAGGATATCGTGATCTACAGTGTTGAAAGCCGCACTGAGATCAAGTAGGATGATGGCTGCGTGCCCTCCATGATCTAACAGTTGGCGCGAGGTTTCAGTGACTGCTAGTAGGGCCGACTCTGTGCTGTGTTGGAGTCTAAATCCCATTTGGGTAGCGTCTAAGAGTTCGTGATCCTCAAGAAAGCATGTCAGCTGATTGCTGGCATGCTTTTCCATAATTTTGGCTAAGATTGGAAGAAGGGCAATAAACCTATAATTGCTGAGCAGTGTAGGATCAAGTTTAGGTTTTTTCAGGAGGGGTTTGATGACGGCATGTTTAAGGGATTGAGGTAGAGATCCTGAGGTGAAAAAATGAGTGAAGGGCAGAACAATAATGTCAGAAGCCAGCGAAAGAATAATCGGAGGTGCAGGATCAAGAGGAGATCCTGATTTGATGTTATGAGGAAGATTCAAGACCAGCGCCCCTGTCAAGGGCTGAAAAGCTACAAATGAAGCTGATGAAGACTTGGGTGTGACAAGATAGTCACTGTTGGCTTCATGGTTGGGTGTAGCCAGAAAGGAGGAGTAAATATCTATGACCTTCTCCTGGAAGAAGGCCACCAGCTTGTTGCTGAGCTCAATGGAAGCCCCTATGGGCGACTCATCTAGAGGGGTATGGATTAGTTCTTTCAAGATAAGAAAGATCTCTTTCTGGGAGTTGGCCGACTGCTCTATTCTGGGGCTCTAGAATGATGATTGAGCTGATTTAATCCCATCATGATAGGTTCTGATGGCTGCTCTATATACGTTTTTGGAGGAAATGCTGTAGTCCTTCCTCTAAATTCTTTCCAGCTTCTTGCACTCTTTTTTTTGTTCTAGCAATTGAGGTGTGAACCAGGGTTTAAGCTTGTGTTTAGGCCTTTTTACCATTGTCTTGATTGGTAGAATAGAATCTAGGGAGGTGGAGATCCACTTATTAAAGGATTCTACCAATTTAGAATTAGGTTCATTATAGCTAGAAAATGAAGAACAGAGAGTGCTCTGCCATTCTTTAGAATCCAATTTTGACCGTTGGCGGGATGTTGTTTTTATGGGCGTATGGTGGAGAGGGGAGACTTCACAAAATGGTGTAAATGAAAGTAAAAGGTGATCAGTCCAAATGAGAGGCATGGGAGTATGAAGGGAGAGATCTGAAAGATTACTGAAAATAAGGTAAATGGTGTGGCCTTTATAATGAGTGGGTCCTGTGGTGTACTGAGTGAGGTCTAATGCTGCCAGACTGGAGAGAAGCGTTTTGGTAGAAGGACAGAGCATATCGTCAATCTGAATGTTAAAATCACCAAGTATGGTCAGGTTGGGAGTTTTGCACAAAACACTTGCTACATAATCTGGTAGGGCCTGTAGGAAGCTCGCTTAGGGGCAGAGGGGGCGGTAGACAAATATTCCGGAGAAAGTGAAAGTTGCATTGAGATATAGAGAGAAGAACAGACTTTCGCATCCCGGGATATCTAAAGTGGTAGTGGTACATTTAATAGATTTTTTGCAGATAATGGCAATACCACCCCCTCTAGCCTGGGGTCTATCTAAGTGAATAATAGAATAGTTTGATGGTAACGCTTTTAAGATTTCAAAGGAGGAGTCTTTATTAAGCCATGTTTCTATCAGAAATAATGCGTCAGGGTGATGATCTTCTAAAAGAGAGAAGATATGGGGGCTATGGGCCGGCAGGGAGCGGCAATTGAGCAAAAGAAAACTTCCTAAGTGTTTGGTACTGCAGGTAATGGGGGACGGCAGGTCGATTAAAGGGGTCTAGGTCAAGCCTTAGAGGGGTCATTGGTGAGCCCATACCTAACCGGGCAATTTGTCTAAGGAAATGATTTTCCTTGGTTTGCAGAGTATTGAGGTTTTTGTGGGACCCCCAAAGTTCCGCTCCATAAAGGGCCGCTGCTCTGATTTGGACATTGTAAATCTCCGCAAGTATGTTCAAGGAGGGACTCAGAGCCTTTCTCGATCTACGGACAAGGGCCCCGCCTCTCTGGCTTATAATGAGAGCCCCTTTGTCAATGGATGCCTTCCATTTGCCTGTGGTCGATAGTCTGAAACCCAAATAATCAAACTCTTCTACTTTCTCCAATGGAATCGAGTTCATTTCTATACTAACGTGTGATCGTTTCTTGGAGGTGCTATATATCATAAGTTTTGTTTTCTTAATGTTTACGTCCAGACCATAGTCACTACAAAAAACACAGAATTGGTAGATCAGGTTTTGGATTCCCATTGGCGATTTGGATATCAAAATTGTATCATCTGCATATAGCAGACACAGGATTTTTTTCCCAACCAATTTAGGTGAATCATTTGTACAGTTCTCTAAATAGTGGATGCAATTATTGATATATAGCAAAAAAAGAGTGGGTGCCAGGACACATCCCTGTCTAACTCCTTTTTTAATAGCTACGGGGTCAGTCAACTCGCCCCCCTGGCCACATCTAATTTGAGCGAAAGTATTTTCATGCAGTTGAGCAATGAGTTTCAGGAGACCAGATGGCACTCCCATATTTGATAATGTTGACCACAGCAGGTTATTGGGGATCAAATCAAATGCGGCTCTGAGGTCTATGAAGACCACATAGAGATTACCCCTCCCCAGGTCAACATTCTTCCATTTTATTGACATGAATCTTAGGGCTTGATCAACTGTACTCACTGCAGGTCTGAATCCTGCTTGTAGGTCAGAAAGAGCTTCAGACTCCATAATCCATTCCTCAAGATGGAGCAGAAGGTGTTTTGCATAGATTTTTTGGGAGTTATCAAGGAGACTGATCGGACGATAATTGGCAGGGATATTCGGATTTCCTTTTTTAAAAATGGGTACTATTTCAGCCCCTTTCCAAGTGGGTGGAGTGGGGGCCCCTGCTGCAATTGCATTGCAGATAAGGTTGAGATATGGTGCCCATATATCTGGTCTTGATTTGTATAGATCGCCTGGAATCTTATCTGGGCCAGGGGCCTTTCCCCATATCAATGAGTCTATTGCTGCTCTTGTTTCGGTTAGAGAGAATGTGATCGGGGTGGTCTCTTGGTTTATTGAGGCATCAGGGGCCCACAGAGATGCTTCAGATGGCCCTTCGTATAGTTGCCCAAAGTGCTCTACCCATGATGCTGAGAGAATTGAGGAGCCAGGTGCGGCAGGGGAATTACTACAGTCATCAGTTATTAGTTTCCAGAACCTAGATGTGTTATTGGATTTAGCAGTCTCCAGAATAATAACCCATCTGGCCTCTTCCCAGCTTCTGCGTGCCTTGGAACATTCCTTCTTATAAACCTTTCTGGCTGTTCTTAACAACCCAACATGGCCTTCTTTTATTGCTTCCAGGAGAGATAGTTGTGCTTCTCTGCAACAATTGTCAAACCAAGGAGCGCAGTGCTTGTTGTTAGGATTATTAAGAATCTTTTTTGTAAAAAGATGCTTTAAAGATTGAAACAAATCAGTGTGGGCTGCTAAGAGTCTGTCACCCTCCCCATTCTCGTTTAGCCGGATCATACACTCCATCTGGTTGGCAAGCAGGTTGTAAATAGATGCCAGGTGTTTAGGGGAAGAAATAACAGATTCCCATTTTAGGTTGCGTCTGTTATTAGTTAGGGCCAGCTGGGAGGCATGGATCTTAGAGTAGGGCACATTAAACGAAGGAAAAAGTCCTCTGGTCGATAAGATCAACGGGTCATGATCGCTCTCAATTTGCTTTTGGATCCTCATATCGAACATGTGGCTCCACAGTCGGATGTGAAGAAATATATAATCAATACGACTGCTGTGCCCTCCGCGCCTAAAGGTAGCTTGCTAATTTACATCCGAGCGCGAGCGACCGTTGCAGGCTCGGAGGCCATGGGCTAGTGTGATGTCGGCCAGTAAGCGCGCAGATTTATTCAGCCTTGGTCTTTTGTTGGAGACTAGCTGAGGGATGCCCCAGTGGGCATCCTCTTCTTTACATATTCCTTGGACTAGAGGATTAGGTTCGAAAGTGACATTAAAATCCCCTCCAATCAAAACAAAGAAGGAGGGATTGTTTTTAAGAAAACTGTCCAAAATGGACAGGACATCAGAATCAGGGTGGGAGCTCACATTCCTGTTATAGATATTAATTCAAAGTAAAGGTCTCTCTTCAGAAATCATTATTAATAGGACTTGCAAGTCAGGGCAACCCATATCTATTTCTTCTATCTTGCACCTAAGAGAAGTATTGATCCACACAAGCAGCCCTCCCGATGGTCTCCCAGAAGATGACTTGCGTGCTGGAACCCAATAGCTTTTAAAGCCTAGTCTATATTTGGGTTCTAATGCCCACGTTTCTTGGAAGAGGCAGATCAGGTGATCATCAATAAAATTGCCCCATCCTGGGCTTTGTAATTTGCTTTCCAACCCTGCTATATTCCAGCTGAGTACCTTATCGAGATCCTCTGTTTTTATGGACCCTGCTTTATTCTGAGGATATTTCCTACAGGGGGAGGAACTGCTGGGAACCATGCTATTTCCCTCAGGTATATTAGGACCAGTAGCTTTCTCGCTATGTGCCTTGTAAGCCTCGCTGGATATGACCCCAGCTATATTTAAATTTGGTAGGTTGGCCATACGGGTGGATCCCAGAATGTGTGGAACAATTGACAGGTACGGAATACATTCCTCGCTGGCTTGGCTCGTGGTACTTGTGGGTGATCCCTGATTAACGGGATCTGCCAAGGTCGAAGGGGCAACAGAGTTAGAGATGCTGAGGGCAGTAGGGTGAATGTCCTCAGCCTCACCATTGCTCGGAGCCACTTCCGAAAGGTCATCTCCTAGTCAGTCTGTCTCAGAAAGAGATGACGAGGGGCATCTAGGGCCAAGTGCAGGGATAGACTGTGTGTGGATAGCCGGGGGAGCCCCGTATAACGTTGGCAATTGTCTACTCCAAGCTGGCATGGGAGGTGGATAAAACACTTGTAAGCTGCAAAGAGAGGCTTTTTCAATTATAGAATAAGGTCTATTAGCGTTTAAAAAGAGCCGTTGGACAAGGTCAGGAGAATTGAAGTTGATAACTATGCAGTCCCCTGAACCGATCTTCGCTAGGGAACCCACCCACCCTACCCTTCTCACCATCAGTATTGAGGGTGTCATGGAAAAAGCAAACCCCGCATTCGCGTGCAACCAATGGATGACCTTGTTTTTAAGTTCGGTAAAAGATTCAGTGGAATGAGGTTTGAGTTCAGGAACATTCGATATAATGAGCACATAACGACATGATTCTGGTGGTAAAGGGAGCACTTTTGGATCTAGCAGATCCCTGATCTTGACACTCTTCTGGTGTTCTGTTTGCGGGTGCTCCCAAGTGGGGTTGCCATCTCCCGGATTAGTTACTGAGTTATTCCATGGGGCGGTTCCTTTTGAAAGGGGAACTGAGACCATATGGGGCTTATTCATTAAAATACTAGCTGTTTTGACGGAGCTGGGCCAATCTTGGTTTAAAGAGGAGAAGGGGATTTTGGGTATTTGGCCAGTGGGTCTATTGGCAGTGATGAGGTCATGGTTGGCAAGGGGATGGGATTGAATTTCTACGGGTGGAGCAATTTTTGGTGGCTGGCTATTAATAAGGCTTTCCAATTTGTCCTGAATTGATTGGAGGCGGGTTAAAATAGGAAGAAATAGTTTTGAAAGCTCATCTCTTATGAAATCCCTGGTGTACTCATTTGCATGGCACTCATTTGTGTTGTGTAAGGGGAGTAATACCGTATCCTTATTAGAAGATTGGGCCGAGTTAGAGGGGCTCAAAGTCCTGGATCGTTTGTTTTTAAAAGCGGGTTCCCTTCGTTTCCTTTTTCCTTTGGTATTAGAATCTGCTAAGGTAAGGGGGCCTTCATTTGAGGGACGAGCCAGCATAATTGGTGCAGCACGGGTGGTAATTACAATTGGGGTTTCATCCTGATTCTCCTGGGAGATTGTAGATGGGGAGGGGAAAGGGGTAGTCAGTACAGACTGTAATTCTGTTCGCGGGGGGGCTGTGGGGCTGAGCTATCATGAACTAGGCTGTTGGTTGAAGAAGGGGAGGCAGCTAAGCGTCGCTGCACTAACTCTATTTCTTTTTCAAGTTCCCCAACAGCCTTTTGCAGAAAACCATCTAGGGTTTTGTTAGAGTGCTGTTTTCCTTCCAACACACCCCCACGTCGTCGGCCCATTATTCTTTAAATCAGGGGCCTTTAGTGAGCCCCCGGCTTATAGAGGTGTGTAGGCCTTTGGGACCCAGCCTCTGTCACTATAGTGTGATTAATGAGCTTCTCAGACCCTACTGTTCACAAATCCCAAAGACAAGACCACAGTGAGATGCCCAAAGCGTATATATATAGCCTGGCCCAACCACTTATCGGGCGCAGACAGGCGCAAAACGGGTAATGAATTTTGGGCTCCTGCCCTTGGGAGAAAAAGAATGGTGCCGCCTCCAAGAAACGTAATTCAATAAGCAGTTATATGATGAATTGAGGTAAATTCAACTGAGTACACAGAAAAACCTGCGAGTATCCGGTTTAGGTTGATAGTTTTCCACGTGCTTGATGGGGCCTGGGGCTCTATGGGAGGGCTGCCCACGCACCGAGCAGAGGAACTTAAGATCTCCTTCAGGCAGCCATTTACAAGATAGCTGTCTGGCCCACGTCTTTGGGTAGATGTCAGGGGGGTGGCCCTGCCCTGCCTCTTCCTGGCAATGACGGGCAAGGACGGGCCTGCCCTTGGCCCGGGCTTTGCCCGGGCGCCGCCAGCGCGCGTCCCGCGACGGCGGGAGCGCAAAGTTATTTTAAAGGTCTCCTGCCCCGTGACACTCCTCCCAGCAGCAGCAGACAGCGCGTCCCGCGACGGCGGGAGCGCAAAGTTATTTTAAAGGGCTCCTGCCCCGTGACACTCCTCCCAGCAGCAGCAGACAGCGCGTCCTGCGACGGTGGGAGCGCAAAGTTATTTTAAAGGGCCCCTGCCCCGTGACACTCCTCCCAGCAGCAGCAGACAGCGCGTCCCGCGACGGCGGGAGCGCGAAGTTATTTTAAAGGGCTCCTGCCCCGTGACACTCCTCCCAGCAGCAGCAGACAGCGCTTCCCGCGACGGCTGGAGCGCGAAGTTATTTTAAAGGGCTCCTGCCCCGTGACACTCCTCCCAGCAGCAGCAGACAGCGCGTCCCCAATTAAGAGTATATACAATATTTTTACACCAACTATGATGGTGTGTTTTCGTTTGTTCCTATTATTAGATATTTGAGTAGAGTAGTTAAAGAGCATGATACAGTATTAGTTAAAGGATTCTTTGAGCCTACACTAACATTTGGAGCAGCTTACGCGCATAAGAATAACCTTACGTGCTTGCTTACACCTTTAGAGAAGAGATTCATAGGGCATACTGATGACAGGAGAAAAGCATTAAAAGAAAAAATAGAAAAAGGTTTAGAGAAAAGGACTTACAAGAATGAGTATGCTTACACTGCAATTAAAACGCAAGGGAAATTAGCATTAGATGCATTGCATGTAGAGAAGCTTTGTATATATAGGCCAAAATCACCCAAGGGCACCTTATTTGTAGGAACGAGTGAATGTAGGCATGTGTTTTTGTTTCAGAGTAAGTGGACTTTTGTGTTGAATGGTCAGGACACTGCGATTCCTGGGATCTTTTATATTTGTGGACTTAATGCTTATTACCATCTTCCAAGAGGATGGTATGGGACATGTTATTTGGGGATAGTTTTCCCAAAGATTTATCAGATAGATGACTTGAAGAAGTTTCCAAAATTGACTGAATTGCATCATAAGCGACAGAGGAGGGAAACCTCTTCTGCAGTTGTGGGAGATATCTTTGGTGCAGTGATTCCTTCAGTGGGAGTCATCCTGAATTCGATCAAGAAACGAAAGTTGTCTGCTATTGTGGATAACATGCTGACAATACTCCTGATAGATACTGAATTAGCCGCGGATAGAGCTATGACACTTCAAAATCGGCTTGCTTTAGACATTCTTTTAGTGAAAGACGGCAGAGTCTGTAAAATGATTAACTCTAGGCATTGTTGTTCTTACATTCCTAACAATAGTAAGGAGATGAGACGTACTCACTAACCTAACTAACTCAAGTAAGGAGTTAAAGGAATTGAAGGAACCAGGTATTTGGGAAAAAGTTGGAAAAGGATTTGCTTCAGTGGGAAATTGGCTTAGTAACATTTGGAATTGGGTATTTTTAAAAATCATACAGGGAAAATTAATTGTGATTGCTTGCATAATAGGATTATGGGGTTCATGCAGATTATGTCAAAAGATAAACTTGAGAAGGTCTAAAAATAATCAGAGGAGGAAAGAATGAAACAGGGAAAGAATCTATAGAGAAGACTTAAGAAGGAGACAAAATACAGAAGAGATAGAGTTGTGAAACGATGGCAAAGAATGGTGTGATGACATATTTAGTCATCAGAGCAGGGACTGTTGAAGCAGATATGTTAATTAGAAATTATTAATGAATGTTTATGCGTTTTGATTAACAAGAAAATGATAGAAAAATTAAACGTAGAAAAATTAATGTGCACATTTGAAAATGTGCCCACGAAGAGTGGCTCCCAACTTACATGAAGTTGTATTAAAATGATTAAAAATGTGTGAAATATTGAAAATGTGCAATAACAATGTAGTAATATGTCATATTAAGATGTATAATGTATGTTTTGCATTATATTGTAGAGCTAACTTAGCCGAAGTTGTGGCCTAGTTTTGCCAGGCCTCATGCAGCAGCGGAATAACCATGCACTTTAGAGAAGCTAATGTGTTGAACTGACCCTGAACCACTCGATGTTAATAAAGTCTGCCTAGCTTGAATTTTCTGCAATGTACCGACCAACAGGAGAGAAGAGAATAAATGTTGCAACATACAGTGTGTAGAGCAGGCTACATGTACTTTCCCAGGACTCAAACAAAAGAGACACTGACTGGAGAAGAAGATGCAGCATTTTCGATACCTGAAAAGCCGGAAGATGAGGACATCGTACCGTGAACCAATCGACAACCTGAAAGCGACAAAATATTAGAATTCATAGATTTGAAGAATTGAATGTATTGGGTAGTTTCACATATGCTGATTAATTGACCAATTAGGAATTAGGGGATGGACTGGGTAACTTTGATATAATATTGTGACAAAGGGGGCATTTTCAGAACTGTTCGGGAGACGTTAGAGGCAGATGATCGGGGAGAGACCTTTGCTGAAATTGATGCGAGATTCTGTGACTGGGCTCATGCTCTTGAGAGCCTGATGCGTTGCTGATCGATTGATGACCTGGAGACGAAGACTGACTTTGTTGCTGATCCATTCAGTGGATAGGTAGCTATGACAATGTGACTGTTAACTTTTGTGCCTTTTCTTACTAGGTACCAACTGCGCTGTCTAAATAGTTTTTTTTCCAGCTAGATGTTTTCCAAATTTATGTTCCAAATTGTTTTCGCATGTAGTACATGCTAATGCTAATCTGGGTTAGCTAGGGTTTTTGTGTGACGCTGATAGTGACAAATGATTGACAAACTGATTTCTGAAATTTGCTATTAATGTTGTTATATTCATCTTTGTTGGCTTATGCTGAAGCATTAGAGCATATGTTGTCTCAAGTTCTGATTAGATTATGTTATTGGTGGTCATTAATGGATTAATTCTGAGCTGATTGAATAAAGTTTGAATTAACCATATGGATTAGTGTTGTAACTAATAGGGAAATAAAAAATGTTAAAACATATATTGAGTTGTGGTTATTCATGAAATGTTGAGAAAATTTACTAATGATTAATGATTTTCTTAGTGGTTACATTGATTATTGATAACATTGGTCACTACATAGCTAGGATACTCCATGCGAATCAAAAGGTTCCATACATGTCCCCTTGTAAATTTACTTACTAAGGACCAGGTGCAATAGCACTGTGGTAAGCATGCAGCACTGTCACAGTGGTCATTAATAGTGCTTGACTGACTTTCACTTTCTATTGGTTCTTGAGGTGCTGCGTGTCCTCCTGTCCCTTTTAATTTTTGTCATCATCCTGTTTCTCAGCTTGATCTGTGTAAAAAATGGACTTAAAATTAGTTTTTGATATTAGGGATTATCAATTGTTAAGTTTGTAAATGTTTTTGAAATAAATCTCACTATCTACAGTGAGTGATTTATTGACTACATATCCCTTAATGGATTATGATGGCAGGTTTTTCTGCTCCTTAAAACAAACACTCTGGATTATGTTACATTATTAGTGGACTTTGGGGATAGATTTAGGCAAAGACAAACATTCAACACTTACTTTGTGATGTTGCAGGTGCTGGGTTGTCTATGCTTCCAAATCCTACAACCGCCTCAGGCTCCAAGGTACTCTCAAACATAGCCTCCAGTGTAGTGGCTGAGGGTACAGTCATGGGGCTACCTACTGTTGCCCAGCACTCAGTAAGTTGTGTTGCCACCCTCTCCTTTATTTGCGACCTGAGGTCATTCCACTTCTTTCTGATCTCTTCAACAGATTGGTGAATGTCTCTAACAGACTTTATTTTATACTACATCTCCTGACATATTTTGCTCTTTTGTGCCTCCGGGACAGACATGGAGACCTTTCCAAAGAGTGCATCATGGTTGTTGCAGCACTCTTCAGTCAGGATCCCCGATTTTTGCTCTGAAAATATCAGTTTCCTTTTTCTGCCCCCTGACTTCCTCTTTGCATGTTGGCTGGCCATTGCTGCGACTGAGGCTTGTCTTGCAGTTCAAAACTGGATTTTGTTATGGCAGCTGCTTTCCACCTGTACTTCACATCCAAAGAGGCACCAAGAGGATCCAAGGCATTAGAAATGTGGACCTGCTGCATCAAAGAAAATGTGCCAAACCCTACCTGCTGCACCCAGGACCCGACAATCGCTGCTGAGGAGCTGGCGGACAACTGGACAACTCTAAAGAACCCCAGTGGACCTCCAAGCTTCACAAATTGCCAGTGAACTCCCTTCAGAGTTGAGGTACCACTCTAGATCCAAAAGGAACCAACAAGCCAGTGAGGTCCATTTCACTGACTGGACACTAACTCCAGAACTGGATATCACAGCCAGACCAAACTACACACTGACGACCACAAGGACAAATCCTGCCAGTGTGCCAAGTTTGGGAGCACTGCACCTTCTAGCAATTGAACCACACAAATACCCTGGGTATTGGTCACCTAGTTTTGGACAGCCTGAAAAACAGTCCACCCGGGACTGAGAAAGGACCAGGAGGAAGCCCCAGTCAAGGGACTTCAGAAAGAACCTGGACCTCCTACTAGAGTACCCCCGTTGTCCTGCAATCGACCCTTGAACCGGCCCAACGCCTGCTTCTAAGGGCATCCTTGCGCCCAGCTCCTGGCTCACCGATTCGCTCTGCACCCGGCCGCCCTGTGCCCTGCAATGAAGAACCAACTGTGTCCTAAGGGACCCCCACCCCTTGCGTCCTCCACACTCCAATGGGGCCCCCAGGATTCACCTTTAAACTTACCTGTACAGTGCTTTTCCAAGTGGTCCCTCGCAGTGGCCCTGCACCAGCTCCAAAGACATTTTCCCACTGTTCCTGCCAGAACTGGGAGCTGCCAGAACTCCTCCAGCCGGCACAGTGTGCCCACCTACAACCTCAACCAACCTGCAAAAGAAGAACTTGGTAAACCTACTATGTGATTTTATATGTATCTTTAAATGGTATCCTCCATTGATTCCAACTTCAAAAATTCATATCTCGAAAGTACTTAACCAATTCTGATGACCTTGGTCTTAAAATTTATATAAAAATCTGAAGTATTTTTATAAATTGGTCTCAAGTTATTCCTTTGAGTGTCTGAGTTGCAAGATTGATGCTGTGAGTACAACAAATGCTTTGCACTTCTCCAATATTGGCCTAACTGCTCGACCAAGCTACCATAAAAATTAGAGCATTAGGTGGTCTAGTTTTTACCCCTGTAAACCAGCGTGTGGTTGCCTGGACTCCATGTACAGTATGCGTAGGTTTGCACACTATATAGAGAGCCAGCCTCCTACAGGGTTTAATACCATTAATCAACCCAATCTCGCCCCCTGTGAAATCACAGACATTGTCCTTAACTGTCTCTCTTAAATCTATGGGTAAGTTCTCCTTTATAATGACTGGGTATACTCTGATAACAGGCACCGGGGACTGTAATATAAATTTGGCATTGGCTGCTTGGGTTTTGATTCCGACCCCATCCTGCATGCAGTAGATGACACAGTTAAGTTTACAGACAAGGTCTTGTCTCAATAAATTTATTGGACTAACATCACAAATCGCAAACTTATATCTCCTGTTTTTACTGGAACGGGGTAGTAATTTGGTTGGTATTCTGTTGATTTGTAATACATATGACTTGAACTTCTTTTCCCGAGAGGGGTATGTTAGTGTCCTCAACTGTTCTAGCCACTAAACGAGCTCCTGTGTCTATTGGGAAAGATACTGGATGTACGTTAACCTCTCTGTGCACATACTTTCCACTCTGGTCCACTTCTAGCACTGCACCAAGTTCATACTCTCCTTCCCCCTCAGGCACCGTCATTGGTCCTGACTGAAATATGTGGAAGTCTCAAACATCATGGAGACAGGACCACATTGAAACAAACTTTGGATTTTGGGCAGTGCTAAATTTGTAAAAAATATGTGTTACAGCCCTCATCAGGAGGCCGCTGCAGCTTGTACCCCTCATTGCCTCTGTCAGTGCTGTCAATGACAGCACCTACAAAACTGCTAATCATCACACTCCTACAAGTATGACAATGAAAACTATTCCAAGCCTTCAAAGTTTTAAGAATGGCTTGGGTGGCAAGTAATAGTCTTTTTTTAACATATATTGAATTCATAAACAACTATTGTTTTGCTCACCTCTAAATTAGACATACAGCACCACCAGGTGGCAGACTATCGTAAGTGCTGGTGTTGACAATTAAGTACCTATGCTGAGCACGGGAAACCACCAGCTCAAGTTAAGCACTGATTTTGGGGTATCCTGTGGTTGAGTTGGAGTTGTGGAATACCTACTTGCATCAGCATTTGGCTGAAGGAATTTGGCAGTACACCAGATTTAGAAAGCTACAGGACTGCCAAAGGGGTTCTAGGTGTTGGTGGAAGCCCTCCCTGCACTGCTAAACTCATAACTTGTGGATTGGTCGTGATTCCGTCTGGGTTATAGAGGCATTCCCGCTTCCAATGACACCTTATCAGTGTGAAAAAAGGCTGCTTTTATTGAAACAGGTGCACATCACATAAAAAACCCTGGGCCTTAAGCCTTACAAAACTGAACCTCACTATATAAACAAATTACCAGTGTTAATCTACCCCCACTCCTACTGAGGTCCCTCCCCACCACTACTTGAACCTGCAAAGCTCTACCTTGATCTGAGTTCAACTTCCTCCCTTGAGGCCTTTAATCTCCCATACTGTTTAACTGCAGCGATTAATCTGTAACTAATTTAACTTGTTCATGAACCTTAAACTTCCTGCTTTGTCCACGCGTGCGTTTGTCTATCCGTTCTCCTTCCGCCTGGATTGCCGTTGACAACAACAATAAACCTGGCTAACCCATGGCAACTTCTCGGCCAACCACCTCCTCAACTATACAGCTGCTTAACCACCCTGCACACCTAGCCCATTAAACCAAGGCAAGTAAATTACACCTCTCAGAACCCTCCAAAATTGCCCTAAATTAAGGTGAAGGGTGGGAAGGAAAAAGTGCCTGTTGTCACTGCCAGCCACCATGCTAATTATTAACAAATCGTGGCTGGCATACTAAAATGGCCACATATTTATACCTGCAGAGCCCAAGTAGCCCAAACATAGCCCAACAACACGAAGCAGTCAATGGACTGGTCCATTCCTCAAATTAGCCCAGGGGTCAGACCTCCCTATGGTCAGCTGCCTCAAAAGACTCCACTGGGGAACAGGGGAGCAGCACAGATTACTGACACTGCATTTGGGTTAAACTTCCCCCCTTGAGGCCTTTAACATCCCATACTGTTTAATTGCAACTACTTACCTGTAACTAATTCAACTTGTTAATGAACCTTAAACTTACTGCCTTGTCCAGGAGTGCGCTTGTCTACCCGTTCCCTTTCCCCGTGGACTGCCAATGCCAACAACAATAAACTTGGCTAACCCATACCAGCTTCTCAGCCAGCCGCCACCCAGAAAAAGGAAAAAGAAGCATTCACCTTTTTTCGGCCCCCCAATAGTCCGCCTCCTTCCAGTGAATGTTAAGAACCTTTGCTATCATCTCACAAATCTGAAATAAGTAAAGCTCTGTGCCATAAAAAGACATCTGCACACCATCCCCACTGAAAAATTCAAAACTTCCCGGACCCTTATAGATGTAAATTCTGCCACATGTTGTGGCTACCTGACCATTGTCTCTTTATTTCTAATAGGTCATCCTTCATCTCTCAAAGAGAGCAACCCCTTTTTCAATTACCACATCATTCTCGCCTAAGTGAAGAAGCAAAATATCTGGACATTGCCCCAGAAACATTCACCTACTCAAGCATGACAAAGGTTCTTTCCATCTCATCCCCCCTTTTCCATGCTATTGAACGTACAGCTTAGCTGGGTCGAAGCCCAAGTTGCATCCTTGATTACTTCCCAGCGCCTGCCTCTCCACCAACTTTATAAATGAATGTCCTATGATCCACAAGGATAGACTGCGTGCTTCTGAGTCTGTCACCGAACCTGAAAAACACAACAAAATGTGTAAGTATTTACCACCTTAACTGCGTCCGTTCTCCCCCTGCACGTAGAGATGAAAACAGTCTGAAGTCCACCTACCAGTTGAATTATACTGTCCCTACTTCACCCTATTTTCTCTGCTTCTGTCACTATGGAAGGAATGTGTACCGTAACTCTTGGTCTCAAAACCCATGTGTGATAGTGCTTTGGGTAGAACCGTTAACAGCTGGTTACCTCCTTGCCCATCTGATGTTTAAAAACCCTCTCCTCCCCTGACAAGCAATTTATTTTTCCAGGTTAATGGCTCTAGCTCATCCACTCTCTCCAGCCCAACCTTCTAACATCCGCATTCCTAATTACCCTGCCATTGGGATATATCCCCATAGCAACTGGCCCATAAAGGCAATGTCCGCCAGTTTATCTGCAATCATTACTCTGGATTGTCCCTTTTCAATTAATGACAGCAGAAACTGAACCACCTTCTCTGTCCGATCTCAGCGCGTCCCACCTCCAATGCGTCCGACTATTTAAGAATTCATCTGAAGCCTGATTATATGCTTGTCTTGTTGAAACGGCCAGAGATTCAACCACCCTTTGTACCATCCTCTGTCTCCTGGTGTCCATAGTTCAGATGGCATTCTGACTGTGTCTTTGTCCGTGGCCAACCCATGAAATCTCTCCCACTGTGAATGAGACAAAGCATCCGCAATGTCATTGTCCACCCCTGGCATATATCATACTCTGTATATAATATCAAACTTCTGACATTACAAGACAAAGATTCTCAGTAACTTCAGTACTTGCACATCCCTAGCTGACTGCCTCTTCACCACCGGAACCACTGCCATGGTGTCAATATGGAATAGCACCTTCCTGTGTGCCAATTGCTCCCCCCACAAAGCCACAACTACCACCAACAGAAACAATTCCAAAAATGCGATGCTCTTCCCCCCATGCTTCCATTCCTTTGGCCATTCTTCAGCACACCACTGGCCCTGCTAGTACAGTCCAAATGTTATTCCAACTGCAGATTGTGTGTCCACTCAAACCCCTACATTGCCTCCAAGGGCACACCGTTAAAGGACTCCAAAAAGAATCACCACATCCGCAGGTCTTCTTGTGTCCCAGCTAGCGACTTTCTGTGGTGGTGTAGCATTGACAAGTCAGACAGTGGCATTCCCAACCTCCTACAAAATGTCCTACCAGCTATAATCACTCTACAGGTGAGGTTTACGTGCCCCAATAGCATCTGTACCTTCACTGCCACCTTGCTCTTAGTCAGCATTGAATCCAGTAGCAACAACATTGTTAGTGTCTTGTCCAATGTCAAACGGGCTTCCATTGCCACGAGTGAATTTCAATGCTCAGGAAAGACGGCACCATGCTGGGTCCAACTGTCTTCTCTGGTGCTAGTGGAACTCCAAATTCTTCCATAATATCCTGAAAACTAGCCAGCATCTGTTGACAATCCTTTGTCCTAGTCCTTCCCAACTGAGATCGTCAAGGTAATGGTTTACATGTACGTAACTAGTTGACCACGTAAAGGCCTGCATGAAATAGAACACACCATCGGAAGTGCTTTGTCCAGATACCATTGTCCATCAAATTGAATGTCTAACAGCTGAAGGTGATCTGGGTACACAGGAAGCAAGCAGAATGCTGATTTTCTGTCACTTTTTGCCATCAGAGCAACTCTGTCCATATTTTCAACAATGGCCAGTGCTACATTTTTGAGAGATGTTGTATGAGCTGGAAGAGGCCTTTTCCTTCATTTGCACGATTCCAACAGCTGATACCATCAAGTCTGCCATCGGCCAGATGTCAAAAGTCCCAGTCATCCTACTCTCTCTTATCTCCTTCAACAATCTGTCGCACACTTCATGTTTCAGGGGAGCCACTTGACTTTAAATTGTTTGCCCACCTGCGTGTCCTTGGCCCTAAATACACAAAACGGAAACCCTTGGTAAACCCCTCCTCTAGTATTTTGCCATCACCCGTCCTGTTATAGTGAGTCAACCACCCTTGAAGCCTTTCCAACTTAATGGGAGTAAGAGCTTTTATCTGCATCCCATCATTGTTTTGGGCCACTGTCTTGTCTTGTAATGCCTTTGTTGCCCCCAGAGGACCCCTTCACTCCTTCCTATGTATTACTCACACCTTGTCTCCTGTCCAACTGCCGAGCAATCTTAGCTTCTGCCCCCACTACCGTATCTTCATCTGTGCCCACCCCGTGCCCATTCTGCAATCTCATTTTGCCCCCTTGAGACTCCGTCGCATCCACCCTGATTGACACCATTTGCGCCATTTTGCGTCCCTCTGCACACTTCTTACCTGGATGCCGCTGCTTTGCCAACTGGTCGCTCCTGACCATCACCGCTCGATCACCAAGTTGTTGCCTCCCAGCATTCCCTGTCTGTAACACACTAAGCACCGGTTGATGAGATTAACCCCCCTCCCCATGACCACCCTCACCCTGGCCCCTCATCTCCCCTCTGCTTGTCTGTAGGAAAGTACCATCTTGCCTGGCATGTTACCCCCATTTTTCACTGTATATATGTTGTTTTAGTTGTATGTGTCACTGGGACCCTGGTAACCCAGGGCCCCAGTGCTCATAAGTGTGCCTGAATGTGTTACCTGTGTAGTGACTAACTGTCTCACTGAGGCTCTGCTAATCAGAACCTCAGTGGTTATGCTCTCTCATTTCTTTCAAAATTGTCACTAACAGGCTAGTGACCATTTTTACCAATTTACATTGGCTTACTGGAACACCCTTATAATTCCCTAGTATATGGTACTGAGGTACCCAGGGTATTGGGGTTCCAGGAGATCCCTATGGGCTGCAGCATTTCTTTTGCCACCCATAGGGAGCTCTGACAATTCTTACACAGGCCTGCCACTGCAGCCTGAGTGAAATAACGTCCACGTTATTTCACAGCCATTTTACACTGCACTTAAGTAACTTATAAGTCACCTATATGTCTAACCTTTACCTGGTAAAGGTTAGGTGCAAAGTTACTTAGTGTGAGGGCACCCTGGCACTAGCCAAGGTGCCCCCACATTGTTCAGAGCCAATTCCCTGAACTTTGTGAGTGCGGGGACACCATTACACGCGTGCACTACATATAGGTCACTACCTATATGTAGCTTCACAATGGTAACTCCGAATATGGCCATGTAACATGTCTATGATCATGGAATTGCCCCCTCTATGCCATCCTGGCATTGTTGGTACAATTCCATGATCCCAGTGGTCTGTAGCACAGACCCTGGTACTGCCAAACTGCCCTTCCTGGGGTTTCACTGCAGCTGCTGCTGCTGCCAACCCCTCAGACAGGCATCTGCCCTCCTGGGGTCCAGCCAGGCCTGGCCCAGGATGGCAGAACAAAGAACTTCCTCTGAGAGAGGGTGTGACACCCTCTCACTTTGGAAAATGGTGTGAAGGCAGGGGAGGAGTAGCCTCCCCCAGCCTCTGGAAATGCTTTGTTGGGCACAGATGTGCCCAATTCTGCATAAGCCAGTCTACACCAGTTCAGGGACCCCTTAGCCCCTGCTCTGGCGCGAAACTGGACAAAGGAAAGGGGAGTGACCACTCCCCTGACCTGCACCTCCCCTGGGAGGTGTCCAGAGCTCCTCCAGTGTGCTCCAGACCTCTGCCATCTTGGAAACAGAGGTGCTGCTGGCACACTGGACTGCTCTGAGTGGCCAGTGCCACCAGGTGACGTCAGAGACTCCTTCTGATAGGCTACTTCAGGTGTTAGTAGCCTATCCTCTCTCCTAGGTAGCCAAACCCTCTTTTCTGGCTATTTAGGGTCTCTGTCTCTGGGGAAACTTTAGATAACGAATGCAAGAGCTCATCCGAGTTCCTCTGCATCTCTCTCTTCACCTTCTGATAAGGAAACGACCGCTGACCGCGCTGGAAGCCTGCAAACCTGCAACATAGTAGCAAAGACGACTACTGCAACTCTGTAACGCTGATCCTGCCGCCTTCTCGACTGTTTTCCTGCTTGTGCATGCTGTGGGGGTAGCCTGCCTCCTCTCTGCACCAGAAGCTCCGAAGAAATCTCCCGTGGGTCGACGGAATCTTCCCCCTGCAACCGCAGGCACCAAAAAGCTGCATTACCGGTCCCTTGGGTCTCCTCTCAGCACGACGAGCGAGGTCCCTCGAATCCAGCGACTCTGTCCAAGTGACCCCCACAGTCCAGTGACTCTTCAGTCCAAGTTTGGTGGAGGTAAGTCCTTGCCTCACCTCGCTGGGCTGCATTGCTGGGAACCGCGACTTTGCAGCTACTCCGGCCCCTGTGCACTTCCGGCGGAAATCCTTTGTGCACACCCAAGCCTGGGTCCACGGCACTCTAACCTGCATTGCACGACTTTCTAAGTTGGTCTCCGGCGACGTGGGACTCCTTTGTGCAACTTCGGCGAGCACCGTTTCATGCATCCTTGTAGTGCCTGTTTCTGGCACTTCTCTGGGTGCTGCCGGCTTTAGAGAGGGCTCCTTGTCTTGCTCGACGTCCCCTCTCTCTGCTGGTCCAATTTGCGACCTCCTGGTCCCTCCTGGGCCTCAGCAGCGTCCAAAAATGCTAACCGCACGATTTGCAGCTAGCAAGGTTTGTTGGCGTTCTTTCGGCGGGAAAACACTTCTGCACAACTCTCCACGGCGAGAGAGATTTGTCCACCAAAGGGGAAGTCTCTAGCCCTTTTCGTTCCTGCAGAAACCTCAGCTTCTTCTGTCCAGTAGAAGCTTCTTTGCACCCGCAGCTGGCATTTCCTGGGCATCTGCCCATCTCCGACTTGCTTGTGACTTTTGGACTTGGTCCCCTTGTTCCACAGGTACCCTAGATTGGAAATCCACAGTTGTTGCATTGCTGGTTTGTGTCTTTCCTGCATTATTCCTCTAACACGACTTCTTTGTCCCTAGGGGAACTTTAGTGCACTTTGCACTCACTTTTCAGGGTCTTGGGGAGGGTTATTTTTCTAACTCTCACTATTTTCTAATAGTCCCAGCGACCCTCTACAAGGTCACATAGGTTTGGGGTCCATTCGTGGTTCGCATTCCACTTTTGGAGTATATGGTTTGTGTTGCCCCTATCCCTATGTTTCCCCATTGCATCCTATTGTAACTATACATTGTTTGCACTGTTTTCTAAGACTATACTGCATATTTTTGCTATTGTGTATATATATCTTGTGTATATTTCCTATCCTCTCACTGAGGGTACACTCTAAGATACTTTGGCATATTGTCATAAAAATAAAGTACCTTTATTTTTAGTATAACTGTGTATTGTGTTTTCTTATGATATTGTGCATATGACACTAAGTGGTACTGTAGTAGCTTCACACGTCTCCTAGTTCAGCCTAAGCTGCTCTGCTAAGCTACCATTATCTATCAGCCTAAGCTGCTAGACACCCTATACACTTATAAGGGATAACTGGGCCTGGTGCAAGGTGCAAGTACCCCTTGGTACTCACTACAAGCCAGTCCAGCCTCCTACATTGGTTGTGCAGCGGTGGGATCAGTGCTTTGAGACTACTTACCACTCTTGTCATTGTACTTTTCATAAGAGAAAAATATACAAAACAAGGTCAGTGTATATACACATAGCCAAAAAGTTTTGCATTTCCTCTTTTCACTCTTTTCTAAGTGCTGAAAAGTACTTCTAACTTTCTAAAAAGTTCTAAAACGTTTTAAAAGTTTTTTTTCTCTGTCTTTCTAAAAGCTCTGACAAACTTTTTATCTTTTACTATCACTTTAACTCTCTCTAAAAAATGTCTGGCACAGGCCAAAATGTTGATCTGTCCAAACTTGCATATGATCACCTTAGCTGGAAAGGAGCAAGGAATCTCTGCATAGAGAGAGGTTTGAGTGTAGGGAAGAATCCTTCCTTAGAACTGTTAATTAACATGCTTAGAGTACAGGATAAGGCCATAAGTGCCCAATCTGTAGAAAAAGTAGCTAATGGTTCTCAATCAGATCCAGGGACTCCCCCAGGAAAAGATTCAGGAAAGAAACTTCCTAGCCTGCCCATTACTAGACAGTCTAGCATAGTTGGTAATGATGATGAGCCACACCATATAAATAGTGTTGTCTCACATCATAGCAAAAGCATTTATTCTCACCATACTGGTAGTGATGTTTCTGTTAGCCAAGCTGTTAGGGTGGCTTCTGTAAGGGACAGGTCTCCTTCTGTCCATTCTCACCATACTTCTGTTTCAAAGCATGTCCCTCCCACCCACCCTGATGACAGATTGTTAGAAAGGGAGCTCAATAGATTGAGAGTGGAACAAACCAGACTGAAGCTCAAGAAGCAACAGCTGGATTTGGATAGACAGACTTTAGAAGTAGAGAAGGAGAGACAGAAACTGGGTTTAGAAA
Source organism: Pleurodeles waltl (assembly GCF_031143425.1). Lineage (NCBI taxonomy): Eukaryota > Metazoa > Chordata > Amphibia > Caudata > Salamandridae > Pleurodeles > Pleurodeles waltl. Next base: position 460,612,845 of record NC_090449.1, on the reverse strand, counting down.
CCCATGGTGGCAGCAGCAGTATTACCCATAGTCATCCTGTAAAAGAGCATGATTCCAGGAATCTGCACAAGATAGTTCCCCCTTATAAGGAGGGGGATGACATTAACAAGTGGTTTGCTGCACTTGAGAGGGCCTGTGTTGTACAGGATGTCCCTCAAAGGCAGTGGGCTGCTATCCTATGGCTATCATTTAGTGGAAAAGGTAGGGATAGGCTCCTTACTGTGAAAGAAAATGATGCTAATAATTTCCAAGTTCTTAAGAATGCACTCCTGGATGGTTATGGCTTAACCACTGAACAGTACAGGATAAAGTTCAGAAAGACCAAAAAGGAGTCTTCACAAGACTGGGTTGATTTCATTGACCATTCAGTGAAGGCCTTGGAGGGGTGGTTACATGGCAGTAAAGTTACTGATTATGACAGCCTGTATAACTTGATCCTGAGAGAGCATATTCTTAATAATTGTGTGTCTGATTTGTTGCACCAGTACTTGGTGGACTCTGATCTGACCTCTCCCCAAGAATTGGGAAAGAAGGCAGACAAATGGGTCAGAACAAGGGTGAACAGAAAAGTTCATACAGGGGGTGACAAAGATGGCAACAAAAAGAAGGATGGTAAGTCTTCTGACAAGGGTGGGGACAAATCTAAAAATGAGTCTTCATCAGGCCCACAAAAACACTCTGGTGGGGGTGGTGGGCCCAAATCCTCTTTTAATCAGAACAAGGAAAAGAAACCATGGTGCTATTTATGTAAAATAAAAGGCCATTGGACAACAGATCCCAGTTGTCCAAAGAAAGGCACCAAGCCTCCTACCACTACAACCCCTACTGCTACACCTAGTGTACCTACTAATAGCAGTGGTGGTGGGAGCAAACCTACTAATAGCCAATCCAAGGGAGTAGCTGGGCTCACTATTGGTAACTTAGTTGGGGTTGGCCTTGTTAGGGAGGCCACAGAGGCTGTGTTAGTCTCTGAGGGGGCTATTGATTTAGCCACCTTAGTTGCTTGTCCCCTTAATATGGATAAGTACAAGCAGCTACCCCTAATAAATGGTGTTGAGGTTCAGGCCTACAGGGACACTGGTGCCAGTGTGACTATGGTCATAGAGAAACTGGTCCACCCTGAACAACACCTACTTGGTCACAAGTACCAAGTAACCGATGCTCACAACAACACACTTAGCCACCCCATGGCTGTTGTAAATCTCAACTGGGGGGGGGTTACTGGTCCAAAGAAAGTTGTGGTAGCTTCAGATTTACCTGTAGACTGTCTATTAGGGAATGATTTGGAGACATCAGCCTGGTCAGATGTGGAGTTGGAGGCCCATGCAGCAATGCTGGGCATCCCAGGGCATATTTTTGCTTTGACAAGGGCTCAGGCCAAAAAGCAAAAAGGACAGGGAAGCTTGGATCCTGGAACAATGGACCAAGTGCTCCCTAAAGCTAGGGCTAGTAGAAGCAAACCACTTCCTACTATCCCTCCCTCTACAGTGGATTCTACTTCTGAGGAAGAAGAATTCCCTCCCTGTGCAGAACCTACACCAGAGGAGCTGGAAGCAGACACTGCTGAGCTTTTGGGTGAAGGGGGGCCTGCCAGAGAGGAGCTGAGTGTGGCACAGCAAACCTGTCCCACATTAGAGGGTCTCAGACAGCAAGCTGTCAAACAGGCTAATGGGGATGTCAGTGACTCTCACAGAGTTTACTGGGAGGACAACCTCTTGTACACTGAGCATAGGGATCCTAAACCTGGAGCTGCCAGGAGATTAGTGATTCCTCAGGAGTACAGAAAGTTCCTCCTAACACTGGCACATGACATTCCCCTAGCTGGGCACCTGGGTCAAATGAAAACTTGGGACAGACTGGTTCCATTGTTTCATTGGCCTAGGATGTCTGAGGACACAAAGGAATTTTGTAAGTCCTGTGAAACCTGTCAAGCCAGTGGCAAGACAGGTGGCACCCCAAAGGCACCCCTTATTCCACTGCCTGTGGTTGGGGTTCCCTTTGAAAGGGTAGGGGTTGACATAGTTGGCCCCCTTGACCCTCCTACTGCTTCAGGCAATAGGTTTATCTTGGTGGTAGTGGACCATGCCACAAGATATCCTGAAGCTATTCCTTTAAGGACCACTACAGCACCTGCAGTGGCAAAGGCCCTCCTGGGAATATTTTCCAGGGTGGGCTTCCCAAAGGAAGTGGTATCAGACAGGGGAAGCAATTTCATGTCTGCATACTTAAAGGCCATGTGGAAGGAGTGTGGTGTAACGTACAAGTTCACAACACCCTATCATCCACAAACAAATGGACTGGTGGAGAGATTTAATAAAACTCTCAAAGGCATGATTATGGGTCTCCCTGAAAAACTCCGCAGGAGATGGGATATCCTTCTACCATGCCTCCTTTTTGCCTACAGGGAGGTACCCCAGAAAGGAGTGGGCTTCAGCCCCTTTGAACTTCTTTTTGGACACCCTGTTAGGGGTCCACTCACACTTGTAAAGGAGGGTTGGGAACAACCTTTAAAAGCTCCTAAGCAGGATATTGTGGATTATGTACTTGGCCTCAGATCAAGGATGGCTGAGTACATGAAAAAGGCCAGTAAAAACCTTCAGGCCAGCCAAGAGCTCCAGAAGCAATGGCATGATCAGAAGGCTGTTTTGGTTCAGTACCAACCAGGGCAGAAAGTGTGGGTCTTGGAGCCTGTGGCCCCAAGAGCACTCCAAGATAAATGGAGTGGTCCCCACACAATTGTTGAAAAGAAGGGAGAAGTCACCTATTTAGTTGACTTAGGCACTGCCAGGAGTCCCCTTAGGGTGCTCCATGTCAACCGCCTGAAACCCTACTATGACAGGGCTGATCTCACCCTGCTCATGGCAACTGATGAGGGACAGGAAGAAGACAGTGATCCTCTACCTGATCTCTTCTCTTCCACAGAACAAGATGCTCTTGTGGAAGGTGTAGTTTTGGCTGATTGTCTTACTGCTGAGCAGAAAGACAATTGCATAAATCTCCTAGATCAATTCTCTGAACTATTCTCTACTGTGCCAGGTACGACTTCTTGGTGTGAGCACACTATAGATACTGGAGACAGTTTACCTGTCAAAAGTAAGATCTATAGGCAGCCTGACCATGTCAGGGACTGCATAAAGCAAGAGGTCCAGAAAATGTTAGAACTAGGAGTAGTTGAGCACTCTGACAGTCCATGGGCTTCTCCTGTGGTACTGGTACCAAAACCCCATTCCAAAGATGGAAAGAAGGAAATGCGGTTTTGTGTAGACTATAGAGGTCTCAACTTGGTAACCAAAACTGATGCTCACCCTATACCCAGGGCAGATGAGCTCATAGATACACTGGCATCTGCCAAGTATCTAAGCACTTTTGATTTGACTGCAGGGTATTGGCAGATCAAATTATCAGAAGATGCTAAACCTAAGACTGCATTTTCTATCATTGGAGGACATTACCAGTTTACTGTAATGCCTTTTGGTTTGAAAAATGCACCTGCCACTTTTCAGAGGTTGGTGAACACAGTCCTGCAAGGGCTGGAAGCTTTCAGTGCAGCATATTTGGACGATATAGCCTTCTTTAGCTCCAGCTGGGATGATCACCTGGTCCACCTATGGAAAGTTTTGGAGGCCCTGCAAAAGGCAGGCCTCACTATCAAGGCTTCAAAGTGCCAGATAGGGCAGGGTAAGGTGGTTTATCTGGGACACCTTGTTGGTGGGGAACAGATTGCACCACTTCAGGGGAAAATCCAAACAATTGTTGATTGGGTTCCCCCTACCACTCAGACTCAGGTGAGAGCCTTCCTAGGCCTCACTGGGTATTACAGGAGGTTCATTAAGAACTATGGCTCCATTGCAGCCCCTCTTAATGACCTCACATCCAAGAAAATGCCTAAAAAGGTATTATGGACAGCAAACTGTCAGAAAGCTTTTGAGGAGCTGAAGCAGGCCATGTGCTCTGCACCTGTCCTGAAAAGCCCTTGTTACTCTAAAAAATTCTATGTCCAAACTGATGCATCTGAATTAGGAGTAGGGGCAGTCCTATCACAACTTAATTCTGAGGGCCAGGATCAACCTGTTGCTTTTATTAGTAGGAGGTTGACCCCTAGAGAAAAGCGTTGGTCTGCCATTGAGAGGGAGGCCTTTGCTGTGGTCTGGGCTCTGAAGAAGTTGAGGCCATACCTGTTTGGCACTCACTTCATTGTTCAGACAGACCACAAACCTCTACTTTGGCTAAAACAAATGAAAGGTGAAAATCCTAAATTGTTGAGGTGGTCCATATCCCTACAGGGAATGGACTATACAGTGGAACATAGACCTGGGAGTAGCCACTCCAATGCAGATGGACTCTCCAGATATTTCCACTTAGACAATGAAGACTCATCAGGTCATGGCTAGTCTTATTGTCCTTCGTTTGGGGGGGGGTTGTGTAGGAAAGTACCATCTTGCCTGGCATGTTACCCCCATTTTTCACTGTATATATGTTGTTTTAGTTGTATGTGTCACTGGGTCCCTGGTAACCCAGGGCCCCAGTGCTCATAAGTGTGCCTGAATGTGTTACCTGTGTAGTGACTAACTGTCTCACTGAGGCTCTGCTAATCAGAACCTCAGTGGTTATGCTCTCTCATTTCTTTCAAAATTGTCACTAACATGCTAGTGACCATTTTTACCAATTTACATTGGCTTACTGGAACACCCTTATAATTCCCTAGTATATGGTACTGAGGTACCCAGGGTATTGGGGTTCCAGGAGATCCCTATGGGCTGCAGCATTTCTTTTGCCACCCATAGGGAGCTCTGACAATTCTTACACAGGCCTGCCACTGCAGCCTGAGTGAAATAACGTCCACGTTATTTCACAGCCATTTTACACTGCACTTAAGTAACTTATAAGTCACCTATATGTCTAACCTTTACCTGGTAAAGGTTAGGTGCAAAGTTACTTAGTGTGAGGGCACCCTGGCACTAGCCAAGGTGCCCCCACATTGTTCAGAGCTAATTCCCTGAACTTTGTGAGTGCGGGGACACCATTACACGCGTGCACTACATATTGGTCACTACCTATATGTAGCTTCACAATGGTAACTCCGAATATGGCCATGTAACATGGTTATGATCATGGAATTGCCCCCTCTATGCCATCCTGGCATTGTTGGTACAATTCCATGATCCCAGTGGTCTGTAGCACAGACCCTGGTACTGCCAAACTGCCCTTCCTGGGGTTTCACTGCAGCTGCTGCTGCTGCCAACCCCTCAGACAGGCATCTGCCCTCCTGCGGTCCAGCCAGGCCTGGCCCAGGATGGCAGAACAAAGAACTTCCTCTGAGAGAGGGTGTGACACCTTCTCCCTTTGGAAAATGGTGTGAAGGCAGGGGAGGAGTAGCCTCCCCCAGCCTCTGGAAATGCTTTGTTGGGCACAGATGTGCCCAATTCTGCATAAGCCAGTCTACACCGGTTCAGGGACCCCTTAGCCCCTGCTCTGGCGCGAAACTGGACAAAGGAAAGGGGAGTGACCACTCCCCTGACCTGCACCTCCCCTGGGAGGTGTCCAGAGCTCCTCCAGTGTGCTCCAGACCTCTGCCATCTTGGAAACAGAGGTGCTGCTGGCACACTGGACTGCTCTGAGTGGCCAGTGCCACCAGGTGACGTCAGAGACTCCTTCTGATAGGCTCCTTCAGGTGTTAGTAGCCTATCCTCTCTCCTAGGTAGCCAAACCCTCTTTTCTGGCTATTTAGGGTCTCTGTCTCTGGGGAAACTTTAGATAACGAATGCAAGAGCTCATCCGAGTTCCTCTGCATCTCTCTCTTCACCTTCTGCCAAGGAATCGACTGCTGACCGCGCTGGAAGCCTGCAAACCTGCAACATAGTAGCAAAGACGACTACTGCAACTCTGTAACGCTGATCCTGCCGCCTTCTCAACTGTTTTCCTGCTTGTGCATGCTGTGGGGGTAGCCTGCCTCCTCTCTGCACCAGAAGCTCCGAAGAAATCTCCCGTGGGTCGACGGAATCTTCCCCCTGCAACCGCAGGCACCAAAAAGCTGCATTACCGGTCCCTTGGGTCTCCTCTCAGCACGACGAGCGAGGTCCCTCGAATCCAGCGACTCTGTCCAAGTGACCCCCACAGTCCAGTGACTCTTCAGTCCAAGTTTGGTGGAGGTAAGTCCTTGCCTCACCTCGCTGGGCTGCATTGGTGGGAACCGCGACTTTACAGCTACTCCGGCCCCTGTGCACTTCCGGCGGAAATCCTTTGTGCACAGCCAAGCCTGGGTCCACGGCACTCTAACCTGCATTGCACGACTTTCTAAGTTGGTTTCCGGCGACGTGGGACTCCTTTGTGCAACTTCGGCGAGCACCGTTTCACGCATCCTTGTAGTGCCTGTTTCTGGCACTTCTCCGGGTGCTACCGGCTTCAGAGAGGGCTCCTTGTCTTGCTCGACGTCCCCTCTCTCTGCTGGTCCAATTTGCGACCTCCTGGTCCCTCCTGGGCCTCAGCAGCGTCCAAAAACGCTAACCGCACGATTTGCAGCTAGCAAGGCTTGTTGGCATTCTTTCGGCGGGAAAACACTTCTGCACGACTCTCCACGGCGAGAGGGATCCGTCCACCAAAGGGGAAGTCTCTAGCCCTTTTCGTTCCTGCAGAAACCTCAGCTTCTTCTGTCCAGTAGAAGCTTCTTTGCACCCGCAGCTGGCATTTCCTGGGCATCTGCCCATCTCCGACTTGCTTGTGACTTTTGGACTTGGTCCCCTTGTTCCACAGGTACCCTAGATTGGAAATCCACAGTTGTTGCATTGCTGGTTTGTGTCTTTCCTGCATTATTCCTCTAACACGACTTCTTTGTCCCTAGGGGAACTTTAGTGCACTTTGCACTCACTTTTCAGGGTCTTGGGGAGGGTTATTTTTCTAACTCTCACTATTTTCTAATAGTCCCAGCGACCCTCTACAAGGTCACATAGGTTTGGGGTCCATTCGTGGTTCGCATTCCACTTTTGGAGTATATGGTTTGTGTTGCCCCTATCCCTATGTTTCCCCATTGCATCCTATTGTAACTATACATTGTTTGCACTGTTTTCTAAGACTATACTGCATATTTTTGCTATTGTGTATATATATCTTGTGTATATTTCCTATCCTCTCACTGAGGGTACACTCTAAGATACTTTGGCATATTGTCATAAAAATAAAGTACCTTTATTTTTAGTATAACTGTGTATTGTGTTTTCTTATGATATTGTGCATATGACTCTAAGTGGTACTGTAGTAGCTTCACACGTCTCCTAGTTCAGCCTAAGCTGCTCTGCTAAGCTACCATTATCTATCAGCCTAAGCTGCTAGACACCCTATACACTAATAAGGGATAACTGGGCCTTGTGCAAGGTGCAAGTACCCCTTGGTACTCACTACAAGCCAGTCCAGCCTCCTACATTGTCACATTCCACCAATTCACCTTCCTCTAGGCTTTCATCTCCATAATCCAACATTGTTTCCTCATCTATATGCTTACTCTCACTGCCTGTGGCAGACTTTGCTGTCTGCCACTGCAGCATTACCACAGAACCTAACTCCACACTCTGTGAGCTACTATGGAGGGGGGGGTGTACAGTGCCCTCCCGCCCTCTCCTCCAATACATGACTCCTCCATCCTTCGTGCTCCTCACCAGGGGTAGTCCTGTACGCACTGGCAGGTTGCACTGCCGAGGGCAAACTGGGCCTTCTTTGGACATTGATCTTGATGTCCCCCAATGATGTCTAGCTACAAATGCTGGGTCAAGCCTTCTCTTCTTCTCTTGGTCGTGGAGCCGTACTGGATTCCCCCGATTCCTCTATGTCTCTGTACTTTTTTCCCTGGAGAAGAAAAGCAGGGTCTGGTGAACTGGCCACTACCTCATGCCATGGTCGGTGCACCCCACTTAATGACACTCCTTCCTCACCCATCTGAGCTCTACTTGCCCCCGCTGGTGATTGGGCCCGTTGAGCATTATGTGAACTACTTTCCCTATGTAGAAGGCTGGTCTGGTTTGTAGTGGGTACCTAAGGTACTTACACCTTATACAAGGTACAGTTATCCCTTATTATTGAAATGTAGTCAGTGTCTAGAAGCCAGGCTCTCTAGGGGTAGTGTGGATGAGCAGGCAAGGCCTAACTAGGAGACATGCAAATACCACTGTACTCACAAAGTACTCACACACATGAAAGAAAATACTCAGTGTTACAAAATAAAGGTACTTTATTTTGGTGACACAAATGCCAAAAATAACTTACAGACTATACTACCTTAGGAGGTAAGTGATATACACAGTATATACACTAGAATGTAAAAATAGCTGTAAAAACAGTTAGAAAACAGTACAAATAGTGAAAATCACAATAGTTAGAAATGGGCCTGGGGGGACACAAACCACATACTAAAATAGTGGAATGCGAAAGCCGGTTTCCCACCTAGGCAAGCGTAGAGTGAAGAGGGGCGCTGGGAGTATTAGAAAACACCGAAAGGTGAGTAATAGAACCCACCCGAGAGCCCAGGAAAGCAGGAGTAAATCACAGTAATTTTCCTATAACACACAAGAACACGTGACAAAAGATTTTGCAAGAACCAGAAGAGACTGCAAGACACCAACGATGGATTCCTGGACCTGAAGACCTGTGGAAGAAGGGGACCAAGTCCAAGAAGCACTGAAGAGTCCAGAGAGAACAGGAGCCCCTGCTAACCTAGATGAAGGTGCCAAAGAAGAAGCACCGGTGAAGGAGAACAGTCAGTACTGCACCCAAGAAGACGGATGTAGGTTCCTGATTGATACAGATGATGTTCCACGCCGGGTGGATGATTACAGTCTGGTCTGCGTTGCTGGATTCCACCAACAAGCCTTGGCACACGCAAAACTTGCTGTTAGCGGAAAATGGTGCTGCCTGGGACCAGGACGGACCTGGTGGCCTCTACCCAGGAGGGGTTTACAGAGGGGGCTTTCAGCAACTCAGAGAGTCCTCAGAAGACCAGGCAGTGCGCACAGGAGTCCCACAGCACAGGACAAAGAAGGTGCACAAGGAGGCCCACACAGTAATACACAAAGGGATCCCACACTGCTGGAAAACCACACAGGAGGCTGTGCGTCACAGGAAAGAGTGCTGGGGGCCAGAGCTGCATGGTGCACACAGAACTTCCTGGAAGGATGCCAACAAGCCTTGCAACTGCAAAACATGTGGTGCATGGGGGTACTGTCTTGCGTGGGAAGGCAAGCTCTTACCTCCACCAAAGTTGGAAATCTGGACTTCAGGACCGTCAGGACTACTGCAGTCTACAACCTGTGTTGCTGGATCCACGCACTTCTTCAGGAGAGGGGACCAAAGCCACCGGTCAGCGCTGCAGAGCGGTGCCTGCTGAAGCAGGGAAGTGACTCCTTCACTTCAAGGGAGATTCCTTTGTTCTTCTGGTGCAAGCTAAAGACTGGCTATCCTCTGAGGATGCACGACCGGGAAAAAGTTGCAGTTGCTGGCAGGAGCTGAAGATACAATGTTGCAGAAGTCGTCTTTGCTTCTGTGTTGCAGTTGTAGAGTTCCTGGAGGGTCCAGATGCAGTTTCTTCTGTAAGAAGGTGAAGTAAAGGATGCAGAGGATTCCTGCTCGAGCCTTGCAATCCGAATCTGAAGCACCACCCAAGAGAGAGACCCTAAATAGCCCTGAAAGGGGGATTGGTCAGCTAACAGGTAAGCACCTATCAGGGTGGAGGTCACCTGCTGGCACTGGCCACTCAGATGCACCCAGAGTTCCCTACCACCTTAGAATCCAAGATGGCAAAACCCAGGGACCCTATGGAGGAGGTCTGAGCCCCACCCCTGGGGTGGTAATGGACAGGGAATGGTCACTCCCCTTTCCTTAGTCCAGTTTCGCGCCAGAGCAGCGACTGGGGTCCCTGAGCCAGTGTAGACTGGATTATGGAAGGAGGGCACCATCTGTGCCCTTCAAAGCATTTACAGAGGCTCTGGGAGGCTACCCCTCCCATCACTGTAACACCTATTTCCAATGGGAGAGGGTGTAACATCCTTCTCCCAAAGGAAATCATTTGATCTGCCTTCCTGGGCTTAAGCTGCTCAAGCAACAGGAGGGCAGAAACCTCTCCGTGAGGTGGCAGCATCTGGGGCTTCCTGGAAAACCTCAGAAGGCTGTAATGGCAGTACTGAGGGTCCTCTAAGGAGCCCCCAGAGTGTATGGAAGCATACAACCAATGCTTGCAAAAGCCTTGGGGTAGGATTCCAACATGATTGATACCAAAAATGGACTTATTCGGAGTTACCATTGTGAAGCTGTACATAGGTAGTGACCTATGTATAGTGCACACAAAAAATGGCATCCACATACTCACGAAGTCCGCAAAAATGGTGATGGACTACTTGGGGGCACCTCTGCTAGTGCAGGGGTGCCCTCACACACAGGTACTCTGCATCCAGCCTTCAGGGTTGAAACGCCTGACATATAGGTGACTTATAAGTGACCTGATGCGGTGTAAATGGCAGGGAAAGAGTGCATGCGCCATTTCACACAGGCTGCAATGGCAGTCCTGTAGAAGCCTTTGCATGGGCTCCCTATGGCTGGCAAAAGAAATGCTGGAGCCCATAGGGATCCCCTGGAACCCCAATGCGCTGGGTACCTAAGTACCATATACTAGGGACTTATAAGGGGGCACCAGTATGCCAATTGTGGGTGGAATACAGGATTACCAGTATCCTATAACCATAATTTAAGGGAGAGAGCATAACTACTGGTGTCCTGATTACCAGGACCCCAGTAGACACAGTCAAACACACTGACAAATAGGCCAAAAGTGGGGCTAACCATGCTAGAAAGAGGCTACTTCCCAACACCCTACGATCTACCCTGGAATATACCTTCAAAAGCTGCTCTCTTACCCCTCTATCTGTGCCTCCCCAGCCCAATCTGTATGCCACTCTGCTGCATCCCCCCTCGCCTCATCGTCATCTCCAGCACTCCACTCAAGGCCAGTGACCATAATGGGTGGCTTACCAGTGTCCTGTGCCTCTGGGGCCCCCAAAACCTCCCTCGCCGGTTGTTCCTGCGTCCCCCATGGGTATCTGTTCCAAAATCCCTTCCCTCCCTATTAAGTCTGTGTCCTGTGAAGTGCCTGCCCCTCTCTGACCTCCCTCACTGTCCCCATACCTCCCCTGACCACCAAATCTGTCCTGATACACCTCCGCTTCTGTAGGAGGCTGGCCTGGTTTGTAGTGAGTACCTTGGGTACTTACACCTTTTGCCAGGTTCAGGAATCCCTTAATAGTGAAGTAGTAGCGTTCTAGCAGCTTAGGCTTATAGAAGTAGCTATAGCATAGCAGCTCAGGCTGAACTAGGAGACATGCAAAGTTCATGCCATACCACTTATAGTTACACAGTACTTATACACAAGTAAAGACAATAATCATTGTTACCAAAAATAAAGGTATTTATTTGGGTGACACAGTATCAAAAATATCTTAGAGCAATACCCCTTCTGGAGGTAAGTATTAACACGATATATACACTAGATCCCAAAATAAGGTAAGTAATTAGACATAGGATCGTGCAAACAATAGGAAATGCTATAGAATGCAATGGGAGAAAATAGGTCTAGGGGCAAAATAAACCATATACTAAGAAAGTGGAATTCGAATCACGAATTCCCCCCTAGACAAGTGTAGTGTGCGCAGAATCGCTGGGAGAGTTAGTATACAGTAAAGGTAAGTAAATTACCCCACCCAGAGCCCAGAAAAGCACAAGTAAAGTACTGCAAGTTTCCTTAGGACACACTACACCTCATGATTGGGATTTTGCAGTAACCAACCAAGTCTGCAAACAACAACTGCTGGATTCTGGACCTGAAGACCTGCAAAAGAAGGGGACCAAGTCCAGAAATTGAAAAAAGTTCCAAGAAGGGCAAGAGCCCCTGCCAACCCAGAAGAGGGTGCAAAAGAACAGTCCCTGGCTGGAAGAAGACTGCAGGAATGCACCCTAGGAAGATGCCAGCGGGTTCCGGCGTGATGCAAAGGATGGCCCACGACGTGAAGATGGATGCAGACGTGATTTCATGTTGGAAGTCGCCAACATGCCTTGGTTACGACAAAAGTGCGTTTTGCGTCACAATGGTGCTGGCTGTACCCAGAAGAGACCTGGGGGCCTCAACTCTATGTGAGGAGGAAGAGGGGGCTCTCAGCACTGTAGAGAGCCCCCAGGAAACCAGACAGTTCCCACGGGAGTCCCAGGACACGGGGACAAAGGAGGTGCAAAACACAGTTGGTGCAGTACAACAAAGGAAGGTCCCACGCTGCCGGAGAACAACTCAGCGAGTTGAGCGTCGCAGGATAGAGTGCTGGGGGCCTGGGCCAGGCTGTGCATGAAGGAATTCTGCAAATAGTGCACAGAGGCATCATCCTCTCTGGCAATAAGAAGTCTATCTCTCCCCTTACCAGAGAAAGATAACCAAAGGATAGCAGACCAATGTACACGAGGGACCCTCTGAACTTTACAGGCCCTCTCAAGTGAAGCAGACCACTTGTAGATGTCATCACCATCCTTGTAAGGAGGAACAACTTTGTGCAGATTTCTAGAATCAAATGAAGGTTCCCTAACATTTGAATTTCTAAAACTGCTGCTGCCACCATGGGGAACTAATCCCAAACCCTGCCTCTCTTTCTCTAGAGCCAGGGATTCCCTGTCTAAGGCCAACTGTTGCTGCATTAGCCTCAGTCTGGCCTCCTCTAACCTCAGCTTTCTGAGTTCCCTATCTAGGGACTGGTCCTCAGGGTTAGAATTCTGTGAAGCCTCTGAAACAGAGGTAACATGAGAGTGTGCAGAGGCAGATCTATCTCTAACTCGGGCCACTCTAGTGACCTGGCCTCTAGGGGTGAATGGAGCCCTACTTGTGTGTGAACCCTTCACACTACCAGTTATACTGGGGGCCTTATTGACAGATAGATCTGTGGAAGGACCCGCCTCAGGATTGTCAGGTTGCTCCTCTGAACCTTCCTGGTTGGAGTCATCCTCTACCTCTTCCCCTGTCTGATCTGGACCACTGCTGAGTCCCTGATCATCTTGGAGGAGAAGATTTAAGAGAAACTCCTTATTGGGGTTCTTCCCAATCCCGAAACGTCTTACAATACAGAGACACCTCAAACTTTTAAAGTTAAGATTTTCATATGTTGTGTCCACAACTCTAGGGGTAGCTACTACAGAAGACATATTGAAAGAAAAAAGTTTAGGAAAGTGAGTAAAAAGTTAGTAGAATAACAGAGCTAAGTTTTTAGAGAAAAGAAGAAAACTTTTCAGAACTTTGTAAAAACTTTTGCAAAGTTTAAAGAACTTTTAAGAAAGTTAGAAAATTACTTCTAGCTATATATTACATATGCTCTAAGTATTGGAGCAAGCTTTTCTTGTGAAAAGCACAGGCAACAAAGTGGTAAAGCAATTGCAAGTATTTATCCCAGAGGCACCACCAATGTAGGAGGCTGGCCTGGTTTGTAGTGGGTACCTTGGGTACTTACACCGTATACCAGGTTCAACTATCCCTTATTAGTGAAGTAGTAGTGTTCTAGCAGCTGAGGCTGATAGAGGAAGCTATAGCAGAGCAGCTTAAGCTGAACTAGGAGACAAGCAAAGCTCATGCAATACCACTTATAGTTACACAGTACTTATACACAAATAAAGACAATGCTCAGTGTTACCAAAAATAAAGGTATTTATTTGGGTGACACAGTACTAAAAATATCTTAGAGGCAATACCCCTTCTGGAGGTAGTATTAACACAATATATACACTAGACATCAAAATAAGGTAAGTTATTAGACATAGGATAGTGCAAACAATAGGAAATGCTATAGAATGCAATGGGAGAAAATAGGTATAGGGGCAACATAAACCATATACTAAGAAAGTGGAATCCTAATCACGAATTCCCCCCTAGACAAGTGTAGTGTGCGCAGAATCACTGGGAAATTAAGTATACAGTAAAGGTAAGTAAATTACCTCACCCCAGAGCCCAGAAAAGCAGGAGTAAAGTACTGCAAGTTTCCTTACGACACACTACACCTCGTGATTGGGATTTTGCAGTAACAAACCAAGTCTGCAAACAACAACTGCTGAATTCCTGGACCTGATGCCCTGCAAAATAAGGGGACCAAGTCCAGAAGTCGAAAGAAGTTCCAGGAAGGTCAAGAGCCCCTGCCAACCCAGAAGAGGGTGCAAAAGAAGAGTCCCTGGTTGGACGAAGACTGCAGGAATGCACCCTAGGAAGATGCCAGCGGGTTCCAGCGTGATGCAAAGGATGTCCCACGACGTGAAGATGGATGCAGACATAATTTCGTGTTGGAAGTCGCCAACACGCCTTGGTTACGACAAAAGTGCATTTTGCGACAAAATGGCGCTGGCTGTACCCAGAAGGGACCTGGGGGCCTCAACTCTGTGTGAGGAGGAAAAGGGGACTCTCAGCACTGTAGAGAGCCCTTAGGATACCAGACAGCACCCACGGGAGTCCTAGGACACGGGAACAAAGGAGGTGCAAAACACGGTTGGTGCAGCACAACAAAGGAAGGCCCCACGCTGCCGGAGAACAACTTAGCAAGTTGAGCGTCGCAGGATGGAGTGCTGGGGGCCTGTGCCAGGCTGTGCATGAAGGAATTTTGCAAATAGTGCACAGAGGCCTCAGGAGGTGAAGAAGACGCAGTACACAGGGGTACCGTCGCTGTCAGGGAAAGCAAGGTCTTACCTCCTCCAAATTGTGTCAGCAGGACCTCAGGACAGTCTATGTTGATGGGGTCCAACCTCTATGTCTTTAGACGCACGCTCGTCGCTGTGAGAGGAGTCCAAGGGTACCGGTCGTCGTCTTAGAAGGTGCCTGCTGGAGAAGGGGAGTGACTCCGTCACCCCACAGGAGATTTCTTCGGTCCTTCTGGTGCAGGATGAAGACAGGGAGTCCCCAGAGCGTGCACACCGTGGAAACTGTTGCAGTTGCTGGCTTGAGCTGAAGTTGCAGAGGAAAACTATCCCTTGTGGATACTTTGTTGCTGTTACAGTAGTTCCTGGAGCAGGCTGCGGTTGATTCGAGGTCAGAGGATGAAGTAGTAGTTGCAGAGGATTCCTAAAGGAAACTTGCAAGCAGAATCTGAAGAGAACCCACAGGAGAGATCCTAAATACCCCTCAGAGGGGGATTAGCTACCTTATCAGGTGAGGACCTATCAGGAGGAGTCTCTGATGTCACCTGCTGGCACTGGCCACTCAGAGCCCTCCAGAGTGTTCCAGGAAGGGCAGGAGCCCCTGCCAACCCACAAGAGGGTGCAAAAGGACAGTCCCTGGTTGGACGAAGACTGCAGGAATGCACCCTAGGAAGATGCCAGCAGGTTCCTGCATGATGCAAAGGATGTCCCACGCCGTGAAGATGGATGCAGACGTCATTTCATGTTGAAAGTCGCCACCACACCTTGATTACGACAAAAGTGCATTTTGCGTCAAAATGGTGCTGGCTGTACCCAGAAGGGACCGTCACCCCATGGGAGATTTCTTTGGTCTTTCTGGTGCAGGATGAAGATAGGGAGTCCCAGAGTGTGTACACCATGGAAACTGTTGCAGTTGCTGGCTGGAGCTGAAGTTGCAGAGGAAAACTATCCCTTGTGGATACTTTGTTGCTGTTACAGTGGTTTCTGGAGCAGGCTGCGGTTGATCTGAGGTCAGAGGATGAAGTAGCAGTTGCAGAAGATTCCTGAAGGAAACTTGAAAGCAGAATCTGAAGAGAACCCACAGGAGAGACCCTAAATAGCCCTGAGAGGGGGATTGGCTACCTTATCACGTAAGGACCTATCAGGAGGGGTCTCTGATGTCACCTTCTGGCACTAGCCACTCAGAGCCCTCCAGAGTGCCTCCACACCTTGCACGGCGATATAGCTGAAGTCTGGGACACACTGGAGGAGGTCTGGGCACCACCCCTAGGGTGGTGATGGACAGGGAAGTGGACACTCCCCTTTCCTTTGTCCAGTTTTGCACCAGAGCAGGGGACAAGGGGTCCCTGAACCGGTGTAGACTGGCTTATGCAAGGAGGGCACCATCTGTGCCCTTCAAAGCATTTCCAGAGGCTGGGGAAGGCTACTCCTCCCCAGCCTGAACACCTATTTCTAGAGGGAGAGGGTGTAACACCCTGTCCCAGAGGAAATGCTTTGTTCTGCCTTCCTGGGACTGAGCTGCTCAGACCCCAGGAGGGCAGAAAACTGTCTGTGAGGTGGCAGCAGGTGTAGCTGCAGTGCAAGTCTCAGAGAGCTGGTTTGGCAGTACTGGGGATCCATGGTGAAGCCCCCAGGATGCATGGAATTGGCTCCCCAATACCAGATTTGGAATGGGGGCAATTTCATGATCTTAGACATGTTACCCAGGCCATATTTGGAGTTACCATTGTGAAGCTACATATAGGTATTGACCTATATGTAGTGCACACGTGTAATGGCGTCCCCGCACTCACAAAGTCCCGGGAAATGGCCCTGAACTATGTGGGGGCACCTTTGCTAGTGCAAGGGTGCCTTCACACTTAGTAACTTTGCACCTAGCCTTCAGCAAGTGAAGATTCGACATGAAGGTGACTTATAAGTTACTTAAGTGCAGTGAAAATGGTTGTGAAATAACGTGTGTGTTAATTCATGCAGGCTGCAATGGCAGGCCTGTGCAAGGGTTTGTCTGAGCTCCCTATGGGTGGCAAAAGAAATGCTGCAGCCCATATGGATCTCCAGAAACCCCAATGCTCTGGGTACCTAGGTACCATATACTAGGGACTTATAAGGGGTTCCAGCGTGCCAATTGAAATTAGTAAATGAAGTAATTAGCGTACAGTGACAAATTTAAAAGCAGAGAGAGCATAAGCACTGAGGTTCTGGTTAGCAGAGCCTCAGTGACACAGTCAAGTGCTATACAGAGACACACATTGGGCCTTAAACTATGAGCACTGGGGTCCTGACTAGCAGGATCCCAGTGAGACAGGCAAATACATACTGACATACAGGTAAAAATGGGGGTAACACAACCCTCCCACCAAACGAGGGACAATAAGACTAACCTTGCCCAGATGAGTCTTCATTGTCTAAGTGGAAATATCTGGAGAGCCCATCTGCATTGGAGTGGGCACTCCCAGGTCTATGTTCCACTGTATAGTCCATCCCCTGTAGGGAAATGGACCACCTCAACAATTTAGGGTTTTCACCTTTCATTTGTTTAAGCCATAATAGAGGTTTGTGGTCTGTCTGAACAATGAAGTGAGTCCCAAACAAGTAGGGTCTCAGCTTCTTCGGTGCCCAGACCACAGCAAAGGCCTCCCTCTCTATGGCAGACCAACGCTTTTCTCTAGGGGTCAACCTCCTGCTAATGAAAGCAACAGGTTGATCCTGGCCCTCTGAGTTTAGTTGTGATAGTACAGACCCTACCCCTAATTCAGAAGCATCTGTTTGAAAAATGAATTTTTTGCAGTAGCTTGAGCTCTTCGAGGCAGGTGCAGAGCACATTGCCTGCTTAAGCTCCTCAAAAGCTTTTTGACAGCTAGCTGTCCACAATACCATTTTAGGCATTTTCTTACCGGTGAGGTCATTAAGAGGTGGTGCAATGGAGCCATAGTTCTTAATGAACCTCATGTAATACCCAGTGAGACCTAAGAAGGCTCTGACCTGGGTCTAAGTAGTAGGGCGAGCCCAGTCCATATTCGTCTGAATCTTCCCCTATGGTGGTGCAATCTGCTCTCTACCTACCAGGTGGCCCAGATAAACCACTTTCCCCTGCCCTATCTGGCACTTTGAAGCCTTGATAGTTAGGCCTGACTTTTGCAGGGCCTCCAAAACTTTCCAGAGGTGGACCAGGTGATCCTCCCAGGTGGAGCTAAAGACAGCAATATCATCCAAATATGCTGCACTAAAAGCGTCCAACCCTTGGAGGACTGTATTCACCAGCCTCTGAAAAGTGGCAGGTGCATTTTTCAAACCAAAGGACATAACTGTGAATTGATAATGCCCTCCTATGGTAGAAAATGCAGTTTTTGCTTCAGCATCTTCTGACATCTTGATCTGCCAATACCCTGCAGTCAAGTCAAAAGTGCTTAGATACTTGGCAGATGCCAGTGTATCTATTAGCTCATCTGCCCTGGGTATAGGGTGAGCATCTGTTTTGGTTACTGTATTGAGACCCCTATAGTCCACACAAAACTGCATTTCTCTCTTTGATTCTTTGCTATGCGGTTTGGGGACAAGCACCACTGGGCTGGCCCAGGGGCTATCAGAAGGCTCAATGACTCCAAGGTCTAACATTTTCTGAACTTCAGCTTTTATGCAATCACTGACATGGTCAGGTTGCCTTTAAATTTTACTTTTGACAGGTAAACTGTCTCCAGTGTCAATTGTATGTTCACACCAAGTAGTTGTACTAGGTGTGAGTGAGAAGAGCTTAGAAAACTGATCAAGGAGATTTTTACAGTCTTCCTTCTGCTCAGCAGTAAGGCAGTCTGCCAGAACCACTCCTTCCACTAAGCCATCAGCTTCCGTGTTGGAGAAGATATCAGGAAGAGGGTCACTCTCTTCTTCCTGTCTCTCATCTGTAGCCATGAGCAGGGTAAAGTCAGCCCTGTCATAGCAAGGCTTTAGGCGATTGACATGAAGCACCCTAAGGGGATTCTGGCAGTACCCAGCTCCACCAGGTAGGTGACCTCACCTTTCTTTTTTATAATTAACAATTAAATGGGTTAAACTCCATTTGTCCTGGAGTGCTCTTGGGGCCACATGCTCCAATACCCACACCTTCTGTCCTGGGTGGTACGAGGATGAAAGCATGGGCTGGACTGCCAAATCAGATGCTGAGATCAGGAAGCAAAACAAAGCCAAGCAGGAAAGCATGCTTCACTCTGCTATTTATTGCCAATCAGGAAAGCAGTTGAGTTTCCACAAGTGGATGAGTCACCACACCCAATTAGAAGCACAGGTCTACACCACACCCAAGTAGAAGCACATATCTACACCTGCTCACATTACCAAACAAGCATTGATAAAAATCAATTGTGTAACACTGCACATTATGTTTACTTAGAAACATGAAAGTTTAACCAAGAACAAAGATATGATTTAACCCTAATCCCTGGGGATGCTGACAGATATCGCAGGAGGAACCTTGGGGATTCCTGACAAGTACCTCCCTGTAGGCGAAAAGGAGGCATGGTAATAGGGTATCCCATCTCCTCATGAGTTTTTCAGAGAGTCCCATAATCATACCTTTGAGAGTTTTCTTAAACCTCTCAACCAGTCCATTAGTTTGTGGATGATAAGGGGTAGTGAATTTGTAGGTAACACCACACTCCTTCCACATTGCTTTTAGGTATGCAGACATGAAGGTACTATCTCTGTCTGACACCACTTCCTTAGGGAAGCCCACCCTGGAAAAGATTCCCAGAAGGGCCTTTGTGACTACAGGAGCTGTAGTGGTCCTTAGGGGGATAGCTTCTGGATACCTTTTCCACCACCACAAGGACAAAATCTACTGCCAGAAGCTGTTGGAGAGCCAAGGGGCCCAATAATATCAACCCCACCCTTTCAAAGGGTACCCCAACCACGGGCAGTAGGATCAAGGGGGGCCTTTGGGGTGCCACCAGTCGTGCCACTGGCTTGGCAGGTGACACAGGAGCGACATAACTCCTTTGTGTCTTCTGACATGTGGAGCCAGTGAAAATGTGGAAAAAGTCTGTCCCGTTTTTACTCTGGCCTAAATGCCCAGCTAAAGGGATGTCATGAGCAAGAGCTAGGAGGAATTCCCTGTACTGAAGGGGGATGACCAGTCTTCTGGGTAGCACCAGGTTTAGGGTCCCTTGCTTCAGTATAGAGGAGATTATTCTCCCAATAAACTCTGTGTGTGTCAGTGACATCACCATTTTGCTGCTTGACAGCATGCTGTCTGAGGCCCTCCAAAGTGGGACAGGTTTGCCGTGTCACACTCAGCTCTTCCCTGGCAGGCCCCCCTGCACCCAAAAGCTCAGCTATATCAGCTTCCAGCTCCTCTGGTGTAGGTTCTGCACAGGGAGAGAATTCCTCTTCCTCAAAAGGAGAATCATCTGTGGAGAGAGGGATAGTGGACACGGGTTTTCCCCTGTTATCTCTAGTTGTTGGGAGCACTTGGTCCATTATTCCAGGATCCATGTTTCCCTGTCCTCTTTGCTTCTTGGCCTGAGCCCTGGTAAGAGTAAAGATATGCCCAGGAATGCTCAGCATTGCTGCATGGGCCTCCAACTCCACTTCAGCCCAAGCTGAAGTCTCCAAATCATTGCCTAGCAGACATTCTACAGGTAAATCAGTGGCTGCCACAACTTTCTTTGGACCACTAACCCCCCCCAGTTGAGATTCACAACAGCCATGGGGTGGCTTACAGTGTTGATATGAGTGTCTGTCACTTGGTACTGGTGACCAAGTAGGTGCTGCTCAGGGGCAACCAGTTTTTCCATCACCATGGTGACAATGGCACCTGTGTCCCTGTAGGCCTCAACCTGAACACCATTAATCAGGGATAGCTGCTTGTATCTATCCATATTAAGTGGACAAGAAGTAAAGTGGCTAGGTCAATGCCACAATCAGAGACTAAAATAGCCTCAGTGATCTCCCTAACTAGACCAACCCCCAACTACATTACCAATGGTGAGCCAAGCTACACTCTTTGATTGGCTATTAGTAGTGCTTTTCCCACCACCACTGCTATTACTAGGGGCACTAGTGGTTGCAGTTGGGGTTGTGGTGGTGGGAGGTTTGGTGTTTTTCTTTGGACAATGACTTTTGGCTCTACACAAATAACACCAAGGTTTCTTATCTTTGTGAGAAGAGGATTTGGACCCACTACCTCCAGGGGATGTCTGTGGGCCTGATGAAGACTCTTATGATTTTTTTTATCTTTGTCCTCACCCTTGTCATGTGACTTAGCATCCTTCTTCTTGCCATCCTTGTCACCCCCTGTATGAGCGTTTCTGCTCACTCTTGTTCTGACCCATTTGTCTGCCTTCTTTCCCAATTCTTGGGGAGAGGTCAGATCTGAGTCCACAGGATATTGATGCAACAAGCCAGACACACAATTATTCAAGATATGCTCTCTCAGAATCAAGTTATATAGGCTTTCATAGTCAGTCGCCTTACTGCCCTTAACTAACCTTCTAGGGCCTTCACAGAACAGTCTATAAAGTCTGTCCAGTCCTGTGATGACTACTTTCTGGTCTCTCTGCACTTACGTCTGTACTGTTCAGTGGTTAAGCCCAGACGATCTTAGAGTGCACCTTTAAGAATTTGATAATTATCTACATCATCCTCTCTGACAATAAAAAGTATGTCTCTCCCCTTGCCAGAGAAGGATAACCAAAGGATAGCAGCCCAGTGTACATGAGGGACCCACTGAACTTTGCAGACTCTCTCAAGTGCAGCAAACCACTTGCAGATGTCATCACCATCCTCGTAAGGAGGGACAACTTTGTGCAGATTTCTAGAATCAAATGAAGGTTCCCTAACATTTGAATTTCTAAAACTGCTGCTACCACCATGGGGAACTAACCCAAAACCCTGCCTCTCTTTCTCTACAGCCATGGATTCCCTGTCTAAGGCCAACTGTTGCTGCATCAGCCTCAGTCTGGCCTCCTCTGACCTCAGCTTTCTGAGTTCTCTATCTAGGGACTGGTCCTCAGGGTTAGAATTGTGTGAAGCCTCTGAAACAGAGGTAACATGAGAGTGTGCAGAGGCAGATCTATATCTAACAGGGCCACTCTAGTGACCTGGCCTTTAGGGGTTAGGGGAGCCCTACTTGTGTGTGAACCCTTCCCACTACCAGTTATACTAGGGGGCTTACTGACAGACAGTTCTGTGGAAGGACCCTCCCAGGATTGTCAGGTTGCTCCTCGGAGCCTTCCTGGTTGGAGTCATCCTCTACCTCCCCCCGTCTGATCTGGACCACTGCTGAGTCCCTGGTGATCTTGGAGGAGAAGATTTAAAAGGAACTCCTTATTGGGGTTCTTCCCAATCCCCAAACTCCTTTCAATACAGAGACCCCTCAAACTTTTAAAGTTAAGATTTTCATATGTTGTTTTCAAAACTCTAGGGGTAGCTTCTATAGAAGAAACATTGAAAGAAAAAAGTTTAGGAAAGTGAGTAAAAAGTTAGTAGAATAACAGAGCTACATTTCTAGAGAAAAGAAGAAAACATTTCAGCACTTTCTAAGAAAGTTCGAAAATCACTTCTAGGTATATATTATATATGCTCCAAGTATTAGAGCAAGCTTTTCTTGTGAAGAGCACAGGCAACAAAGTGGTAAAGCAATTGCAAGTACTTATCTCACCGCTCCACCACCAATGTAGGAGGCAAGCCTGGTTTGTAGTGGGTACTTTGGGTACTTACACCTTACACCAGGTTCAGTTATCCCTTATTAGTGAAGTAGTAGTGTTCTAGCAGCTTAGGCTGATAGAGGTAGCTATAGCAGATCAGCTTAGGCTGAACTAGGAGACATGCAAAGCTCATGCAATACCACTTATATTTACACAGTACTTATACACAAGTAAGGACAATACTCAGTGTTACCAAAAATAAAGGTATTTATTTGAGTGACACAGTACCAAAAATATCTTAGAGGCAGTACTCCTTCTGGAGGTAAGTATTAACACAATATATACACTAGACACCAAAATAGGGTAGGTAATTAGACATAGGATAGTACAAAGAATAGGAAATGCAAAAGATTGGAATGGGAGAAAATAGGTCTGGGGCAACACAAACCATATGCTAAGAAAGTGGAATGCAAATCATGAATTCCCCCCTAGACAAGTGTAGCGAGTGCAGAATTGCTGGGAGAGTAAGAATACAGTAAAGGTAAGTAAATTACCCCACCCCAGAGCCCAGAAAAGCAGGAGTAAAGTACTGCAAGGTTCCTTAGGACACACTACACCTGGGATTTTGCAGTAACCAACCAAGTCTACAAACAACAACTGCTGGATTGCTGGACCTGAAGATCTGCAAAAGAAGGGGACCAAGTCCAGAAGTCGAAAGAAGTTCCAGAAAGGGCAGGAGCCCCTGCCAACCCAGAAGAGGGTGCAAAAGAAGAGTCCCCGGTTGGACAAAGACTGTATGAATGCACCCTAGGAACATGCCAGCGGTTTCCTGCATGATGCAAAGGATGTCCCACGATGTGAAGATGGATGCAGATGTGATTTTGTGTTGGAAGTCGCCAACAAGCCTTGATTACGACAAAAGTGCATTTTGCGTCAAAATGGCGCTGGCTGGACCCAGGAGGGGCCTGGAGCCCTCAACTCTATGTGAGGAGGAAGAGGAGGCTCTCAGCACTTTAGAGAGCCCTCAGGATACCAGACAGCACCCACGGGAGTCCCAGGACACCGGGACAAAGGAGGTGCAAAATGCGGTTGGTGCCTCACAACAAAGGAAAGTCCCATGCCACCGGAGGTCAACTCAGCGAGTTGAGCGTCGCAGGATGGAGTGCTGGGGGCTTGGGCCAGGCTGTGCATGAAGGAATTTTGCAAATAGTGCAAAGAGGCCTCAGGAGGTGAAGAAGACGCAGTACACAGGAGTACTGTCGCTCCCAGGGAAGGCAAGGTCTTTCCTCCTCCAAATTGCGTCAGCAGGACCTCAGGACAGTCTATGTCGATGGGGCCCAACCTCTGTGTCCTTAGGAGCACGCTCGTTGCTGTGAGAGGAGTCCAAGGGGACCAGTCGTCGTCTTAGAAGGTGCCTGCTGGAGCAGGGGAGTGACTCTGTCACCCCACAGGAGATTTCTTCGGTCCTTCTGGTGCAGGATGAAGACAGGGAGTCACCAGAGCGTGCACACTGTGGAAACTGTTGCAGTTGCTGGCTGGAGCTGAAATTGCAGAGGAAAAGTATCCCTTGTGGATACTTTGTTGCTGTTACAGCAGTTGCTGGAGCAGGCTGCGGTTGATCTGCGGTCAGAGGATGAATTAGTAGTTGCAGAGGATTCCTGAAGGAAACTTGCAAGCAGAATCTGAAGAGAACTCACAAGAGAGACCCTAAATAGCCCTGAGAGGGGGATTGGCTACCTTATCAGGTAAGGACCTATCAGGAAGGGTCTCTGACGTCACCTGCTGGCACTGGCCACTCAGAGCCCTACAGAGTGCCCCCACACCTTGCAAAGCAAGATGGCTGAAGTCTGGGAGACACTGGAGGAGCTCTGGGCACCACCCCTAGGGTGGTGATGGACAGGGGAGTGGTCACTCCCCTTTCCTTTGCTCAGTTTCTCACGAGAGCAGGGGATAAGGGGTCCCTGAACCGGTGTAGACTGCCTTATGCAAGGAGGGCACCATCTGTGCCCTTCAAAGCATTTCCAAAGGCTGGGGGAGGCTACACCTCCCCAGCCTGTAACACCTATTTCTAAAGGGAGAAGGTGTAACACCCTGCTCTCAGAGGAAATGCTTTGTTCTGCCTTCCTGGGACTGAGCTGCTCAGACCCCAGGAGGGCAGAACCCTGTCTGTGAGGTGGCAGCACCTGTAGCTGCAGTGCAAGCCTCAGAGAGCTGGTTTGGCAGTACTGGGAGTCCGAGGTGGAGCCCCCAGGATGCATGGAATTGGCTCCCAAATACCAGATTTGGAATGGGGGAACAATTCCACGATCTTAGACATGTTACATGGCCATATTCTGAGTTACCATTGTGAAGCTACATATAGGTTTTGACCTATATGTAGTGCACGCGTGTAATGGCGTCCCCGCACTCACAAATTCCTGGGAAATGGCCCTGAACTATGTGGGGGCACTTTTGCTAGGGCAAGGGTGACCTCACACTTAGTAACTTTGCACCTAACCTTCAGCAAGTGAAGGTTAGACATATAGGTGAGTTATAAGTTACTTAAGTGCAGTGAAATGGCTGTGAAATAACATTTGCGTTATTTCACGAAGGCTGCAATGGCAGACCTGTGCAAGGGTTTGTCTTAGCTCCCTATGGGTGGCAAAAGAAATGCTGCAGCCCATATCGATCTCCTGGAACCCCAATGCCCTGGGTACCTAGGTACCATATACTAGGGACTTATAAAGGGGATCCAGTGTGCCAATTGAAATTTGTAAATTAAGTCAATAGCTCTTCAATCTAAACCCCCCTCCAAACTTGCCGTAGAGTGGTCCCTCCCCTCCCTTGATGTCCCAGACATAACCTGTCACCCCTAGCCCCCCCTTTCCCAACTTGCTGCCCTCTTACGCTCACTTCCAACCCCTTGACTCCTGTTTGTTCCGCTTGACCCCCGCACTTTCCTTGCTGTCACCCTCGCATTAGACAACGGTCCCCCCCTCCCTGCACTCCTCCTGAAGTAATCCCTCTGCCTCATGTAACTCATAAGTGCCGCCATTCTCTCCTGAGCCATACTGCTCACTTCTCTTGTGTCACCCAGGGCGACTGTAGACCACACCATGAGCTCCTCCAGTGCCCTCCCACAGTGCCCTTCCCCCCATGTTGCCTAAAGTTGTGGTGCGTGCCATTGAGAGCTCAACCGCACCCTTTACCCCCTGGCCCATCAGACGCACACCTGGGGCCACTCTCCTCACTTGGGAGTGGCCTCTTAACCCTACCTATCACTTTTGTGCCACACTAGCTCTGCATGGTGACGCACACGCCAAAACCACTGCTAGGACACCTGCAGAAGCCTGCCACATCGGGCAGCCTCCTAGAACACCTCTATCTGTCAGAAGGTCAAGCTGCCCTGCCTCCTTAAGGAGTTGAAGGGCCTTGGACACCCTCTCATCGTGAGACATTATAACGCATCAATTATTAAATCCTTCTCTAATGCACTAGTGGCTATCAAATCCACAAACCTCAAACAGCCAAAAAGCTCCTGTAGCTACTGCCAGCCACCATGCTAATTATTAACAAAATGGTGGCTGGCATACTAAAATGGGCACACAGGGCCCAAGTAGCCGAAACATAGCCCAGTAACATGGAGCTGTCACTGGACTGCTCCATTCCCCCAGAGTAGAGCAGGGGGCAGACCTCCCTATGGTCACCTCCCCTCAAGACCCCATTTCTCTGATCTATAGAAACAAAAAGGGTATTTATTGATCACTACCTCCACTGAAACACAAATCATGTTTGTTGTCTTGTGGTTTTCTGAAACATTAAGCAGATAAATTTGGAATGCCATGCATGTTCTTTTAAAACCTTTGTGTATGCAGAGCTTATGTCTTTCTGACTTTTAGTAACCATTAATTATTATCACCTTAAAGATTTCAAATGTCATAGTTGGACTATCACTCCTAGGCGAGACTGCTGGTTTAGGGGTGATAGCACTCCTACAGCAAGTCACAACTATCAGCCCAAGTCTCCCAGCTCACAAGCAGTACCTCCCCAAAACTCAGAAAGCAAAGGTGATTCTGGCAGCCTTATGCATGGAATCTAGATAAGACCTCACAGGGGAGTTGTGTTGGAACGGACGTTACCCTTTGCTCTTGTTAGCAATAAGTCTCAGTCACACGCAGGCAACGAAGGAGATGCAGGAGAGTTTTCAATATATTTATTGAAAAGACTGCAATCTACGATAAAATGCATGAGCTCCAATGATTACCAAAATAAACAGTAAAAGAAGCAGAATTGGAAAGATGAGAGTTGTGAATATAAACCCCCCTACCATCTTACAGTAACTAATGAGAGCTAGGTATGATAAACCTAATCTGTCAGTACTATGTCCATGAGAAGCGCCCCCAACTCTCATTACATTGGAATGAGGTCTCTAGGTCAGACTGAGTCCCAGTAAAACTAAAAGGTGGCTTCACCACACAAACCTGTAATGTTCTCCTACATCACCAATGGAGCTTTTGACAGAGAAAATTACAGACACACGTAAAGATTTAGAATTTACATGGGGCCGCTGGTAAGATATCTGTCTATGGGCCTCCCTTTATTCCCCTGCCCCACGCGCACAAGAGCTCTCCATATGTTCCAGATATGAAACCCCACACCTGCTGCACCGCGGGTCCCAGATCCCAGAGCTTCCTCAGTCTTAGTGTGGGGGCTGTGCCCGAGGAGGTCAAAAGCGAATATAGGAAAGAAATGGTCCCCTTGGTTCCTCCCTGCATCTGTACAAACTTTTCGAGCAGGAGTAATTCCCATGTAGTCGCTTGTCTGATCGT
The DNA here is from genome assembly GCF_031143425.1 of Pleurodeles waltl. NCBI lineage: Eukaryota > Metazoa > Chordata > Amphibia > Caudata > Salamandridae > Pleurodeles > Pleurodeles waltl. Next base: position 460,585,715 of record NC_090449.1, on the reverse strand, counting down.
GGGGTCAGATACCCAGTGCATAAGTTGGTTGTAATGATATAGCTCGGTTGCCAGTAGGTTGAAGTTCCGGAGACAATTCTCAAACGAAAGAGTTTCATTGCCGTGAAACAAGTCCGAAATTGTAAGACAACCCCCCTCCCTCCAGGTGTCAAAGGGTCCTGGGGTAAGGACTGGCTTGAACTCTTTATTAAAGTGTATCGGAGTATGTTGGGGGGGAGGCTGTCAATTTGTGAATAATGGCCACCTCATGGCATGCTTTCAATGTTGTTCTAGTTGGGGCACTCAGGTATCCTTTTGGGGGGGGTCCTAGATTTCCAGAATGAGTCCCAGATTGGTTTCCTCACAATTGCTCTGTCCATATGGAGCCAGTGTTTGTCTGACTCCTATAATGACCATTCAGTGAGTTGTGCTGCTTTATAGCAAAAAGGGAAGTTCGAAAGTGATAACCTTCCTTCCGATGTGGATAGAGTATATAGTTTGTTTGATAACCTAGCCCTATTCTTCTGCCAGAGAAATGCTGTAATCATTGTTCAAAGCATTATAAAAAACTGCTTATCGATTTCCACTGGAAGCCCTTGAAAGAGGTGTGAAAGACGTGGCAGGACCGTCAATTTGATAGCATGTATGTGTCCTAGCCAGGTTATGTATAGGGGGTCCAGTTCATCATGTCTTGTTTTAGTTGGTGTAGGAGTGAGGGTAGTTGGCATTTTATAGGTCTTCTACTCTCGGTGTGAGGTTGATCCCTAGGAAAGTAATCTCTTTTTTAGCTATGCGAAAGGCTGTTCTAATGATCAAGTTCCCCATGTCCCTTGGTGCAACTGTCAGTTGAGTAGGAAGGACTTAGTGAGATTAACTTTAAATCCTGCCACATGCTCAAATTCCTTCAGTTCAGCTTGCACTGCTGGTAACGATGTATGGGGGAAGTTAAAGAAAGGAGAACATCATCTGCAAAGAGTGAGATTGTATGAAACAATGACCCAAAAGATATGCCCTGACTAGCTTGGGCTCTCAAATTGTAGCCGCACGGGGTTCAATACTTAGGGCGAACAAAAGAGGGGAAAGAGGCAACCTTGACTCGTACCTCGCTCCAGGGAGAAGAACTCGGAGGCTAGGACATTGACAATGACTCTCAAACGAGGGTGAGCATAAATGGCTTGCATTTGTGTCATAATTCTTTCACCAAACCAAACTGTCTCAGTGTCTGGAACAGGAATGACCAATCAACGCGGTCAAAAGCTTTTTCAGCATCCAGGGCCAAGAATACTGTTGGTATCTTTTTCTTAGTCACTTTTTCGAATAGGTAGATCACACGCCTAAGGTTGTCGTGGGTCTGGCGGCCTTTAATGAAGCCTGACTGGTCTGGGTGGATCAAGTCTAGCATGAGGTCCTCAAGTCTATTGGCTAATATGTTAATGTATATTTTAGCATCTAAGTTAAGTAAGGTTATCGGCCTGTAAGAAGAGCATGCTGTCAAGTCCTTACCGGCTTTGGGTATCCCTGTTATTAGAGCTGTGGGCATCGAAGGAGTGACTGCCCTCGTGTCTGTGAAGGAATTAAAGAGAGTTGCCAAATAGGGGCCTTTTCCACTTTTAGGAAATCTGCCTCCAGTGTTAATCGCTCTTTGGTCTTCTGTCTCGTAAAGGTGGTCATTAGTGATATACATTTCCTCCTTATCACCACCTTAAAGGCATCCCAGGTATTGGCCAGGGGGATGTCCTGTAGGTTGTTCTTTTAGAAATATTCTCTAATAGCTAGTCTAAGTTCATCGCGGAGGGTACGATCCCTTGTCAGTGGGGTTGGGAAGAACCATCTACGAAAAGCTGGTCTTGGTCCCGGCCAGTCCAAGGGGAACTCTACCATTGCATGATCTGAGATCGTAATGGAGTGGATAGTGGTTGAGCGGATGTCCTGTTGTATTGTTTGGCTATAAAATATGTAATCTATTTGGGAATAGGTACTATGGAAAAGGGAGAAATATGTGTAGTCTTTCGTGGTGGGGGGAATACACGCCACATGTCTAGAAGCCCCAGCTGCGTGACGTCTTGCTGCAGGGAACAAACAAATATTCCTGTTTGTGACCTCTGTGGGTGGGTACTATCTAAATCAGGATCCCAAACTAGATTGAAATACTATTTTCTTTCCCTCTGCAAACCCCGCTAACTGATTGAAGAAAGCGGTTAAAAATTCTGTCTGATGCACATTCGGAGCTTAGATCACTGCTATGGTACAGCAACGGCCCTGCATGATTCCATTCTACATCAACTGCCTTCCCTCTTTATCTGTCTTGACCTGAGATTTGTGAAATGTAAGCGACGAATGGAACATCAAGGCAACGCCGTTACACTTAGATATGGCTGACGATCTATAAATCAGGGGGTAAGTTCTTATGTTTTAACCTACGATCTTCAGTTCTTTTCATATGAGTTTCCTGCAAAGCCACTATGTCAAACCTATGATCCAGGATATATTTCCAGAATTTAGTTTGTTTATGGGGGGAATTGAGGCCTTTTAGACTCCAGATACCTACTGTAATTTCCATAGGTAGGGGAAAGGTCTTGCTTCTAAAATGTAGTGGCCTTGTAATTCATGAATTGGGACAGCAGGTTAATCCCACCCACTGCCTTCCATCCTGCTCCCTCCCCCTCCCCACTCCACATTCCCCGTCTTTTTGTCCCTCCGCATCCAACATGCCACAGTACAACATATAAAACGTAAGAACTGTAATATACTTAGGAGCCAAAGCTCCTCACTAACAGATGAATTTAACCTTTGTGGTATATTTCTGGGGACTTCGGTCTAGTTCCACATGTTTACACCTTAGAACCAAGTAGATGCCGAACGAGACACAGGTTACAGTTAATGGGGCATTCCAGGCCCAGAGGCGGTCTATACTACTGATCTAATAGAAAGAGCTATGTGGGACCAACACTCCCTCCCGGGGGGACCACAGCCTATAGTTCTGGTAGTGGAGCTTAGGGGCTTGATCTATCCCTTACCATGCAGTTTCTAGCCAGTTGGGGTTGATGTTCCCCTCTGGGAAAGCTCCCAGCACTGAATGTCTCGGGAGCGCTGTCACCTGGATTTCACTTGCCTGTCCAATGTACCTTATGTTGTTGCTGCCACTGTCCACTTGTCGTTGCATGTGGCTGATCCATAGGTTGGTCGTTCCTTGTTTCAGTTTCTTCCTGGGTAGAGCCCAAATCTCATTTGCGGGCTTCTAAGAGGATCTTCTCTTTTACCTTGAAGGAGTGTAGTTTGGCTAAGATGTCCCTGACTCACCTACCGTCTTCTCTTCTCTGTGGGCCTACCCTGTGGACCCTATCCACTTTTACCTCTGGCTGGTCTTCTCCTATCAGTTTTGAGAATAGCCCAACCACAAATGCCTCTAAGTCCGTCCCTTCAGCTCCTTCCTCCAGGCCTTTAATTCGAATGTTATCTCGCCAAGAAAGATATATTAAGATCCATATGTAGGTCATTCCTAAGTTTTGTTTTAATATCTCTGAGGTAGGTGAGAAGGTCCTCTTTTGTCAGCGCCATTACGTGCTCATTTTCTCGGGTTCTGCTCTGATTGTTGGGTAAAGTAACCAGTGACTTTATTAGACTGGCTTTTGATCTGTGGCATAGGGGTAGCCGTTTCAATGACAGTTCGTCAGCTTGAGACAACCTCAATAGGGGCAATACGCTGTGTTGCTTTTGCACTTGGTAGAGGGCACCTGGGTGGTTATTTGTTCTGATTAGTTGCCCTTGACCCCCAATTTGGGGTTGTTCGGGGACAGCAGGTTTCTATGAGCTTGGGGGGGCTCTTTTGGTCTTGTCAAAATCATAGCACCACGCATTAAAGGTGCAGCCTGGTTACAGCAGGTCTTTTTGTTGTCCCAAACGTCTCCTTTATTGCCATCCTCAACCTGGTCATGTGCCTCCCTGGTGCTCAATGAGGCCATGTGTGGAGCTGAGCGGCCATGGGGGTATTGTCTCTGCCCGCTCACCTCTTATTCCGGTACTATGGTGTTTCACGACTACTCAGCAGGTGGGCTCCTGCAGGTCCGGGCATTCAAGCCATCTGCCATGTTAAGATCAGGCACGCTCGTAATGCTTCATCTCTCCCCATCTGCATGGCTCCTTCTCGCCTCTTTAAGTAGTCTTTCCCGCTCTGGATCAGGATCATCCGTCTTTCACTTTCGGCTGTTGAGTTACTGCTGATTTACAGCCGATTTCCTTTCTCCCAGGGTCGACTCATCTCCGTGCCCGCCATTCTTCGAGTCCAGCCTATTTGGGCTTCTGCCTCTCAGCACCCCCGGTGGAAGCGCTTTGTGCTGTTGTAGGCCTCCCCCGGTTTCCCACTCACTGTTCCTAATCTGCAGGGATGGGGGGGCACATTTGTTTTATGGAAGGAGCCTGTGTCTCTCCGTTTTAGCAGTGTAATGCAGAGCCGTGGTGAATCACATCCAGGTGGCCATGATGGTTGGCCATGGCCCCCTTCTCTGTTTTCATGAAGGTTAGTGGTTGGTATTCTTGAGTTTTTTATTATTTGTTTGCTCAACCAGATATATTAATGTCGTCATATCTTTTCAGACACACTGTAAAGCCATTACCTTGGGTAGATGTGTAATTGCACAACGTCAGTGAGGTTAATGACTTTTATTAGTTTTTGGCTTTGGCAGTTTAATGAGACATTATTTTGCCACTGCCACATCACAGACCACCTGAAAAACCTGCACTGGCTCCCAGAACAACAAGACAATCACCTTCAAACTCCTCACCCATAGTCACAAAGCACTGCACAACACCGGACCAGAATACCTCAACAGGCTACTCTCCTTGTATACCCTGACTCGGCATCTCTACTCCGCCGACCTCGCCCTCATGAAACTTCTCAAGAACTGGTTGTTCAAGCAGTAGCAGCACCTCCCCCCCCCAAACCTCTTACCCCTCCCCTCCTTAGCGCCTTGAGACCCTCAAGGGTGAGTAGTGCGCTTTACAAATCCCTGATTGATTGATTGTAGTCAAACATTGTTACTACATTTGTTTAGTCATTTTAGGCCAGTAATTATTTTTTTCTTTGTTGACCCTCTAGCACCTTAGTTCTTGAAGACTCTCACCCGTAAAACGAGGTCAGTGTTTGATCCAAACACTGAACGGTCCATATCAGTGTAATTATGCACATAGGACTAATGGTGTCTGGTTTATATTCTTTAGGGTGTCTCCCTACAATTTGTCCTCTGCTGTCCTGATAAAGGCACCAGTGGATGTGGTCAAACACACCTTGGAGGCTAGGGATCAAAATGTAGATAACTTTTATCTCTACTATATAACTGAAAAGACTAGTTGTGATTGATTTTTGTAGTTGTCAGGGTACTGCCACTGCTGCCTCAGAACTCATTATATGAACAGTTTACTGAATCATGTTTAAATCATTTGAACATCACTTCTTGTAAAAGCACAAACATATCTTGCACAAGCACTTTTACACTTCACATGGACCACCTGTCTTTTTTTTTTGTATTATTTTGGTGCATATTATATTGTGTTGATACTGGACAAAATCAATTACCATATTTCTACCTATGTACTTATATGTTTTATTGATACACTTGACCTGAGGGGAGGATCTATTAGTTGCATTTCTCTATAATGTAAAAGTTATTTGTTAATTAAGGCAATAAACCATTATGTGACGTAAGGTTCTTGAACCGGGTTCTGAGGGACACAAAGTAACCCCATAAGGTTTTTGTATCTCTACTGTGTGGGACAGACCACCCTCTGTAAAAGTCCGTCCAGAACCTTCTACAAAGACAAACTGAAACACACTTTTGCCTTACCATCACCCTCTTGCTCTGCCTTGCGTGTCATCCTGTCACCCCACAAAGAAGATTCAAAAGCCTCTGTACTCATTCAGGCCCATCACTAAGTTTGCTACTTTGTTCCATGGAAAGATGACGCCACATTCCCAGTCCTGGGTTTGCTTTTTAGAACATAACACATTTTAACAGTTTTAGACTTGGCTCACTTTAATTGAACCAAATGAACTAACATATCTGTTGGTTATAACTTGCAAAAGAAAAGTTTAAAATGAGAATTATGTTTTTCTGCTTGCAAATATTAGCCACTATCTGAAGACACACCATGTTCCCAGCTCCACAACATTCCTCTGCATAGTTACATCCTGCATAACCCTGTCCAACGATTTAAATGATCCTCCTTCTGCTCGTCATGTTACAGAGTTTCCAGGCATTTGCACTTGTTATGCAATCAAACTTCTTAAAAATGTTGTTCTCTGCTGGGATCTCACCTTCATAAAAATAAATCTGATCTCTTTTGGTCGTTTTATGCAAAATCCACAACTCTCCTACTGAGCTTCAGCTTCTTTCTGATTGTTGATTAAACTTTGGAAAAGAAGGTCGCAGTTTAGATGTGCTTGACGTGTGATGTAGGTAGTGTTGCACAGTAGCCTTTCTCTAATTAATATAAGCCTCTCTAAATTGTGTTATGCAATTAGCACTTTCCTACCAATGGTTAGAGAACTAGAGAGATGATGAGGTATATTTTCCTGGCAGTTGGGTGAATAGAACATTTCTATATAGCAAGCATTAAAAGGTTTGTACTTCAGTTATGACTACAAAGGGGGTATGATACATTTGTGCAGCCTTTCCTTTGATTAACTGACATCACTGAACGTCGTCATTGCTGAATATTAACACATCTATTTTATATGACTTGTTCCCTACTTTCCAGGTTGAAGACGTTTTGGCTTGGGTTTCCAGCACTGGTTGGTACTACACAACTGTTTTAACACAAACATTATATTAATCTTCTAAAAAGTTATTATATTACATTGCACACATCATACATTCATAACAGTCAATAATGGATGTTAGTTTACATGTTCTAACATTTATAAAAAAGGTAGGTTTGTCATCCCCTTTCCTTTTGTGTGTCTCTATTGTACATTGCAAAATTCCACTTACTCTAATTCATTGTGTTCAAGCAGTGGTCCAGGAGTTTGTTTATTTTAATTTCGGATTCTGATGGCGTGGTATACTGTCTTCTCAAAATATGTGCATCTGCTTGTCCTCTATTGCCATTTTGAAATAGGTGGGGGGTTACTACTCATCGAGTGTTGATGTATGGCTGCTGCTTAATTTTTACAGTAATAAGTGCCAGGGTGCAAAGTTTTACTCAGACGCCTGTGGCCAGTGCTATCAAAGGTCAAGGTGCTGAATACCAAGGCTGCATAGTCTTGATTCCAGCTCATGCCTCTTTAATACACCAATAGACACTTTCTTCCTCTATATCTCACACTTGCAGGTTTGTTTTAATCCCTGCTCTCTCCCTTTGCTATGCAAGATTAATTTATAAGAGGCTTATTGGTGCTTCTAGAGTCTGGGGTCTACTTTCATTTGTGGGTCTTTTCTGAGGTCCATTGGTCATAAGAGTTAGGGCATAGGGGCTTGGCCCCTCAAATAATTTGGTGAACCAGGCTTTACGAGGGAGGGGGTGATTTCACCTGTGAAAAGCAAAGGGAGGCAGAGATCCAAGCTGTATCTTCCCTTGTGGTGTCATATTATCTTTATTTGTAAAGTAGTCTACCCCAGTAAGGGTACCTTGTGGGATGCTGTGCAGGTGTCTGAGGCTAGCCATGGGATCAGGGTGGGTGATCTACTTGAAGAGCCAGGTCTTCGCTTTCTGTGAAATTCAAGAGAAGGGAAGGCTCTAATGTGTAGTGGGAGGTTGCTACATTATTTAAGAGTGATGTAAGAGAAGGTTCAACCTCCAGTTCTGTTTTTCTGAATGTGAGTGACATCACCAGTAAGATTATGGATGAGTGAAAGTACCTCGAAGGTTGATGGAAGTGGAATGCAGTTGTTCGGGTAGGCTGGGCTTGTGCTGTGTAGTGTTTTTTATTTGTGGGTGAGGAGTTCGAACTGTGCACACTTGTGTGCTGGAAGTCAGTGGAGCTCCCTTAGGTGTGGTGTGATGGGAGAGTGGGGTGGAAGGTTGAGGGCAAGTGTGGCTGCTGTCTTCTGGATGGTCTGCAGCTGCACTGTGAGATGGTTGGTGATCTCTGTGAGAAAGTTGCCATAGTCGACCCTGCTGGTGATGACGGTCTCAGCGGTGTTACTCAGTAACCTCTTGTAGGTCTTTCTGAGCATCCTCAAGACTGAAGAAACAGGACATGGTGAAAGCTCTGACCTGGGTGACCATGTCTAGCTTATCAATGATGATTCTGAAGTTTCTTATTTGTTGGCTGTGGCATGGGTGGGGGGGGGTTGGGTCTGAAGTCTGCAGGCCGCCAGGCAGGTGAGGTTTCACAGTGATGCATTGTTTCCGAAAATCACTTCTGTCTTGTAAGTGTTCAGAATGAGACAGTTGGACTTGATCCAGGTGGCCACTATGGTCACACTATGGTCACACAGGTGATGAATTTGTTTCTTGTGTTTTGGGATACCAGAGGGACATCATAAGTTGCATGTCATTGGCATAGGAAAGGATTTTGATGTCGTGGGCATGGTTGACAATGGCCAGTAGGGTCATATAGATGCTGAAGCGGGTGGGGCTGAGTGACGAGCCTTGAGGCACTCTGCAAATGAGTTCCCAGGCTGTAAGGAGTAAGGCGGCAGGTTGACTATTTAAGTTCTTTCAGTTAAGAATGTGCAGAGCCATTGAAGTCCCAGTCTCTGAATGTCGGCCCAGTGCAGTCGTCCGATCAGGGTGGGAAGGAAGACAGTCTCAAGCCCTGCTGACAGGTCCAGTAGGATATGAAGGATGAATGTTCTCCTTTTTCTAGAATCATTTGGATATTGTCTGTTTCTGCACTGACAACAGTCTCTTTGCTTTGATAGGATCTGAATCCTGAATGTGTGGTGCTGAGACGAAGATAAAAATCCAGCACACAAAAAACAGCAAGTTGCAACATGCAAATAAATTTGGACAGGATAAATTACTCATGCAAAATTAAGTTCCACTCTGCACTGAATTCGAGAATGTTTCTAAGTATATGAAAACTGAAGTTGATCCTTTTCTGCTTTTAACAATCACGTCTCCTACGTATAAAAATAGCTTATTTACCATTTAAGGATGCTCCAGGCTCCAACAAACCCCACAGCACTATGCCACAATATCATTCTAGTGACATTTTTCCCAAATAGTGGGACAGTCAAAAGCCATTTTAGGTGGGGTGTGAAAGTCCAAGCAATAAATAAAGATTCTTTATTTATCGCATCACATTTGCTGCATTTCAAAGACATTTCCTGTAATTCTGAAGTTCGATGGAAACAAAGATTTTAATTGGACAAAAACAAATCAAGACATCCTACTTGGTGATGCACAAATGATAAATATTCACTGAAACCTAATTTCCACACATTGTCATTTGCACATTTGTGTGCTGTAGGAAGTTGGTTCTGTATATACTATTTCAAAGTAAGAAATAGTGTGCACAGAGTCCAGGGGTTCCCCTTAGAGGTAAGATAGTGGCAAAAAGAGATAATTCTAATGTTCTATTTTGTGGTAGTGTGGTCGAGCAGTAGGCTTATCAGAGGGTAGTGTTAAGCATTTGTTGTACACACAATGGCAATAAATGAAGAACACACACTCAAAAGACAATTCCAGGCCAATAGGTTTTTATATAGAAAAATATATTTTCTTAGTTTATTTTAAGAACCACAGGTTCAAGATTTACAAACAATACTTTAAATGAAAGGTATTTCACTCAGGTATCTTAGGAACTTTCAATCATCACAATAGCATGTACAGTTTTGGCAAAAATGGCAATAAGCTATTTTAAAAATGGACACAATGCAAAAATCAACAGTTCCTGGGGAGGTAAGTATTTGTTAGGTTCACAGGTAAGTAAAGCACTTATAGGGTTCAAAGTTGGGTCCAAGGTAGCCCACCGTTGGGGGTTCAAGGCAACCCCAAAGTTACCACACCAGAAGCTCAGGGCCGGTCAGGTGCAGAGGTCAAAGTGGTGCCCAAAACACTTAGGCTTCAATGGAAATAGGGGTGCCCCGGTTCCAGTCTGCCAGCAGGTAAGTATCCAAGACTTCGGAGGGCAGACCAGGGGGGTTTTGTAGGGCACTGAGGGGGGACACAAGTAGGCACAGAAAGTACACCCTCAGCGGCACAGGGGCGGCCGGGTGCAGAGTGCAAACAGGCATCGGGTTTTCAATAGGTTTCAAAGGGGAGGCTTCAACGATGCAGGAAGGCAAGGGGGGGGGCTCCTCGGGGTGGCCAGCACCTGGGCTAGAAAGAGGGCCACCTGGGGGTCACTCCTGCACTGGAGTTTGGTTCCTTCAGGTCCTGGGGGCTGCGGGTGCAGTGTGTTTTCCAGGCGTCGGGTTCCTTGAAGCAGGCAGTCGCGGTCAGGGGGAGCCTCTGGATTCCCTCTGCAGGCGTTGCTGTGGGGGCTCAGGGGGGTCAACTCTGGCTACTCACGGGCTCGCAGTCGCCAGGGAGTCCTCCCTGTAGTGTTGGTTTTCCGCAGTTCGAGCCTGGGGCGTCGGGTGCAGAGTGGAAAGTCTCACGCTTCCAGCGGGAAACGTGAGACCTTTAAAAGTTGCTTCTTTGTTGCAAAGTTGCAGGTTTGTTGAACAGGGCCAATGTCCTCAGGAGTTTCTTGGTCCTTTTAGATGCAGGGTAGTACTCTGAGGCTTCAGAGGTCGCTGGACCCTGGGGGATGCGTCGCTGTTGCAGTTTTTCTCGAAGTGGGGAGACAGGCCGGTAGGGCTGGGGCCAAAGCAGTAGGTGTCTCTGTCTTCTCTGCAGGGCTTCAGGTCATCAGTCCTTCTTCGTCTTCAGGTTGCAGGAATCTCTCTTCCTTGGTTCTGGGAGCCACTAAATACTCAATTTAGGGGGGTGTTTAGGTCTGGGAGGGCAGTAGCCAATGGCTACTGTCCTTGAGGGTGGCGACACCCTCTTTGTGCCTCCTCCCTGAGGGGAGGGGGGCACATCCCTATTCCTATTGGGGGAATCCCCCAAAATCAAGATGGAGGATTTCTAAAGGCAGGGGTCACCTCAGCTCAGGACATCTTAGGGGCTGTCCTGACTGGTGGGTGACTCTGCCTTGTTTTTCTCATTATCTCCCCTGGACTTGCGGCCAAACGTGGGGGCTGTGTCCAGGGGGCAGGCATCTCCACTAGCTGGAGTGCCCTGGGGCATTGTAACACGAAGCCTGAGCCTTTGAGGCTCACTGCTAGGTGTTACAGTTCCTGCAGGGGGGAGGTGTGAAGCACCTCCACCCAGAGTAGGCTTTTGTTTCTGTCCTCAGAGAGCACAAGGGCCCTCACCACATGGGGTCAGAAACTCGTCTCTCAGCAGCAGGCTGGCACAGACCAGTCAGTCCTGCACTGAACAATTGGGTAAAATACAGGGGGCATCTCTAAGATGCCCCCTGTGTGTATTTTTTAATAAATCCAACACTGGCATCAGTGTGGGTTTATTATTCTGAGAAGTCTGATACCAAACACTTCCCAGTATTCAGTGTAACCATTATGGAGCTGTGGAGTTCATTTTTGACAAACTCCCAGACCATATACTTAATATGGCCACAACTGTACTTACAATGTCTAAGAATAGACTTAGACAATGTAGGGGCATATTGCTCATGCAGCTATGCCTCACATGTGGTATAGTACACCCTGCCTTAGGGTTGTAAGGCCTGCTAGAGGGGTGACTTACCTATGCCACAGGCAGTATTTTGTGTGCATGGCATCCTGAGGGGGATGCCATGTCGACTTTGCCTTTTTTCTCCCCACCAACACACACAATCTGCATTGGCAGTGTGCATGTGTTAGGTGAGGGGTCCCTTAGGGTGGCACAACATATGCTGCAGCCCTTAGGGACCTTCCCTGGTCACAGGGCCTTTGGTACCACTGGTACCTTTTATAAGGGACTTACCTGTCTACCAGGGGTGTGCCAATTGTGGAAACAATGGTACATTTTAGGTGGAAGAACACTGGTGCTGGGGCCTGGTTAGCAGGGTCCCAGCACACTTCTCAGTCAAGTCAGCATCAGTATCAGGCAAAATGTGGGGGGTAATTGCAACAGGGAGCCATTTCCTTACACAAGCCCCCCCAGCCCACAGGCCAGGAGACTCAGCCAAAGCTGGGAGAGTCTTCCTAGTCTGTAAGGCGAGGAAGAGTAGAGGAAATAGGCTGGTTTGTTGCAGAGCCTACTCTGCCTTACATCCTCCTGTTCAGGTCATTCCCTCTGGGGAACTGACCCACTTCCACAGTGATAGGACCTAGTCTGAATTGCCTCTTGTCTGTGCTTTTAATGTCTTCACCCATTCTCTCTAGTTTGGGGTTAGAGGTATCCACCTCTTCTAATCTTATCTTAGCCAGGGTCACACCTAGCTTACCCAAAGAGGTTACCCAGAGCTGGAGTAGCCCCACTATGACCAACAGGGCCAGGGGGCCTAACTTGCTATTTGGCATTAGGTCAGACCACCATGCCAAGGATAGTGCAGCCATAAAGGCTAACACCCAGCAGAGGCCACTGACAGCTGTCAGTGCCCAGAACCACACCTTTAGCTCTTCACCTGCAAGGGAAGGAGCTAAGTTACAGGCTTCTTTGGGTTCAGGGTGCCTGTCTGCTGTGTAAGAGTGTGGGGTTACTACATCTTGTAGTAAACACCCTTCTTCCACTCTTTCTTTTGTTAACTGAGGAGCCACCCACTCAGGTTTAAGAGTTGCCTGACTAGCCAGGACTTCTTGTGGGTCAGGTTGGACTTTATCAGTACCATTTTTGGAGTTATCCCCTACTGGAGCAGAATCTCCTTGGCTTGCTGGAACCTTGGCAAACGATTGTCCACCTTTCCTACTCTGTTGTCCTTTCTTTTTCTTTTGGGGCCTACTTGCAGTTACTTCAGGGGTAGTACCTCCAGAATCCTTGGGAGAGGACTGGCACTGGACCAGTTCCTCTCTTGGGCTCTGACTAACCTCTTGGTAGTCATTTCCAAGGAGACAATCAAGGGGGAGGTCTGTACTGACTACCACCCTTCTCTAGCTAAAAGTCCCACCCACTTCTATGGGCACAAAAGCCACAGGCCTATCAGTGGCCCTGTCTGGGCTAACTCTTAGTCTGACAGTCTCATCTGGGATGTACTGGTTTGAGAACACCAGCCTGTCATGCACAATAGTGTGACTGGCACAAGTGTCTCTCAGGGCAGTGGCTGGGATTCCATTCACCAGTAGGTGGTGGAAGTGTCTACTTCCCTCTGGAATCTCCAACTCACCTGTTGGGCCCTTTTTCCAGTTGAAGGCTATGAAGACCTCCTCATCTGAGGAGTCATCCCCAATGGCTACACTGGTCACCCCTGGGATTTTGCTAGGGGGTTTGTTTTTGGGACAAGAAGTGTCCTTGGTGTGGTGCCCTGTCTGTCTACAGTTTTGGCACAATGCCTTAGTGGCATCCCAGTTCTTACTCCGGTACCCACCTTTGTTTTGGGTTGTGTCTTGGGGCCCACCCACCTGGTATGGTTTTTGGGGGCCTACAGAGGCCTCTTTTTCTTTGTTTCTAGTGTCACCCACTTTCTCCTGGGGAGGCTTTGTAACCCCTTTCTTTTGGTCACCCCCAGTGGAAGTTTTGGTTACCCTAGTCTTGACCCAGTAGACTGCCTTCTTTCCCAATTCTTGGGGAGAAATTGGACCTAGGTCTACCAGATACTGATGCAACTTTTCATTGAAGCAGTTACTTAAAATGTGTTGTTTCATAAACAAATTATAAAGCCCAACATAGTCATGCACTTCATTTCCAGTTACCCAACCATCCAGTGTTTTCACTGAGTAGTCTACAAAATCAACCCAGATCTGGCTCGAGGATTTTTGAGCCCCCCTGAACCTAATCCTGTACTCCTCAGTGGAGAATCCAAAGCCCTCAATCAGGGTAGTCTTCATGAGGTCATAGGATTCTGCATCTTTACCAGAGAGTGTGAGGAGTCTATCCCTACACTTTCCAGTGAACATTTCCCAAAGGAGAGCTCCCCAGTGAGATCTGTTTACTTTTCTGGTTGCACAAGCCCTCTCAAAAGCTGTGAACCATTTGGTGATGTCATCACCATATTCATATTTTGTTAAATCCCTTTGGGGATTTTTAGGATGTCAGTATTCTCTCTGACCCTATTTATGTTGCTGCCACCATTGATGGGAGCTAAACCCATCTCTTTTCTTTCCTTTTCTATGGCTAGGAGCTGTTTCTCCAAAGCCAATCTTTTGGCCATCCTGGCTAACAGGAGGTCATCTTCATTGAGGCTGCCCTCAATGTTTTCAGAGGTACTGGACTCCCCTATGGAAGAACCAGTCTCTCTGACTAGGATTTGAGGAGTCAGGGTTTGAGGGACCCTGGTCTCCCTAACTAGGAGTGGAGGTGGGAAATTTTCCTCCCCATCACTAGTTTCCCCCTCTGCAGAGAGTCCTTAGCTCTGACATCCTAAGATGCAGGTAAGGGGTGAGGTTGAGTTCCATCACTATCTCTTCTGCAGTAGACATTATTTCTCTAAAAGTTGTGATACTTTTTAAGCATCTAAAACTATCTCTAGAACTTCATCCAAACTTTTACAAAAACTTTTAAACTCTAAAAGAAATGCTAACAGGGGCTAACACAAGGCCCTAGCAGGAATTTAATTTTTTTTTTTAGAAAAATAGCTCAAATTTCAAAAAACTGTTTCTAATGGCAATTTTTGGAATTTAGTTGTGTGATCAGGTATTGGTTGATTAGTCCAGCAAATGCAAAGTCTTGTACCCCACCGCTGATCCACCAATGTAGGAAGTTAGTTCTGTATATACTATTTCAAAGTAAGAAATAGTGTGCACAGAGTCCAGGGGTTCCCCTTAGACGTAAGAAAGTGACAAAAAGAGATAATTCTATTGCTCTTTTTTGTGGTAGTGTGGTCAAGCAGTAGGCTTATCAGAGGGTAGTGTTAAGCATTTGTTGTACACACACAGGCAATAAATGAGGAACACACACTCAAAAGACAATTCCAGGCCAATAGGTTTTTATATAGAAAAATATATTTTCTTAGTTTACTTTAAGAGCCACAGGTTCAAGATTTACAAACAATACTTTAAATGAAAGGTATTTCACTCAGGTATCTTAGGAACTTTGAATCATCACAATAGCATGTAAAGTTTTGGCAAAAATGGCAATAAGCTATTTTAAAAATAGACACAGTGCAAAAATCAACAGTTCCTGGGGGAGGTAAGTATTTGTTAGGTTCACAGGTATGTAAAGCACTTACAGGGTTCAAAGTTGGGTTCAAGGTAGCCCACCATTGGGGGTTCAAGGCAACCCCAACGTTACCACACCAGCAGCTCAGGGCCGGTCAGGTGCAGAGGTCAAAGTGGTCCCCAAAACACATAGGCTTCAATGGAAATAGGGGTGCCCCGGTTCCAGTCTGCCAGCAGGTAAGTACCCGCGACTTTGGAGGGCAGACCAGGGGGGGTTTGTAGGGCACCGGGGGGGACACAAGTAGGCACAGAAAGTACACCCTCAGCGGCACAGGGGCGGCCGGGTGCAGAGTGCAAACAGGCGTCGGGTTTGCAATAGGTTTCAATGGGGAGACCCAGGGGGCTCTTCAACGATGCAGGCATTCAAAGGGGGGGGCTCCTCGGGGTAGCCACAACCTGGGCTAGGAAGAGGGCCGCCTGGAGGTCGCTCCTGCACTGGAGTTCGGTTCCTTCAGGTCCTGGGGGCTGCGGGTGCAGTGTGTTTTCCAGGCGTCAGGTTCCTTGAAGCAGGCAGTCGCGGTCAGGAGGAGCCTCTGGATTCCCTCTTCAGGCGTCGCTGTGGGGCTCAGGGGGGTCAACTCTGGCTACTCACGGGCTCGCAGTCGCCGGGGAGTCTTCCCTGTAGTGTTGGTTTTCCGCAGTTCGAGACGGGGCGTCAGGTGCAGAGTGGAAAGTCTCAAGCTTCCGGCGGGAAACGTGTGGTCTTTAAAAGTTGCTTCTTTGTTGCAAAATTGCAGGTTTGTTGAACAGGGCCGCTGTCCTTGGGAGTTTCTTGGTCCTTTTAGATTCAGGGTAGTCCTCTGAGGCTTCTGAGCTCGCTGGACCCTGGGGGATACGTCACTGTTGCAGTTTTTCTCGAAGTGGGGAGACAGGCCGGTAGGGCTGGGGCCAAAGCAGTTGGTGTCTCCGTCTTCTCTGCAGGGCTTCAGGTCAGCAGTCCCTCTTCGTCTTCAGGTTGCAGGAATCTCTCTTCCTCGGTTCTGGGAGCCCCTAAATACTCAATTTAGGGGTGTGTTTAGGTCTGGGAGGGCAGTAGCCAATGGCTACTGTCCTTGAGGTTGGCTACACCCTCTTTGTGCCTCCTCCCTGAGGGTAGGGGGCACATCCCTATTCCTATTGGGGGAATCCTCCAAAATCAAGATGGAGGATTTCTAAAGGCAGGGGTCACCTTATCTCAGGACACCTTAGGGGCTGTCCTGACTGGTGGGTGACTCCTCCTTGTTTTTCTCATTATCTCCCCTGGACTTGCCGCCAAACGTGGGGGCTGTGCCCAGGGGGAGGGCATCTCCACTAGCTGGAGTGCCCTGGGGCATTGTAACACGAAGCCTGAGCCTTTGAGGCTCACTGCTACGTGTTACAGTTCCTGCAGGGGGGAGGTGTGAAGCACCTCCACCCAGAGCAGGCTTTTGTTTCTGTCCTCAGAGAGCACAAAGGCCCTCACCACATGGGGTCAGAAACTCGTTTCTCAGCAGCAGGCTGGCACAGACCAGTCAGTCCTGCACTGAACAATTGGATAAAATACAGGGGGCATCTCTAAGATGCCCTCTGTGTGCATTTTTTAATAAATCCAACACTGGCATCAGTGTGGGTTTATTAATCTGAGAAGTTTGATACCAAACTTCCCAGTATTCAGTGTAGCCATTATGGAGCTGTGGAGTTCGTTTTTGACAAACTCCCAGACGATATACTTAATATGGCCACAACTGTACTTACAATGTCTAAGAATAGACTTAGACACTGTAGGGGCATACTGCTCATGCAGCTATGCCCTCATCTGTGGTATAGTGCACCCTGCCTTAGGGCTGTAAGGCCTGCTAGAGGGGTGACTTACCTATGCCACAGGCAGTATTTTGTGTGTATGGCAGGGGGATGCGATGTCGACTTTGCCTTTTTTCTCCCCACCAACACACACAATCTGCATTGGCAGTGTGCATGTGTTAGGTGAGGGGTCCCTTAGGATGGCACAACATATGCTGCAGCCCTTAGGGACCTTCCCTGGTCACAGGGCCTTTGGTACCACTGGCACCTTTTACAAGGGACTTATCTGTGTGCCAGGGGTGTGCCAATTGTGGAAACAATGGTACATTTTAGGTGAAAGAACACTGGTGCTGGGGCCTGGTTAGCAGGGTCCCAGCACACTTCTCAGTCAAGTCAGCATCAGTATCAGGCAAAAAGTGGGGAGTAATTGCAACAGGGAGCCATTTCTTTACATGTGCAAGATAGTTTTTCAGTAAAACTGTATGTCTGTGTAAATTTAGTGCCCGTTGCCCTAGAAATTGTGCTGTCTGTAAACAGCAGTGCTCTACGACACGTTCCTTTTGTTACATTTAAAAATCGCCACCTCATGTCTATCGCAGCTTCGTGTGGCACAAAAAGTTTGTTGTTCTAAAACATGGGTTGTAGTTCTATAAAGTTTGGGAAGCACTGTTCTTGTGCACAAATAACTGAATGTTCTAAGCTGGTAAATAAAATACCAATGGCAAAAGGAGGATAGTTTATATTTAGCATCTATGAATACAGATTAGTCCAAACGCTCCTATAACTAGGACACCATGTGGAGACCTGAAGGTGGTTAAGGCCTTCACTGAGATTTTCATTGCCCCTAAAATAATTCATCTTGTTAAATCAGATAAAGCCAGTGATTTAACAAGTGATCAGCACACTGGTTTAACACTATGTAATAGCAATGATAAGGCTCCATCTATAACAACATTAGCCACATGTAAGATAAATATGACAAATAATTTGTCTCTTGTTCACCCGATGGATTGGAAAAGAATGTTGTGAACTGACCTATGTACTAATAGGTCATTTCAATTCTGATTTGTAGTATCTCTTCAGTATTCATGAGGTAAGGTGCAATTCACTGTGGTTGGATGTTTTCATGGGAATGGGTCTTGGCTGCTGGTGTCAGAAGACCACCATGTCTGTTATCACATTTACTGAAATACCAAAGCCACATTTTGAGAGTGTGTGGCTTTGATGTATAAATTTAAATATACACTTTTGCTATTTTAACCAATTGTGCTTATTTTAAGTAGGATTATTTGTCAAAGCTGGTCCATTATAATGAGTTCAAATTACAAATTTCAATACATTTCTTCATGCTTTAAAGTTTGTGATCACACCCTTATATTTATAGGAACTTTTGTTTACTGGTAAGTAGGACACAATTAAATTGTTTATTTTAGTTGCTTTTCTTTTAGGAAGGTCTCACACGTGGGAGTTTGCAACTTTTTTTGTACTCTCCATCCAGGAGAATTGATTTGCTGTAGCCTTGTGAAGCTCTCTCTAGGGGGCAGCAGCATTACTGCAGGCATATGAGTCTCCCTTGAGGGAATGACAAATGTATGTGTCTTATTCTAAGGGAAGGATGGAGCTCAGTATCAGGAAGAACGGCAAGCATTTCCAAAATTCTTTGATTTGGGAGGAGTATTTTGTGTATACTGACAGTACTTGTACAACACTCCAATAGAGGAGATCAGTCGGGGCTCGCTTCGCTCATAAGGAGCGGAGCGGGTGCGGCGCGCTGGGGTGGGATCTAAAATTTAAAAAAATGAAAACGTACCTTTTCGCCACCGCACCCCGCTCCTCTCCTCGGCTGGCTGCAGGCAGACACAGGCTCCTAGCCTGTCCTGCAGCCAATCCTGACACTGCTCAGAGCAGCGTTAGGATTGGCTGGGAGCACCCAGGCAGGGCCCTAACAGAGGAGCCGCCCTTGGAGGAGATGCTGGTTCACAAGTAGTTACTAGAGGGCTCTCTCAAGACATATAAAAGTAATTTAAATGTCAATTACAATGCTGTGTGTGGGGTGTGTGGCTTCAACCAAAAATCTGCATATACAATCTAGGTTGTCTAATGAAGTGCTAATTGTCAGTAGGATAAATTATCCAAAACTTGTTTATAGTGAGGAATGAACATCGTAATTTTCAATAAATGTCTTGACAGTTATAAAAATTGTTGATGTAACCCTATTATTAAATAAAAACTATAAGTCACTGGGAAGTGCAAGTGTCTGCCAATTGCTATTTTTGGGGAATTATTTTTTTAGGTATATGTATACATGTACAAGGGCAAAATACAGTCACTCAAAGTGCAGTCACTAATGGCTACAGTGGGCTGGTCAGTTTATCTATACTTTTTGCTGGGGGTAGGAGGAGGTATAATTTGAATGACATGTCAACAGATGATGAAAGAATATTAACTGGGAGCACCTACATATGTGTGTGTTTTCTGTATAATATTTATTAGAGAACATGAAGCTGTCAACAGCTAAAGTTGTCTTTAAACCAGAACTAAAAAGACTAACGAGTTCCAGAATGAATAACCTGATGACCTAATGACACTCAAAGCTGGTAAACAAAATACCAGGCACCGGAGGGAAAGCAGAATGTTTTATTTTTAGCCCTGCAGAATGAATATCGTGCGTGGCTCGCCTAGAGCCAATGTCCCGTGCCAGACCACAAGGTCAATCAGACAGAAGCCTAACAGCGCCATGCCGGGCAGTACCTTTGCCTTCTCCTCTTCGGCTCTGCGGTCTCTGCGCCTGGAAGAAGAGCTTCTAGAACGCCACAAATACGTCCAAAGGCGGAACCGAGCTCTACAGAAAACTAGTTCAGCGCCGTGGCTAAGCAGGGGGCTGGGACATTTTACCCGGCGCATGGATTCACAGGTCTGCAGCGATCCACTGGTGCAGAATGCTCTCTTCAGCGGAGACTTGGGAGAGGTGCAACACTTCTTCAGTGAGGATGCACCCGTTAACCTAATCATCGAAGCACGTGGGGACGAGCTCAGATGGACGAGCGGCGAACTTGGTAAGAGGCTCGGGGCCCTGGCAGAGTTATATTGTATTATTGAAAATCGAATTAGGGGAAGATACTCGCTGGGCTTCTCATCAACTCCAGTCTGCTCTGCCTCTGCCCATTCAGCAGATTCAGCACCCTGCAACCCGCCCCCATTATCACAGAAGACGAGAAGCGGCTGACTGAAAAATACTTGTGCAGTAGGCTGATATTTGGTATTCATATGATTGTAACAATTCTTTGCAGTGTAACCAGTGCTTTAAATGGGAAAAAATAAGTGCAGGTACTCATTAACATATACTAGTAGTGTGGTGGGTGGGGCTAGGGGCGGGGCTAAGAGCAAGACATGGGATACTTTGACTTATATACCAGTTGCAGCACATGCCAAGGCCCATGAGAAATGTGTTTGAATAAACAAAACAAGTTAACTCGTTAAACGAAATGTAAGCGAAACACAACACTATTTATCTTACTGGCATACATATTTGCTGTCGTTTTGCACAATACTATATATTCTTGAACGTGCACACACAGAAAGAAACAACCAGAGGCGCACACCCAAAGCATTCCACACAGTCCTCCTTAAAGTGCCCCGATTCTCTCTCTTTCATTCGCTTTTCTCTCACACAAAGACACACACATACCAGCAGGCAAACACACATACATAAGCAGACCCTTGTTCAAGAGACTCAGGTTGGATCAAAGCCATTTTAAACTTTCCTCCCATGTCTTTCTTAGTTGTCACTGTGAGCGGGCTGCCTCAATTTTTGTGTTTACACAAAAGCACACGAGTGCGTAAATGTGATTGTCAGCACAGGGCCTGAATGGACCCTGTTCTGTCAAACACAGCGTGATCGTAAATACCCAGACATTAGGCACATAATCCCCACTGAATAGCTCAGCGGGGTCAGTTTAGGGCAACAGAAGTACCTTTGCTGTCAGAGGCGGGTTGAACTCTGAGAGCCTAGTGCTCGCCAGCATTAACCGCTAATGAGCCTACCTTTCATGGGTACCGGTACTCTGCTTGGTAGCAGAGAAGTGCCGGTACTCAGAGTGAAAAAAATAAGAAGTGCCGGTACTCAGTACATGTGAGTACCGGCACATTTAAAGTACTTTGCATGCCTTATGAAGACACTTTAAATGGCAGAGGACTTCAAGCAGTAAACTAGTGCAATGCTTATTACAAAAATCCATTTTTAGGTTTCACCTGCACAGCGCTGTGCTTGTGAAATCTGTTGTATTAAATATACATCTTAAAAGGGGCTAACATCCCTGCTTTCCTTGAGTTCATTGGTTCATGTGTTTGCCACTTTCTTTTCCTCCGTTTTTATTGGCTGGGACACTATTTTCTTGCATTTACCAATGCTTTTTCTAAGTGTGCTTGTCTTATCAGTTTCCCGGGTGCAGTGAAGTACTGTTTTCATCCGCTTTGTGGGACTTTTTTGGGTTGAGCCTAGACAGCCCTTCTGCAGTCTCTAAGATCTGCTGGTACTGCTTGTTAACTACTTCCAAACTAATGTTTTACCTCTGCAGAGCTGCCCGATTACTTAAGGGCTCAGCTGCTGCTCAGATTGGGTGTGTCTGAGCCAGTTTCACGGACTGATCGAGCATGCACTCCACCGTTCCACAGGGGCCTCCTGTGTTCTTTGTGCACCTTCCGATGCCCCTGGGGCCATAGTAGGAATCCTCATCCGTGTGCCTTTCTGGTGTGGAATAAAAAAAAATCATGTTAAGAATTTTAGATTCTTTTAAGGACTCGGAGGATAGGATTATGCTTCTCCTTCCTTGCTGTTTATTGACCAGAAATCGACAGCAGTTAATCAAAAAAAACTTTTTTAACAAACTACATTTCCCGTAAAACATAGCATGACCTCATATCACATGCACAAATCCCCATGTTTCTGTCCTTATAAATCACAGTCGCCATGTTGAACACCTCTTTCTTTTCGTCAGTGGCTGAATGCACTTCAGAATCTTTATTCCATAGCTGGGTATGAATGAAACACTCCTATCTCAACCAAACATCGAGGGTAAACTCTGAAGTAGGACATCCAAATTATGTAAAATGTGAAGGACACAATATCAGAATACTTTATTACAGCTCAAAGCCTGTCAAACTGAAGGACACAGCATCAGAATACTTTATTACATCTCAAATCATGTAAAACTGAAGGACACAACATCAGAATCATTTATTGCATGCTGGTGGGTAACATAATCAGGGGACATTGCAGTGAAATAATCTAACATTATTTATGTGTGGGTGGGATAACCCTCGCCTCCTAGTCCTGAGGAGAATCTAAAATTCTTAACTCGTTTGCTAGAAAAGTTTTTATTGTATGGAGGCTTCAGATTATGCTTGTTCAAAGCTCATCTAATCCAATGAAGGCTTTAACCAAACCCATTTGTAGAAAAAAAGATAATACTGAGTCCTCTCGTTTGTGATGTCCGAGACCCTTGAAGAATGTCATGACTACAAGAACATATATATTATAGTGTTGAGACCCCGACCAGTTGTATTGAATAAGCTCTCAAACATGTGGCAGTTGCATGTGCTAAGGGGCAACACTCTCCTTCAGATTGATAAGGAAACCATCAGACTGGACAATACTGTAGATATATATAATCCAAAAGTAAATCTCTTAAAGAAATTATGAGAATTCCTGAGAGGGATAGCAACTGTTTGTTCGCTCAGAATAAGTGCGAAACTGGGATCGCTCAGAGAACAAAAAAGAAATTAGCATATTATAGAAAACGCCATCAACGCCTAACATGATGACTGAAAACCAATCCAGGAAAAAGGCTGCACTTGATGAGACTAAGGCGTGGTCATCATCCTTTGATTGTATGGAACAAATTATATGAAAATGTTGGCTTGTCTCCTTCGTATATGACCTGCAGTTGAAAATACTTTTTCAGACGGCAGAACTTATCAGAAGAGAGGAATCTGTTATGAGAATACTCCATACATCTCAATGAACAGAAGGCAGAGGAGTCCACTGGACTGCTCCTACATTAAGAAAGGATATGCAGATAGTATCACTTAAGCAGAGAACTCGAAAAAGGTGAAAACAAAAATCTGAGTGTCTCATGCCTAGTAACAGGCGACAGAAGGGAAACGGAGTTCATTATGTCTTAAAACTATTATGCTTTCCCGGTAAGTCCCCCCCCGCCTCTAGGGAAAAGGCATCTTCTGAAGGACAGAGCCAAATTATCATTTGAGAAGATAAATGTTGGAACATACTTGTGAGAATAGGGAACGCAGATCCATTGGGTAAAAGGTAAAGGGAATCGGGCCATCGTAGGGACTCTCAGACGCATCAGGTCCCGAATGTTTACAACTTGATGGAGTAAAAGAATATTTTTTGAATACGCTGAACTAGTTAACTCAGAATATTCAAAACTATGAAAGAGCATGGCCTCCCTTGGGATAAACCCTTAACAAGAAATGAACAACCCCAAAGTAAAATAACCCATATGAACTATTAGGTTAGGGACATTCATTCCTTAAACGGACCAGAAAGGTACAGGCAAGTATTGACTGTTCTCCTCTACAAATGCCGCATAGAGGGACCAAAGTATTAATATACCTGAGACTAACATCACTGAGAGTTTCAGCTTCCAAGACTTGAGAGGCTCACTGACCTCTAAGGGAGATTGATCCGTATGAGTTCTCTCAGTTGCGCACAGTGGAAAGAATCTGAAGGAAACTGAAAATGTCACTTCAGTACTTTACCGTTTTGCGGGAAAACTACATATACACCAGAAGGATCTAACACAGTCCCTGGTGGTTGATTGGTCGATGCAGGATAGGTTACTCACCTCTGGAGAAAGAAACTGAGTCTGTGAAACACCAGGTAGATTGGAGAGAGAGAGGGGGGAAGATTGTATGGAATAAAAGATCAACCGGTCTGTGCGTTAGTCTTGGAGAAAGAAGAGGAACTGGACTGACTGAGTCCAATTAAAATTCAAGAAACCATCTGCATAGAGAGCACATAAGAATATGTTATCTTTAGAATAGTCTTGTTTCAATCAATTGCGTACCATGAGGACATAAGGGAAGGGGGCCAAAAATCGAACACTTATCCAATAGCGACTTACATCCACTGAAAGATACGTAAGAAGTACAGAACTAAACCCATAGACTGATGCATGGAGACACATACTTCTAATTCAGAGAACCAACTTTTTTTTTAATAAAGAATTTTTATTGATTTTAGGGAGAACGAAAAGAAATAACACAAATGTAAGTACAAACGTAAATAACATGGCACCATTAACCTGAATACGTCTATCGTCCTGTCGGCCCCCACGGGATATGTAAACATTGTGTATACACACTCAAAGAGATCAGAGCCAGTAGTCCTCGGTGTTGCAACGATTGAGAGAGATTTTTTGAGTGGTAGTGTAACTAAGGCACGGTTCTCTCAACACATAAGATTGTATCTCTGGACTGTCTTTCCCCCCCCTTCCATAAGTTTTTGTTCGGGAATGAGGATTGTCCGTGAGTTCATCTGTCGCAGACAGGTTAGTTGCCCAGCGTGTTCTCCCATTTCCCCCATACTCTATTGTATTTGTTAGGGCACCCCCTCGCCTTGTACACTGGCTTTTCGCACTGTGCACACCAGTCTACACCCCGCCTCCATTTGGCGAGTGCTGGTGCCCTTTCCGATTTCCACTCTGTCATAATGTCTCTTTTTGCTACCAGGCACACCACTCCAAAAAAGGTTCGATCTGCTCTAATCAACCCTGTCTCCCCGGTGGCTCCCAGCAAGATCGGTACAGGGGACGCCTCCACAGCTATTTGTAAGACCTCTGAGATCTCCCCTAAAATCGTTCTCCAGTATAGCTCTATAGTGGGGCAGGTCCAGACCATGTGGAAGAAGTCAGCTTCTGGGTGTGAGCATCGAGGACAACTGGCTGTAGGTCGGAGACCTGCCTGAAAGAGTCTTTTGGGGGTGAGGTATGCTGCGTGCAGGAAGAGAGTTTGTAGCAATTGGAATCGAGAGGTTATGGCCGTTGACCGAGGGGACAGTAATACTTCCCTCCAGTTTGTGTCATCTATGGGGCCAACCCACCCCTCCCATTTTTGACGAAGTCCTTCGAGGGAGGGGGATGTGTTAGTAAGGATGGAGCGATATATCTGGGATATTCCCCTTTTACCCAGGCCTCCCATCAGGATCCTCACTTCCAGTGGGCTGTGTTCAGGAATATTGTCCCCTGTTCGTATGTGTGATAGTAGAGCGTGTCTGAGTTGTAGATATTTGTGGAATTGGGTATTGTTCAGTGAGTAAGTTCCCTGGAGTTCCTCAAAGGATCGCATGTGTGACCCACCCCAGATGTCCCAGAGGGTGGATATCCCGATGTTGTCCCATTTCCTGAAACCTTCCAATGCGGAGACTTCCCCCAGCCACTTCCCCCGCCAAAGAGGGGTCTGTTGGGTGAGCCGATGTTACCAACCCGGTACCTTTTGGGCCGCTCGCCACCCTGTAAGAATCACTCTAGTCACCTCTGGGATAGTCTGCGGGATCTGGCCTCCATATAGTGCGTTAAAAATCCCATTATAGCCCATTACTTGGAGTTCTAGTCTGTACGTTGGGTCAGTCCAAGCTCCGGCCAGCCATTCGTTAACCACTAGCAAGTGCGTAGCCAAATAATAAAAATAAATGTTTGAGATCCCCAGCCCCGTCATGGACATCTCTTTGACATGTGGCGAAGGATAGTTTTCGGCGGGAGCCGTGCCACAAAAATTGGCGCGCTGCCGCCTCTACTTCTTTGAACCATTTCTGGGGGACCGGGAGTGGGAAGTTCTGTAATTGGTATAGAAATCTGGGGAGTATCATCATTTTATATAGTGCTATTCTACCCAGTAGATTAAGGGGTAGGGTCCGCCAGCGTGTGAGATCTTTCTTGGTATTCTTAATGAGGGGGGTAATATTTAGTTCCCATGCTAGTTCAGGTATCATGGCTATATGGACACCCAAATATTTAAAACTGTTTCGACGGATCGGGATATTTTGTTGCCAGTCGACGCATTCTCTGGAAGGATGCAAAGGGACCAGTAGGGATTTGCTCGGATTTAAAGTCAGACCAGAGGCTTGTGAGAAAAGGTCTAGAAGTTGTAGGATTCGTGGGCCACTCGTGGCCGGATTGGAAAAGTAGATGACATCGTCCGCGTACAAAGCTACCCGGTCCTCTGGGCCTGTAGGCCACGACCAGTCCTCTAACAGGGGGTCCTCTCTCAACAGCTTCGCCAATGGTTCAATTGCAAGGGCAAACAGCAGCGGGGACAGTGGGCATCCCTGCCGAGTACCACGACAGATGGGAAATGGTTCGGAGGCTACCCCATTCACTTGAATACGAGTGGTTGGAGTAGAGTAGCCTGATAAGGCCGCGGAATTTGGGTTGATACCATTATTTCCTAGGACTTGCTCCAGGTAGGACCAGTCCACAGTATCAAAGGCTTTTTCAAAGTCGAGTAAGAGAAGGGCCAGAGGGAACCGAGTCAGAATGTTGCGGTGTGCCAGTGCCACATTCAATCGTCTAATGCAGTGTCTGGTGCTATGTGACGGCATGAATCCACACTGGTCTGGATGTACTAGTGAGTGGAGCGCTTCCTTCAACCTGGTCGCGAGCACGGTTGATAGCACTTTAATCTCGGTGTTCAGGAGGGAGATAGGTCTGTACGCCGAACGGTTACGCGACGGCAGTTGGGTCTTCGGGATTACTACTAGTGTGGCTTGGTCAATCCCAGCAGGGAAACAGCCGGCTTTCTCAGCTTCATCATACATATTAAGTAGGTAGGGACCTAGGATGTCCCCGCGTTTGTTGTAAAGTTCCGATGGGAAGGCGTCTGGGCCGTGTGTTTTGCCCGAAGACAGGTTGGATATTGCTGCTGTAATTTCGGCCAGTGTTAAGGGTTCGCCTAAGTGTTCCCTGGTCGCTTGTGATATCTTAGGAAGGACAATGTCGTCCAATAGGGGGGACTCCCTTTCGGCCGGGGGCCGCGGCCGGGGCCGCTCCGTGTATAGTTGTGCGTAGTAGGAGGCAAAACTCTGAATGATTTCAGTAGGAGTCTTCGCGAGTGAGCCCGTCTCGTCCTCAACCTCGGGGATAATTCTATCGGCTAGTGGGCGCGAGGCTAACCAATGCATGAGTTTGCCGTTCTTGTCTCCCCAACCGTATACGCGAGCTGCTGATGCTCTCCAGGCATGCTTTGCGGATTCTAGTACCAATTGTTTAATTTCCTCTCTAACCATAGTAAGGCGTCTCAAGACTGACGCTGAGGAGGTCTAATGCCTTGGCTTCGAGATCCGCCACCTGGGAATTGCACGTGCATTCTCGGGCGCGCACACGGTGTTTAGCGTAGCCTCTAAGTGTGGCCTTGCACGCCGCCCATATCGTGCCTGGGGATTTCACGGACCCTAAGTTCTGTTCAAAATATTGGGTAAGATGGTCCCTTATCTCGAGGGTATACTCCTCGTCCTGTAAGTACCATGCATTCATGCGCCACGTTGGGCGCTGGGTCGGGTCCACACCATCCAATCGGATTCGTATTGGTGAGTGGTCTGAGACATCGCGAGGTAATATCTCCGCACCAGTGACCCTAGAAATATCTAATGCCGGCAGAAATACGAGATCGATCCAGGCCATACTTCGCATAGGCCCAGACCCACAGCCCACCCATTCATGCTCGATGCCCTTCCGGTGCGAGTGGCAAATATAGGCCCAGGCACATCAAGTTTTGGGTCCAGGACGGAATTGAAGTCCCCTCCAACTAGCGTAATGCCCTAGGGGAGGCCTGTCAGTCCCCGGCGGAGAGCAAGTAAAAAGGTGTCGAAGCCAGCTGGAGGTGCATAAGCATACACAAGATTAAACGGTGAGCCATGTAACGTACCGGTCACCGTTACAAACCTACCCTGTGGGTCTGACTGCGTGGCAGTAACCACTATGGGTAGTGAATGGTGGAATAGAATAGCCACTCCCCTGGAGCCTCTTGCGAATCCTGCGTGGAAAACCTTGTCAAAGCCCCCTGTGCCAACATGGGGCATTTAGTGCCAAGAAGGTGGGTCTCCTGTAACAGGACCACTGAAGGGGCATATCTGCGCAAGGTGTTGAACACTGCGGATCTCTTAATTTTGTCCAAGAGACCGTTCACATTCCATGAAAGAACCTGCGTCAAGAGAACCAACGTTTTTATTGATGATGAGCTATCAGCGTCATACTTCAAATGGAAAATATAATCTATAGAATCAACTCGTAGTATCATGCATGGTAATACTTACCTCTAATTCAGATTATTAATGTTTATATTGATGTTGGAAACAAAAGCCATAGTAGATAATTACGGAGCTTAAGCAATCGAATTATACTTTTCCTCCGTTTAATAGAGGGAAATTTTCTGTGGAAAATACCTTTCCGAATAGAGAAAACCACCGGGAATGCAGATACTGGGTGACAAACAATGGGTAATCATGTGAAAATAGGAAACAATGGGGCTTATTCTCTAAGTAACTGGAAATATGGGTTACAACTTACTTTGATAATGTATGCCGGTATTTGTCTGCGACCTGAGATTTGGGGAAAACGCATTGCGTTACAATAGGATTTTTGGAAATAACCCGGGCATAGTAAAGTTAGCTCTTGATTTGATATACTACAACAGGACATTTTGGACTTTCAGTAGGTCATGCCTATTTGCTCAGTGGATGTTCTGTGAATAGAATGTTTATACTCGAGCAGATTTGTCATTGGTCATAGGGCCTGCATCTGTTGTATCAAACCTCGCTATTTTGGGGTCATTGCAGATTTATTCCACGGGTTGGTGCACTATGGATAGTGTTGCCTGTTCTCTGCCCACAGGTCTCTGTGCCCATTTTAGAATGGCACCGGAATCCCCTGGTTTATCTCTGTTTGGGGCGAGGACCACCATCTCAAATATCTGACAAAGGGGTTGCTTTAAAAGGAGGGGCAAATGAGGGTTTAACTTTACTTTAGTGTGGATGTCCGTCGAGAGTACTTGGGGTTTGGTATGAACGTCTCTGTCAAGACCTGCCGAAGGGTGGACCTGAAGGTGGTCTGCCATCATAGATGGGTGCGTCTGGTCAGAGAAGGAATGAATTGTCGTATCAGGATCGGAGACTGGGGCCATTCTGTGAGCTGAGGGAGGGAAGCTGATGTCAGAAGAGTGATTTTGAGGTTCTGAGAGGTGCTGTTTGTGACATGTGAAGGAAACAACACTTGAAGCAGAGGAAGTTAAGTCCGGGAAGGCATCGTTGTTGCATGAAGAAAGGGGATGCTACAGGTCGTTCAGGGAAGAAAGGGTAGATAGTAGGGCCTGGGGCGCAGTGTCTGTCAAGCTGAGGAAATTCGATTTTTAATACGATCGTATCGACCCGCCATTTTGTGGCCCGCCGCCATTTTATGTTGCCTTCACTCAGGCAGCACAGCGAACGAAGTCCATTCTGCCTTTTCTGCTTATTCTGCAACATGGTGTTCAAAACAGCCTTCTGCCTCTATCTTTACAAGGCTGGTATTAAGGTCTGACCGAGTACACTAATCCCTGTCTGGTTTTCTAATCCTTGTTTCAACTATCTGTAGGCTCACACTATTCTCCGCCGATCTTATCTTATCGTCTGGCCTTCGCTGTCCTTTGCTAGTATTCTCTCATTTCACAACTGTCCTCCAAACGCACACAAACTTATCGCACCACATGCAACTTCGTTGTGGATCGGTTAATGAATTAGTTCAAGGGAGGGGTGACAAACACAGCTGGAGGGGAGGCAACCTTAAGTCACTTGATACTTTGTTTTCCAATTCCTTCTATTGGTGCTGTCTTGTTTTCCGACATTTCTATTGGCTCTGTTCTATCTTTACATTATTCTTACTGGCTCCTTTCTATGTGTTCTGGGAGTGTATGTAGTTAATTAATGGTTTTTATACGGTATATAAGATTGTGCGCCACAAAGTAAAGTGGCAGTCTCCTGAGAACATACCTTGTGTACTTCTTGGACAACTGTACTAGCTGCAGCTAATAAAATCTGATCTTTTACGCCTGACAGAGTGTCCCGTGTCTCTGTTAGTTGAGGCAGGTGAATCCAAGGAGATTTCAGGCGTACCCTGCGCCGCCAGGCCCATAAGGTTCTGGTTCTTCAACTGGCGCCCAACGTGGGGCGGCTTCAGCGGTACCGGTTCTGCCTGAAGGTTGTGAGGAACCCCGCAAGAAAATTCTGGAGGAATCGCGAGCCACGTCAAGCGACCCCTGTATGTCGAAGTGGTCCGAAGGTCTTTTTCAGCGCGGTTACTCCTTCCTGACGGCTACTGACGACTGCTGCCCTGACTGCCGCCCTGCCTTGGCCCTTTCTTTGATGATGTATGGTAAAGCGAGACGATAGACAGGCCTCTGTTGGTGTAAGAAGACATCCTTAGTTAAGTATTTGGTGGGTCGCGCCCACAAATTTTGGTCTTTGTTTTGTCCTTAGGTCCTTAGATTTGGCCATTGCAGTGGCCAAAGCCGAGGGGTAAGTGCATTTGTGCTGTGTAAACTGAAAGTTTTACCCCCTTGATGTTTGTGAACAGCCAGTAAAAATCGTGAGATGTCTGGTCTGACTAAGTTTGGAAAACTTTGTTGCTTTGGTTGTAATAGGGACTCCCAGCTTGAGGACTCCTGTCCGATTCCTTCGGTTGGAACTCCCACATATGAGCTCTATTCTAAACATGGTGTTGGTCCTATTGCCTTTAATAAGACATGGACCCGATATACAAAGAAAGATGGTGTTTTAAAATGGCCAGAAAATGGTAGTTTCGAAACTGATGTGCTAGATAATTTAGAAGCAACGTTATTTAAAAGAAAAGCCCGGCCGGCAATGTTTGACTCTTTTCGCCTTTGGCGTAAGGAAGCCAAACAGAGAGAAATTAAACAAGCGAAACGAGATAGGAAAACACAGGGAATGACGATTATACAGGCTGCTCAGCAATTCAAAGATGATGAAATAGATAATGCAATGGAAATTTCAGACAGACAGCATCGAATGGCAATAGATAAATGCTATCCGACGTTGCCTATCTCTTCCCTTGATAAGAGAAAAGATTTTGAGGAAGATTCCTTAATGTCCCACTTATTGAAATTGCCTCCGCCCTATGTACAAGGTGCTAATGCACCCCCGATGTTACAGCCTGTTCAGCCGCCAGTTGTGCTTCCGCCTGCTCCAGCTTTTCCACAATTGCCTCCTCAAGTATTGCCTATGCCAGCTTTGCCTTTAACTCCTTTGCCTTCTGCTCCTTTGGCAATTCCTAATGCTCCTTTAGTTAATTCACCTAATACCTTGTCCCCTATCCTTATGTCAAATTCTCCATCTATGCGTAAGCGATTTGCAGATACTGTCTCTGGTCTCTTATCACCTTTCTTTGAAGCTTTAAATGTGTCTCCAGCTTTTTCTCGAAGACAGTCTCGTAGTCAATTCCCAGACTCCGAAGAGCGAGAAAAATTGGACTCACTTGCTTGTAGATGGATCAAGAAGGGTCCCCAATATAGTACGTCTGATATTATGACCACCTTTCTGCAATGGAATGCACCTACGCAGAGATATGTTTTTAAAGTTATGTGCGATACTCTCGCTAAAGAATGGGAGGATATGAATTTGGGTTCGGTCCCACAGGATCTGTTAGATGTTCAGGCTGACTTTGACAAAGGACTTATTGTGGGTCCTAAGGTTGAAAACGCTGTCAGAACACTTATTTCTTTCAGATCCCTATTGTTCTCACAGACTTTTCCTGATTCTGATCCTTCAGTTAGGACAGCACTGAAAAACTATCCCATGAGAGAGGTTTCTCCAATATGGAAGGAAGAAGTTGCAGCAGCAGGTGCTAATCCAGCTATTCCTGCGCATTTTCAGTGCATATGGATACATGTCCCCTGGAAAAGGTCTGAAGTTTTAGCACTTAAACAGTCACTACCAGATTCACGCAAAAATCCTGCTGGTTACTATAAAGAGTTGTCGCAAACAGTTGATGCATGTACTATGAATCTAGCAGATATTGACATGTTGATGGGAAATGTAGTTCCACAGACAATATGGGCTAAAATTCGTAGAGAGGATCACGCTCAAGAATTAGGCGGCGATTGGAACGCTATTATTGCCGCAGATAGAGGTCAAGTAGGTGGTGCAAAGCCCGACACTTTGATCTCAGAACTCCCTGGTAGGATTATTACATTAATGAAAACAATGATGCCTGCTTTGAGAGTTAATTGGGATAAGCTAGCAGCATGTAAACAAAAGAAAGATGAAAGTGTTTCCGATTTCTTTACCCGATTCGAGGAGACATTCATTGATCACAGTGGTCAAGATATGGCTACAGAAGGGGGACAGCGATTATTTGTGGATAAGTTCGTATATAACTTGCTTCCTGAACTATCACACAAGCTAAAAGACTCCGAGAGTTCATGGGCAGTTTCTTCTTCCGCCCAGATATTGGCTACTGCACAATATTATGAAAATAGAGACAAAGAAGAAAGGGAAAAACAAGAGAAAAAGACGAAAGAATTAAAAACTAAAGTTTTCTTGCAACAGGCTTATCCTCCTCGTTATGTTCAGCCTCAGTTTCAACAGCCTCGCAGTTTCAGAGGTTGTATCAAAAGCCTGAACCATTCATTCCAAGACCTTTGCTAGGTCCCAATCAATGTGCTTATTGTAGGGAGGAAGGTCATTTTAAGAACAGTTGTCCGGCATTGTTGCAGCGTAATGGAGCAACATCTGCTTCACAAGGTCGTGGTGGTCCTCAGTCAGCAAATAGAGGTAGAGGTCGAGGTGTGTTAACCCAAGAGCAGCGTTCTTTTGTTCCTCCAAATTCCGGAAATTACTTTGACCAGCAAAATGTTAGGTCTACACAGTATTACAGTGAGGATCAGTATATTGAAGGAGGGAATGAAAGTCTTCATTTTGAATAGGACAGCCATGGACAAAGTAAGGGGGTTACGTCAATTCCAGTGGATCAGAATGGACCTTATGTTAATGTCACTACAATGGGTGTTTCAGAGCCATTTCTTTTAGATACTGGTGCCATGAGAAGCTCTATCATTCATTCTAAACTCCCTGGCGCACCTTTGTCTGGCTTAACGAATGTATCTGTAGGATTTTCTGGCGCCCCTGTTCGCAATCCAGTTTCTTGCCCTTTGCCTGTTTCAATAGGCCCTTATGATGTAGAAGCTCCGCTTCTTCTGACGAATGGTTGTGGTGAAAATCTGTTGGGTTTAGATCTATTAAAAAGAATGCATGCTACGATATATTGTTCACCTTCTGGTGTATACCTCACTCTAGGACAGAAAATGACTAGTCCAATGTACTTATCAAAAGATCAATTCCCACCTGAATTGCTTTCTCTTCCCGAAACGCTTTGGGCTACGGGTCCGAATGACGTTGGTTGTCTTGAGATCCCACCTTATGTTGTTACTCTCAAGCCCAATGCTGAAATGCCACGTATTCCGCAATACAGAATCTCTACTGAAGGTGAGAAAGCACTTCTGGAAATTGTCCATGATTTGATTCAGAAGGGTGTGGTTGAGGAAACGAGAGGAAATACATGTAACAGTCCTGTTCTTCCGGTTCTTAAACGCACCGATCCTTCTCAGCCTCCTGTTTATCGTTTTGTAATTGATCTTCGGGAGGTAAACAAGATTGTCGTACCGCAGTTTCCTGTAGTCCCAGATATCACTGCTCTGTTGACGATGATACCTTCTACAGCGACTTGGTTTTCAGTTATTGATCTAAAGAATGCTTTCTTTAGTATTCCCATCGCCGAAGAGAGTAGAGATATTTTTGGTTTTTCCCTCGGAGGCCGAAGCTTCCGGTTTAAACGTGCACCTCAAGGTTATTGTGAAAGTCCCTCTATTTATAGTCAAGCTCTAAAATGTCATCTTGATGCCTTTTCCTTACCGTCCGGTGCCGCTCTCATTCAGTACATGGATGACTTATTAGTTGCAGCTGATTCAGAGGAGATTTGCAAAAACGTGACCGTTGCACTGTTGCGTCATTTGTTTGATCTGAATCACAAGTTTTCTCCTTCTAAATTACAATATGTCTGTCGCGAGGTGACTTATTTGGGTCATCTCTTGTCAAAGGAGGGACGACGATTGACCCCCGAACGAATTCAGGCAATTGCACAAATGTCAGTGCCATCCACACAAAGAGAGGTACGTGCCTTTTTGGGCATTACTTCTTATTGTAGACAGTGGATTCCGAGTTTCTCTTTATTGGCTAAACCGCTGTTGGCGCTAACTTTAAAAGATACACCTCAGCCTCTTCCGTGGACTGACGAGTGTCAGAAGAGTTTTACTGATTTGTGTAT
Organism: Pleurodeles waltl; assembly: GCF_031143425.1. Classification (NCBI taxonomy): domain Eukaryota; kingdom Metazoa; phylum Chordata; class Amphibia; order Caudata; family Salamandridae; genus Pleurodeles; species Pleurodeles waltl. Next base: position 460,551,346 of record NC_090449.1, on the reverse strand, counting down.
TGCTTTGTGTTCTGCTCCTGTATTGGGTACTCCTGATTACAGTAAGCCCTTTACGCTCTCTGTCCACGAAAGAGAGGGTTGTGCATTGTCAGTCTTAACGCAGCGTTTTGGAGATCAACAGCGACCATGCGCATATTTCTCAGCTACGTTAGATCCAGTAGCTAAAGCATTGCCTAGTTGTCTTAAGGCGACAGCGGCAGCAGCAATTTCTATTCGACAGTCTGCTGGAGTAGTGCTAGATAATACTCTCATTGTTATGGTGCCACATGCAGTGGATACTTTACTAAATAGGACAAAAACGCAGCATCTTACGAGTGCTCGGTTGTCCGGATATGAGCTGACGCTTTTGGCTAGTCACATACACATCAAACGATGTAATACCCTGAATCCAGCTACTTTGTTGCCTCTTCCAGAAGAGAGAGATGTCTCTGAACAGCATGATTGTTTTCTCCGTACTGAAGAAGAGACTAAGGGTAGAATTGACCTAAAAGACACGCCATTAGTGAATCCAGATGGAACACTATGGGTAGATGGTTCTTGTTTCAAGCTCCCGAATGGAGATACAGTTTCAGCCTACGCTATTACTACTTTGCATACGATTGTGGAGACAGCACGCATTAGACATAATTCAGCTCAAGCAGCTGAATTGATAGCCTTAACTAGAGCGTGTGTGTTATCCAAAGGAAAAAGAGTAAACGTGTACACTGATAGCCAATACGCTTTTGGTGTAGCGTTTAACTTTGGGCGCTTATGGAAGGAAAGAGGATTCTTTACTTCCCATGGTACTAAGATACAACATGGTCAATTAGTGACTGAACTTCTTGAGTCACTTACAATGCCTACTCAGATAGCAATCGTGAAGTGTAGTGCACACAAAAAGATTGTGGACGATGTAGGTCGAGGAAATGCATTTGCAGATGAGGTAGCGAAAAAGACAGCCAGAGACAACACAAGTCGAATGTATGTTGTAGGTCCCGCAAACTGCGTAAGAGAAAAGGGAATGTGTGAAGATACAGTAGAGAGTGTGAAATCAATTCAAGGAGAGGCTACGGAGAATGAGTTGAGAAAGTGGAAGGAAAGTACAGGAATGTTAGATGAGATGGGATGTTGGGTTGAATTATCAGAACATCAACGTTGGCTGTTACCAGATGCTTATGTACTACCTGTAGTTACTATGGCACATGGTCCAGCTCACCTAAGTGCAAAAGGAATATGTAAACTTCTGGCTCCAGTGTGGCAAAATGAGGGGATCCCAAAGTGTGCAAATAATGTAGTAAAACATTGTATTGTTTGCTTGATGTACAATCCGGGAAAGGGAACCCCAACTCCAGCAGGTCATTTTGCTCCTCCAACATATCCATTTGAGGTGTTGCAGATCGATTATATTCACATGGAACGATGCAACAACCTCAAATATGTTCTGGTGGTAGTATGTGCTTTTTCTAGATGGGTAGAAGCCTACCCTCTGAAGGACAATACTGCTTTATCAACTGCCAAAATACTTTTGAAAGAATTCTTCCCTAGGTTTGGTTTGCCGCGCATTGTCTGGAGTGACAATGGGAGCGAATTTGTGGGTCAAGTCATGCAAAAAGTTTGTGCAGGTCTTGGCATAAAACAGAAGTTCCACGCGGCGAATCACCCACAGTCGGCTGGTTTAGTAGAATGCTACAATGGAACCTTGAAGCTTAAAATTGCTAAGGTGCAAGCTAGCACAGGACTTAATTGGCCTGATGCTTTACCATTGGCTCTTCTGTCCACCAGAACAGCAGTACACTCTCGTTTGGGGCTTAGCCCTTACGAAGTGATATTTGGTCGCCCAGCTAATGTATGGGGAGTTCCTCGCCCTAAGAAATACTCAGACTTGCCATACCCGATGTTGATTGACTACTTGCATGACCTTACAACTAAATTGCGTGTTCTTCATCAACAGGTTCAGAGTGCTCTACCAGAGGCTTCCACAGACCCAGGTCATTCCATCCGACCAGGTGACTGGGTCTGCACGAAAAATTTCCAACGACAGAGAAATTTGGAGCCCAGATGGAGAGAGCCACGCCTGGTTCTTTTGACCACAAGAACAGCAGTTAAAGTCGAAGGAAAGAAAAACTGGGTGCATGCCGTGCACTGCAAGAAAGTGCCTTTGCCCTTGCCTTTCGATCAGTGGGTCCGTAGAGGCATCAGTGACTCTGAAAGTGAGAAAGTTCCGCAATTTGTACCATTCAGTGATGCGCGTCTAATTGGAACACTTTCTGAGAAAGAGGACGACGACATCCTTCAAGAAGCAATACCATCGCATCGTCGCTTGAACACGACAAATCCAGGAACATTGTTTCAAAACCAGACTGCCTCTGGACAGGAACGCTATAATTTGAGACCAAGACCAAAGAACTTGTAAATTTCTCTCCTATGTAGTACTCTATCCCGGTTGCAGGGTCACGGTAGGAGTCTTAGTTACGACCTGAGTAAGTGGCAATAGGCCTGCAGGACCTCACAGTGTCATAGGACGGTAGATAATCATGACTACAGTGATTGAGGAAGATTGCCGTGAGCATCCACTTAGAAAGATGGAGGCTACATTAGATAAAAGAGAAAGTAAAAATGTAAAGAATAAATGTAAAGAAATATGTAGTCGTTGTAGTATTGCTCTATGCGTCATTATATTGTCGTGTATTCTTTTGGCATCTGTAAACTGGATCATTATTACTCTGCAGCAAAAAGTTGTCTCTTCTCCTACCTCTACATCTTCTTCTACTATCTCTCCGCACCTATTTCACACTCTTCCCCAGCATGAACTCATCAGAAGAACTGAATACTTTAACAATTCCTTCGTCCAGTTGTTACATCAACATCAGTTAGTGATCAATACAACTGACTGTTGGGTGTGTGGACTCATACCACATACGGTAGAAAAAGGAATGCCATATTTAGTTCTTCCATTCTCCTATGAAGGTTCCGCTTGGGCTTATTTTGTCATTTTCAATAATGCATATCAAAGTAAAATTAAACAACCTGTCAGTTCACATAGTGTTGGTTCAAATTTCAGTCATAGTTTATTGATAAAGGGAATGGTAGCTATGGCTAAAATCATGGAAAAAAGTGAAGCTTCCATAGATGAAAGAAAAGCATATACCAATTGGAACATAACTAATTACATTTCCAGCCTCAATGATAAGGTTAAGCAAGGAAAATCTCCTCCGATACGGGTCATACCCCAACAAGGAAATTTCTGTCTGCAAATAAATGGTAGAACTCCAAACACCGGACAAAGAGAAAGTTTATGTTCCCATACATATGTTTATTCAGCCCTGAATTCACTGCCGTTAGTACCATCTCAAGGTACATACTTTGTTTGCCACGATAGGGCTTATACATGGTTGCCAGCTGATTTCTCTGGTACTTGTTATATAGCCTTTCTTCTTCCCCCTACATACACCGCTCCTGCGAACCATCATAAAAATAGATATGGCAGTGGGATTGTGGATTCGAAAGACACAGCAGGACAAGAGGGAGGAGATTTCCTCAAAGGATTTCTTCCCTTCTGGGGTCCAATGGCCAACAGCAGAAATATAAGGCAATTGGTTCGTGTCGTAGAAACCACCATAGACATCACTGTAGGAGCTTTAAGTAACATTACAGCTGAACTACAGGCTGATCGTCTTATGACCTTGCAGAACCGTGTTGCCTTAGACTTTGTTCTTGCGGACCGTGGTGGAGTATGCAAATTGATCGGATCAAGTTGCTGTATTTTCATACCTAATGACGCTCCGACAGTATACCAAGCTATCTCTAAGTTACACATAATCTCCGAGTCGATTCATCAGGACGAAGGAGATTGGTCCTTTTCAGAGTGGTTTTGGGGATTACTGTCCAAATGGGGTTGGAAGGTATTGACATTCTTTGGAGTAATTTTAGCTTTTATATTCTCTTGTTGTCTTTGTATGCACTGCGGTCCTGCCATCTGCAACCTATGTGCTACTGCATGTATTCCCAAACCCAAGTCACAAAGAGCAGAGAATATCAAAATGATGGTACAGCAACAGCTTGATGACCTCATGGCCATAGACATCGACTCAGATTAACATGAGTTTGTGTATCTTGCCTGAGTTCTGGCAAAAGGAGGGTCTGAGGAAATTCGATTTTTAATACGATCGTATCGACCCGCCATTTTGTGGCCCGCCGCCATTTTATGTTGCCTTCACTCAGGCAGCACAGCGAACGAAGTCCATTCTGCCTTTTCTGCTTATTCTGCAACATGGTGTTCAAAACAGCCTTCTGCCTCTATCTTTACAAGGCTGGTATTAAGGTCTGACCGAGTACACTAATCCCTGTCTGGTTTTCTAATCCTTGTTTCAACTATCTGTAGGCTCACACTATTCTCCGCCGATCTTATCTTATCGTCTGGCCTTCGCTGTCCTTTGCTAGTATTCTCTCATTTCACAACTGTCCTCCAAACGCACACAAACTTATCGCACCACATGCAACTTCGTTGTGGATCGGTTAATGAATTAGTTCAAGGGAGGGGTGACAAACACAGCTGGAGGGGAGGCAACCTTAAGTCACTTGATACTTTGTTTTCCAATTCCTTCTATTGGTGCTGTCTTGTTTTCCGACATTTCTATTGGCTCTGTTCTATCTTTACATTATTCTTACTGGCTCCTTTCTATGTGTTCTGGGAGTGTATGTAGTTAATTAATGGTTTTTATACGGTATATAAGATTGTGCGCCACAAAGTAAAGTGGCAGTCTCCTGAGAACATACCTTGTGTACTTCTTGGACAACTGTACTAGCTGCAGCTAATAAAATCTGATCTTTTACGCCTGACAGAGTGTCCCGTGTCTCTGTTAGTTGAGGCAGGTGAATCCAAGGAGATTTCAGGCGTACCCTGCGCCGCCAGGCCCATAAGGTTCTGGTTCTTCAAAGCATGACCAGAGATCGTCTGTAGGGTCCTTGGCTTCCTGAGGGGAGAAGGGATCCGGATGAGAACTGTTACCGTCAGGTGTCAAAGAATGGGTAAAAGGATAGAAAACATACCCCTGCTGAAGAGGAGTAGTTGGCTGAAGGTCAGGTGTGGGATGTCTCTGGACAGGTTGCAAGGATTAGGCAACATCGGCCTCCCCGCGAATGTCTATGAGGAAGGGATTCCATTCATCCATGGCATCAATATAGAACTGTCTCTCATGCAAGTGATGCACAGACATCTTTCTTTTGGTGTAGCACTTAGCAACGGTAGCTGATACAGGGGAAGGGCAACCCCAAATATATAGGCGGATTTTGTACTGGTGGATGGTTGCGTAGAATAATTGTGGAAAGGGACTGGGATAAGCGGGCAATGGTAGCTGTATGGGGCCATTCAGAAGACTGGGGGGAATGCTGCTCTCTAGGTGGTAGAGGCACAGGGCCAGCCTGTCTATCGGGGGGTACAATCAAGGCATACCTTTCCCGCTGTCTGGTGATGGGTTGGAGCACCCTTTTTAGGGTTCTATTCACTGACTGGGCAAGGGAGTCATTGAGGGCCTGCGCAATGTCTCCAGATAGGAGTAAGTCCTCCTGATCTTGGTAAAATGAGCCATCCGGGTTCTGTCTGTCTGCAATTTTAATTTAGTTAGATTTAGTGGTAGTGAAGGCGATCGGAGCACAAAACGGTACCAATTAAATGTCACTGGTACAATCAAATTACTGGTGGTTGAGCAACCCAAGAACATAAGAGGCCATCAAGGGAAACTCTTAGGAGTATAGAGGCGGCAAGAACTTGTGATCAGACTTCCTTACATAGTATTTGTATGCCCCTCAGGCCAAGCCTGTATAGCCAGTTGTATAGTCCAGGCAGCGGGCATGGGGAGATGATAAGCTCTTCCGCCTTAAAGTTACCACCGGAGCTGACTCACAACTTGCTGATTCGAGGCGTGGGCTCCGGGTCCAATACTAGCTGGCAATTGAGACTGTGGCGCATAGGATGCACGCGCAGGCTATCGAACCACAAGTAGGACTGCTGTCCTTGCGCTGAAAGCACGTCTTCTCCCAGCATCCACCGCCCGGGTGCACAATCTGTAACAACGCCTAAGCATTAATCAAAGTATTACAACAATAAAATTCAAAGAAACAAGATCATATTATAGCTATCAGATGAATCGTACTACAACAATAAAATTCAAAGAAACAAGATTGTATTATAGCTATTGTATTTAAAATTCTATGGCTCACTTATCAGTATGCGAAGCAGCAAAGAAAGAGGTGGTCAACATGGAGACTCTGTGATTTATAAGGACAGAGACATGGGGATTGGTGCATGTGATATGAGGTCATGCTATGTTTTTTTGGAATGGTAGTTTGTTAAAAATGTTTGTTTTTGATTGGCTGCTGTCAATTTCTGGTTAATAAACAGCAAAGAAGGAGATGCATAATCCAAAGCCTCCAGTCCTGACATAAATCCCTTGTGTGCTGAGGGATTCCCTGAGACCGGCGCATGTCTACTCGTACAGACACGCTTGAAGGCACATGATGAAGTTACATCTACTTCAGATGCTCTGTAAAGTCCTGTGACACATGTTTGATTATGGGCACTATATAAAACTGGATGTAAATAAGCATATACTTTTGAATGGCATTTCTGAAAAAATAGTTCGGCAACAAGACATTATTAGAGTCTTTCTGTATATTTTTTGTAAAGAAAGAACGTGTTGTGTGTGAGATATTGCTCTGATAACTTTGTTTGATTAGTCATTCATTTTCCTGGCTCTCCTTATTTTTTTGGCTTAATAGGCTGTCTGTGATTTTACTTTTGATAGTGTCTTTGCAGTGAGATATGTAAGCATTTATTATTCATTAAATCACACATCGATTTTTATTGAAGGAAAATGTGTCCATCATGATTTCTCTTGATTATTTGGTCTATATTTTATTTTCATGCAGTATAATGTTGCCTTTGTTTAATGCTTTAATGACCCCCATCCCATTTTGTGGTGCCATTCGAATACAGAATTATGGACACAGAGACAAATTGAATGTGATTGCCCTTTTGTTAAAAAAAAAAAAAAATGCATCAAACATGTAGCTTGAAATAGCACTAACGTGTGTCTTAAAATAACTGAAAACCATGCTTGAAATTATGAGTACAATTTGTGGCGAGTGGAAATTTTGGGAATGTTTAATGGACAAAGAGGTGTTGGTGTACCTTTATTGTGGTCCAGCAAATAACAGCTGCCACATGTTTTATTAAAAGTTTTTCATATTAACTGTTCCTTATCTTAAATCTCCACATTGCTTAGTGTAAATAAAACACTTACCGGGACTGAAAAGGGAAGCTAATTATGCTCAATATGTGATTAAGTGACTATTAAGGTTATTGATCGTACAAAAGATATGTTTAGAACACTGAGACTGACTTTCGGGATTTGTTGTTCTAGCAGTACAACTGGCAGGTAGCATACAGGTATTCCGTTCAATTATGCCTTCACGTATTTCTTTTTAAGTACCAATAATTATTTTTTAATTGTTCCAATTTAGCAGATGTAAAATTATTTTTTTACCGCAGCATTATTATCATTTAGGTAGCATTATACAGCCAATCCGAGATAGTGGGACGCAAAGGTTGCACAGTGAAGACTGCGCTGTGTTCTCTGCCAAAGAATGCCAAAGGTACAACTGTGGTATGCAGTGGATCGGTGTATAAATTCACTGGTATATGTTATATTGTTTTGAGTACTTGTAGAACTTATTCGCCAAACCCTTAAAAATAAACCTAAATTGAATGTGCCCTTAAGTGATGTACCTGGTGGTCTTTTAAAGAGCTCCAGTACCTTCGCAAAAAGCGAGGTCGCAAATTGCACGAAGGATGTGGTCCGGTGTCGCAAATTGCGACTGACACACAAATTCCATGCAGGTGGAATTAAACTTTTGAAAAACCCACTTCCTTGTTCTGAGTGATGACACAAACAGGAAGTAACCACATGGAACAGGGAGGAGGGAGGAGCCCACCCAGCCCAAACTGCAGAGCCCCACCCAGGTGAGAGGAGCTGCAGCAACAATGTGTACACAGGACAAGGAGACACCCAGTGGAGGCAGAAAATGCAAAATTAAGTTTTCTGAGAAGGAGTTGGAGGTGCTCACCGAGGAGTGCTGCCTGCACCATGAGGAATTACGGCAGCAATGAGTGTCCCTGACAGCCCAAAAAAGAAGATCTGGCAGGACATCCAGAACAAAATTAATGCCATTGGTGTCAGCCACTGCACCCTGGATGAAATCCGCAAAAGGTAGTATGACCTTCCCTCCAGGACCAAGGAGAGGGTGGCGGAGCGCATGAGGGAGATGCATGGCACTGGAGGAGGGCCATCTACTGTTCCACCCCCTACAGCAATCGAAAGCATGGTGGAGACAACTTTGGAGCCAGAGGCTATACTGGGCATTGGAGACGTAGACAGTTCTGCACCAGGAACATCAAAAAGTAAGTACCAAAATAAATGTATTTACACCAGCCTATGCACTATGTACACAATCACAGTACACATCAGCAGGCACCTCCAGAGTAGCTCCATTCACAGTTTTGCAACCTATAGAGCAGTGCATTATGGGCAATGTAGTACAGTAGTCCAAATATAGGCAAATGTTTATTTTGAGGCATCAAACATATGTGCGATACTGACAGTGTAACCCCTGTGTCCCATAGGTCTCCCACAAGGCCCCCCCATCAGCGCCACTGTGCAGGGAGAGGATCATGGCACAGACACCCAGGAGGAGGCTGCCACAGACACCGCAGGGGAGTGCAGGACAACACTACCCGTTCAGTTGGCACAGGAGACCATGGACGATCCTGCCCTGGGTATGGAGGCAGCCATTGGGACACCAGGGCCAATGCCTATGGATAGCCAAACACATGAATCATCAGGTGCTGTGCGTAGACGACGACGCACAATGCAGTCTGTGCGTAGGGAGGATGTTTCTGATGAGGATTTTTTGGGAATTGAGGCATCCTTATTGCAGAGTCAGCGCATGCAGAATAGACAAATGCGGTTAATGAACCGTAACCTCTCACGACTGCAGACCACTATCACGCATGGGCTGGCAAATGTGGACAACAGGTTCACAACAATGAACACTCACTTGGGTAACCTGACTACCTCTATAGACAATTTGGTCAGGGAACTGGTGGCTGACAGGGCACGGGCACAGTGCAAGGGGCGCAACACTGCTGCCCGTTTAGACAGGGCTTGGTGTGTCCATAGGGTGCCTGGCAGCCAATACAGCCTGCAAGTGGAACTAGGGCATTTTGCAGGAGATGTGGCACGAGGACTTGGCCGCATCAGCCATGTGGTGGATCTGCAGGAGACCAGACAGGCTGCAAGGGGCATTGGGGATACCCCACAGGACAGTGAAGAGGTCTCCAGTGTGAGTAGTGTGTCTGCCACTAATGCACGTGTGTTGCGGAGTAGCAGTGCACGGCAGGGCTCAGGGGACCAAGCTGGAGTGAACCATGGTGGCCACAGTCGCAGGTGGCTGTGAGCTACTGACATGTAGTGTTACAGAGGCACATGGACATAATGTGTCAGATTGCACTTGTTTTTTTGCATACTGTAGTATCGTTAACAAACATTTAAACATTATAGTCCTGCAATAAAAGTGTTAGTTTGTTTTACTACACAACTGGGCTATGTGTGTCTTACATAAGTGAGTGTTGTCACGGTTGCTACGTACCTGCCAAAGTAGTGGGTTACAATGTGGTTCCGTCTCTGTCTGCCCTCCATTGCGATGCTTCTATCCCCAGGCTGTCGGTGTGGTAGCTCTTGCTCCTCATCCTCTGAATCTGTGTCTTCAGGGGTCAGATATAGCCCACGTCTGGTGGCAATGTTATGTAGGATGGCACAGGTGGCAACTATCTTGCATGCTGTTTCTGGGGCATACAAAAGTGCTCCTCCACTTTTGTGCAGGCATCGGAATCGTGACAAGCCGAACGTCCTCTCTATTACAGTTCTGGTCCGCCGATGTGCAATGTTGTATGACCTCTCATTCTGATTGCCAGGTGTTAGCTATGGGGTGAGTATCCATGGACTCTGGGCATATGTGTAGGAGGCTGGCCTGGCTTATAGTGGGTGCCTTGTGGTACTTACACCTTGTGCCAGGTCCAGTTATCCCTTATCAGTAGAATATAGGTGTTCTAGCAGCTTAGGCTGATAGAGGTAGCTATAGCAGAGCAGCTTAGGCTGAACTAGGAGACATGCAAAGCTCCTACTATACCACTTATATCATATAGCACTATATCACAAGAAAACACAATACTCAGAGTTACTAAAAATACTTTATTTTAGTGACAATATGCCAAAGGTATCTCAGAGGATACCCTCACTTAGGAGGTAAGTAATATACACAAATTCTATGTACACAAACCAAAATCAGGTAACAGTAAGAAAAGTAGTGCAAACAATGTAGAATCATAATAGAATGCAATAGGTAGAAATAGGCCTAGGGGCAACACAAACCATATACTCCAAAAGTGGAATGCGAACCACAAATGGACCCCAGGCCTAGTGTAGGTTGTAGAGGGTCACTGGGAGTGTAAGAAAACACTAAGGGTGTCCAAGATACCCCACTCCAAGATCCTGAAAAGTAGGAGTAGAGTTACCCTACTACCCCAGAAAGACAGTAAAGTCGAGATAGGGGATTCTGCAAGAACAACAACTGCCAGCAAAACACTGAAGATGGGTTCCTGGACCTGAGGACCTGTAAAGGAAGGGGACCAAGTCCAAGAGTCACGCAAATGTCATAGGGGGGGCAGGAGCCCACTAAACCCCGGATGAAGGTGCAAAAGGGCTGCCTCCGGGTGGAAGAAGCCAAAGAGTCTGAAACAACGGAAGGTGCCAGGAACTTCTCCTTTGGTCAGGAGATGTCCCGCGGCGTGCTGGAGGATGCAGAGTTGCTCCACACAGAAAGACCGCAAACAAGCCAAGCTGCAAGAGTCGCGGTTGAGGATTTTGGGTGCTGCTGGGGACCAGGAAGGACCAGGACGTCGCCCCTTGGAGGAGGAGACAGAGGGGGCGCTCAGCAACTCAGAGAGCCCCCACAGAAGCAGGCAGCACCCGCAGAAGTACCGAAACAGGCACTTAGAAGATCTGAGGACAGCGGTCGACTCAAAGTCACAAAGGAGGGTCCCACGAGGTCGGAGTCCAACTCAGCGAGTTGGGCAATGCAGGACGGAGTGCTGGGGACCCAGGCTAGGCTGGGCACAAAGGAATCCTTGGAAAAGTGCACAGAAGCCGGAGCAGCTGCAGATCACGCAGTACACAGGATTACTGTCTGGCGTGGGGAGGCAAAGACTTAACCTCCACCAAATTTGGACAGAAGGGCCACTGGACTATGGGAGACACTTGGACCCAGCTCCTGTGTTCCAGGGGCCACTCTTGTCAGGATGAGAGGGGACCCAGAGGACCGGTGATGCAGAAGTTTGGTGCCTGCGTTGGCAGGGGGAAGATTCTGTCGACCCACGGGAGATTTCTTCTTGGCTTCCAGTGCAGGGTGAAGGCAGACAGCCCTCAGAAGATGCACCACCAGGAAACAGTCGAGAAAGGCGGCAGGATGAGGCGCTACAATGTTGCTGGCAGTTGTCTTGCTACTTTGTTGCGGTTTTGCAGGTGTCCTGGAGCAGTCAGTGGTCGATCCTTGGCAGAAGTCGAAGAGGGAAGTGCAGAGGAACTTGCTCTTGCATTCGTTATCTGAGGAATAGCCCAGAGGAGAGACCCTAAATAGCCCAAAAAAGAGGATTGGCTACTGAGAAAGGTAAGCACCTATCAGAGGGGGTCTCTGACGTCACCTGCTGGTACTGGCCACTCAGAGCTGTCCATTGTGCTCCAACACCTCTGTATCCAAGATGGCAGAGGTCTGGGACACACTGGAGGAGCTCTGGGCACCTCTCCTGGGAGGTGCTGGTCAGGGGAGTGGTCACTCTCCTTTCCTTTGTCCAGTTTCACGCCACAGCAGGGCTAGGGGATCCCTGAACCGGTGTAGACAGGCTTATGCAGAGATGGGCACCATCTGTGCCCATCAAAGAATTTTCAAAGGCTGGGGGAGGCAACTCCTCCCCAGCCCTTCACACCTATTTCCAAAGGGAGAGGGTGTAACACCCTCTCTCATGAGAAATCCTTTGTTCTGCCTTCCTGGGGCCAGGCTGCCCAGGCCTCAGGGGGGAGAAACCTGTCTAAGGGGTTGGCAGCAGCAGCACCAGCTGCTTTGGAGACCCCGGAAAGGCAGTTTGGCAGTACCCGGGTTCTGTGCTAGAGACCCAGGAATGCATGGAATTGTCCCCCCAATACCAGAATGGTATTGGGGTGACAGTTCCATGATCCTAGACATGTTACATGGCCATGTTCGGAGTTACCATTGTGACGCTACATATAGGTAGTGACCTATATGTAGTGCACACGTGTAATGGTGTCCCCGCACTCACAACGTTTGAGGAATTTGCCCTGAACAATGTGGGGCACCTTGGCTAGTGCCAGGGTGCCCACACACTAAGTAACTTGGCACCTAACCTTCACTAAATGAGGGTTAGACATATAGGTGACTTATAAGTTACTTGTGTGCAGTGAAAATGGCTGTGAAATAACGTTTATGTTATTTAAAACAGGCTGCAGTTGCAGTCCTGTGTAAGAATTGTCTGAGTTCCCTATGGGTGGCAAAAGAAATGCTGCAGCCCTTAGGGATCTTAGGTACCATATACAAGGGAATTATAAGGGTGTTCCAGTGTACCAATGAGAATTGGAAAAATTAGTCACTAGCCCGCAGTGACAATTTACAAAGCAGAGAGAGCATAAACACTGAGGTTCTGGTTAGAAGAGCCTCAGTGATACAGTTAGGGACCACACAGGGAACACATACAGGGCATACATTATGGGCACTGGGGTCCTGCCTAGCAGGATCCCAGTGACACATAGGCAAAAACAAACATACATACAGTGAAAATGGGGGTAATGTGCCAGGCAAGATGGTACTTTCCTACACAACCCCCCCAAACGAAGGACAAAAAGGCTAACCTTGCCCAGATGAGTCTTCATTGTCTAAGTGGAAATAACTGGAGAGTCCATCTGCATTGGAATAGGTACTCCCAGGTCTATGTTCCACTGTATAGTCCATTCCCTGTAGGGATATGGACCACCTCAACAATTTAGGGTTTTCACCTTTCATTTGTTTTAGCCAAAGTAGAGGTTTGTGGTCTGTCTGAACAATAAAGTGAGCACCAAACAGGTATGGTCTCAACTTTTTTAGTGCCCAGACCACAGCAAAGGCCTCCCTCTCTATGGCAGACCAACGCTTTTCTCTAGGGGTCAACCTTCTGCTGATAAAAGCAAAAGGTTGACCCTGACCCTCAGTATTCAGCTGTGATAGCACTGCCCCAACCCCTAATTTAGAAGCATCAGTTTGTACAATGAATTTCTTGGAGTAAGAAGGGCTTTTTAGGACAGGTGCAGACCACATGGCCTGTTTGAGCTCCTCAAAAGCTTTTTGACAGCTAGCTGTCCACAATACCTTCTTAGGCATCTTTTTGCTAGTGAGATAATTAAGAGGGGCTGCAATGGAGCCATAATTCTTTATGAATCTCCTATAGTAGCCTGTAAGGCCTAAAAAGGCTCTCACCTGGGTTTGAGTTGTAGGGGTAACCCAATCCATAATAGTCTGGATCTTCCCCTGAAGTGGTGCAATCTGTTCTCCACCTACCAGGTTGCTCAGATAAACCACTTTCCCCTGCCCTTTCTGGTACTTTGAGGCCTTGAAAGGGAGGCCTGCCTTTTGCAGGGCCTCCAAAACGTTCCATAGGTGGACCAGGTGATTATTCCAGGTTGAGCTAAAGTCAGCAATATCATCTAGATATGCTGCACTAAAAGCTTCTAACCCTTGCAGGACTGCGTTCACCAACCTTTGAAAAGTGGCAGGTACATTTTTCAAACCAAAGGGCATTACTGTGAATTGATAGTGCCCTCCAATGGTTGAAAATGCAGTCTTGGGTTTAGCATCTTCTGATAACCTAATCTGCCAATACCCTGCAGTTAGATCAAAAGAGCTTAGATACTTGGCAGAAGCCAGAGTATCTATGAGCTCATCTGCCCCGGGTATAGGGTGATCATCTGTCTTGGTTACTTGGTTGAGCCCTCTATAATCAACACAAAACCTCATCTCTCTTTTTCCATCTTTAGTGTGAGGTTTTGGGGCAAGCACAACTGGGCTAGCCCAGGGGCTTTCTGAAGGCTCAATCACCCCTAAGTCCAACATTTTCTGTACCTCTTGTTTAATGCAGTCCCTGACATGGTCAGACTGCCTATAAATTTTACTTTTGACAGGCAAGGTGTCTCCAGTATCAATTGTATGTTCACACCAAGTAGTAGTACCTGGTAAAGTGAAGGGAGTTCAGAGAACTGACTTAAGAGATTAACACAGTTGTCTTTCTGTGCAGCAGTAAGACAATCTGCTAAGACCACTCCCTCCACAAAGCCATCAGCTTCAGTGGTGGAGAAGAGATCAGGGAGAAGGTCACTCTCTTCTTCCTGTCCCTCATCTGTTGCCATGAGCAGGGTGAAATCAGCCCTGTCATAGTAGGGTTTTAGGCGGTTGACATGAATCACCCTAAGGGGACTCCTGGCAGTGCCTAGGTCTACCAAATAGGTAACCCCACCTTTCTTTTCAACAATTAGATGGGGTCCTCTCCATTTGTCCTGGAGTGCTCTTGGGACCACAGGCTCAAATACCCACACCTTCTATCCTGGGTGGTACCGAGTCAAGACAGCCTTCTGGTCATGCCATTGCTTTTGCAGCTCCTGGCTGGCCTTAAGGTTTTTACTGGCCTTTTTCATATACTCAACCATTCTTGATCTTAGGCCAAGTACACAGTCCACTATGTCCTGTTTAGGAGCTTTTAAAGGTTGCTCCCAACCCTCCTTCACAAGAGCAAGGGGACCTCTCACAGGGTGCCCAAAGAGGAGTTCAAAGGGGCTGAAGCCCACTCCTTTTTTAGGTACCTCCCTGTAAGCAAAAAGGAGGCAAGGGTACAGGACATCCCATCCCCTTTTGAGTTTTTCAGGGAGTCCCATTATCATACCTTTGAGAGTTTTATGAAATCTCTCAATCAGGCCATTTGTTTGTGGATGGTAAGGAGTTGTGAACTTGTAAGTTACAGCACACTCCTTCCACATTGCTTTGAGGTATGCAGACATGAAGTTACTATCTCTGTCTGACACCACTTCCTTAGGGAAACCCACCCTGGAAAAGTTTCCCAAGAGGGCCTTCGCCACTGCAGGAGCTGTAGTGGTCCTTAAAGGGATGGCTTCAGGATACCTAGTGGCATGGTTCACTACCACAAGGATGAATCTATTGCCTGACACTTTTGGAGGGTCAAGGGGGCCAACTATGTCAACCCCCTACCCTTTCACAGGGCACCCCAACCACTGGAAGTGGAATTAAGGTGGCCTTTGGAGTGCCACCAGTCTTGACACTGGCTTGGCAGGTCACACAAGAGCGACAAAACTCTTTAGTGTCCTCTGACATATGAGGCCAGTGAAACAGGGGGACAAGTCTCTCCCAAGTTTTCGTCTGGCCCAAATGCCCAGCCAAAGGTATGTCATGTGCCAAGGTAAGAAGAAATTCTCTGTACTGCAAGGGAATGACTAATCTCCTGGCAGCTCCAGGTTCAGGGTCCCTTGACTCAGTGTACAAGAAGTTATCTTCCCAGTATACCTTATGGCTATCACTGACATACCCATTCTGCTGTTTGACAGCTTGCTGTCTTAAACCCTCTAGTGTGGGACAGGTTTGCTGTGCCACACTCAGCTCTTCCCCAGCAGGGCCCCTGCACCTAAAAGCTCAGCAGTGTCTGCTGCCAGCTCCTCTGGTGTAGGTTCTACACAGGGAGAGAATTTCTCTTCCTCAAAAGGGGAATCTTCTGTAGAGGGAGGGATAGTGGGCAGGGATTTACCCTTTCTACCCCTAACTTTTGGGAGCACTTGTTCCATTGTTCTAGGATCCAAGTTTCCCTGTCCTTTTTGCTTCTTGGCCTGAGCCCTTGTCAAAGCAAAACTATGCCCAGGAATGCCCAGCATTGCTGCATGAGCCTCCAACTCCACTTCTGCCCAAGCTGTTGTTTCCAAATCATTGCCCAGTAAGCGATCTACAGGTAATTCAGTGGCTACCACAACTTTCTTTGGACCAGTAACACCCCCCCCCAATTGAGATTCACTACAGCCATGGGGTGGCTAAAAGTGTTGTTATGAGTATCAGTCACTTGGTACTGCTGACCAAGTAGGTGTTGATCAGGGTGGACCAGTTTTTCTATCACCATAGTTACACTGGCTCCTGTGTCCCTGTAGGCCTCAACCTCAACACCGTTGATTAGCGGTAGTTGCTTATATTTACCCAAATTAAGGGGACAAGCAACCAAGGTGGCAAAGTCAGTGCCACCATCAGAGACTAAAACAGCCTCTGTGGTCTCCCTAACAAGACCAACCCCATCTACATTGCCAATAGTGAGCCCAGCTACACCCTTGGATTGGCTATTAGTAGTAGACTTCCCACCACCACTGCTATTACTAGGGGCACTAGAGGTTGCAGTTGGGGTTTTGGTGGTGGGAGGTTTGGTGTTTTTCTTTGGACAAGTGGAATCACTTGCCCAGTGGCCTTTTACTTTACATAAATAACACCAAGGCTTTTTTTCTGATTGTTTGAAGAGGATTTGGACCCACCACCCCCAGAGGATTTTTGTGGGCCTGATAAAGACTCAGAATGATTACTTTTGTCCCCACCCTTGTCAGAAGACTTACCATCCTTCTTCTTGCCATCCTTGTCACCCCCTGTATGAACGTTTCTGTTCACTCTTGTTCTTACCCATTTGTCTGCCTTCTTTCTTTCCCAATTCTTGGGGAGAGGTCAGATCTGAGTCTAACAAGCACTGGTGCAACAAGTCAGACACACTATAGTTAAGAATATGCTCTCTCAGGATCAGATTATACAGGCTTTCATAGTCAGATACTTTGCTGTCATGCAACCAACCCTCCAAGGCCTTCACTGAACAGTCAACAAAATCTGTCCAGTCTTGAGAGGACTCCTTTCTGGTGTCTCTGAACTTAATCCTGTATTGTTCAGTGGTTAAGCCAAATCCATCCAAAAGTGCATCCTTCAAAACCTTTTAGTTATTGGCATCACTTTCTCTGACAGTAAGGAGCCTATCCCTACCCTTTCCAGTGAAAGATAGCCACAAGATTATAGCCCACTGCCTTTGAGGGACCAACTGTACCATACATGCCCTCTCAAGTGCAGCAAACCACTTATTAATGTCATCCCCCTCCTTGTAAGGGGGGACTATCTTATGCAGGTTACTGGAATCTTGCTCTCTAACAGGAATACTATCTGAAACATGGCTGCTGCCACCATGGGGAACTAACCCCAATCTCTGTCTTTCCCTCTCTATATCCAGGGATTCCCTGTCTAAGGTCAGCTACTGCTGTTTAAGCTTCAGTCTGGTCTCTTCCAACCTCAGCTTTCTGAGTTCCCTTTCCATTAAGTTATCCTCAGGATGGGAGGCTTGGGAATGTTTGGACACAGAGAAGATTTGGGAATTGGCAGAGAGAGACCTGTCCCTAACTGGCTGGATCCTAGTAACCTGGCCTCTAGGAGTGAAAGATGCCCTACTAATGTGTGAACCTCTCCCACTACCAGTGTCACTAGGTGGCCTGCTAGATATCGGGTCTTTGTAAGAACCCTCCCCAGCATCTTCAGGGAACTCCTCTGAGTCTGACTGGGCAGCCTCCCCTCCTACATCTTTCTCCTGAGATGGGCCAGGCTGGTTGTGGTCACTTTCTAAGAGCAGGTTAAAGAGAAACTCTATTGTAGGATTCTTACCAATGCTTAAACCTCTTTCTAAGCAGAGACCCCTCAAACTTTTGTAGTTTAAAGTCTCATAAGGTGCTTGAACAATTTTGGGAGTGGGCTCTACTGCGGACATGATAGAAAAGGTTTAAGACAGAGAGAGAAAAAGTTTTAGAACTTTAGAAAGCACAGAGAAAAACTTTTTCAAACTTTTTGAAAACTTTTAAATGTTTTCATAACTTTTCAGAAACTTAGTAAAAAAGTTTTAGAGCAGAACAGTAAACTGTTTTGGTTCAATGTACATATATTGAACTATTTGGTATATGTTTTTCTTATGAAAAGCACCAGATGACAAAGTGGTAAAGCAGTTACAAGTACTTATCCCACCACTGCACCCCCAATGTAGGAGGCTGGCCTGACTTATAGTGGGTACCTTGTGGTACTTACACCTTGTGCCAGGTCCAGTTATCCCTTATTAGTAGAATAGAGGTGTTCTAGCAGCTTAGGCTGATAGGGGTAGCTATAGCAGAGCAGCTTAGGCTGAACTAGGAGACATGCAAAGCTCCTACTATACCACTTATATCATATAGCACTATATCACAAAAAAACACAATACTCAGAGTTACTAAAAATAAAGGTACTTTATTTTAGTGACAATATGCCAAAAGTATCTCAGAGTATACCCTCACTTAGGAGGTAAGTAATATACACAAATTATATGTACACAAACCAAAATCAGGTACGTAACAGTAAGAAAAGTAGTGCAAACAATGTAGAATCACAATAGAATGCAATAGGTAGAAATAGGCCTAGGGGCAACACAAACCATAAAGTGGAATGCGAACCACGAATGGACCCCAGGCCTAGTGTAAGTTGTAGAGGGTCGCTGGGAGTGCAAGAAAACACTAAGGGTGTCCAAGATACCCCACCCCAAGATCCTGAAAAGTAGGAGTAAAGTTACCCTACTACCCCAGAAAGACAGTAAATTCAAGATAGGTGATTCTGCAAGAACAACAACTGCCAGCAAAACACTGAAGGCGGATTCCTGGACCTGAGGACCTGTAAAGGAAGGGGACCAAGTCCAAGAGTCACGCAAGTGTCCAGTGGGGGCAGGAGCCCACTAAACCCTGGATGAAAGTGCAAAAGGGCTGCCTCCGGGTGGAAGAAGCCAAAGATTCTGCAACAACGGAAGGTGCCAGGAACTTCTCCTTTGGTCAGAAGATGTCCCACGGTGTGCTGGAGGATGCAGAGTTGTTTTCACGCAGAAAGACCACAAACAAGCCTTGCTAGCTGCAAGGGTCGCGGTTGAGGATTTTGGGTGCTGCTGGGGACCAGGAAGGACCAGGATGTTGCCCCTTAGAGGAGGAGACAGAGGGGGCGCTCAGCAACTCAGAGAGCCCCCACAGAAGCAGGCAGCACCCGCAGAAGTACCGAAACAGGCACTTAGAAGATCTGAGGACAGCGGTTGACTCAGAGTCACAAAGGAGGGTCCTACGACGTCGGAGTCCAACTCAGCGAGTTGGGCAATGCAGGACGGAGTGCTGGGGACCTAGGCTAGGCTGTGCACAAAGGAATTCTTGGAAAAGTGCACAGAAGCCGGAGCAGCTGCAGATCACGCAGTACACAGGATTACTGTCTGGTGTGGAGAGGCAAGGACTTTCCTCCACCAAATTTGGACAGAAGGGCCACTGGACTGTGGGAGACAATTGGATCCAGCTCCTGTGTTCCAGGGACCACGATCGTCAGGATGAGAGGGGACCCAGAGGACCGGTGATGCAGAAGTTTGGTGCCTGCGTTGGCAGGGGGAAGATTCTATCGACCCACAGGAGATTTCTTCTTGGCTTTCAGTGCAGGGTGAAGGCAGACAGCCCTCAGAACATGCACCACCAGGAAACAGTCAAGAAAGCTGGCAGGATGAGGCGCTACAATGTTGCTGGTAGTCGTCTTGCTACTTTGTTGCAGTTTTGAAGGCATCCTGGAGCAGTCTGCAGTCGATCCTTAGCAGAAGTCAAAGAGGGAAGTGCACAGGAACTATGGTGATCTCTTGCATTCGTTATCTGAGGAATAGCCCAGAGGAGAGACCCTAAATAGCCCAAAAAGGAGGATTGGCTACTGAGAAAGGTAAGCACCTATCAGAGGGGGTCTCTGACGTCACCTGCTGGCACTGGCCACTCAGAGCTGTCCATTGTGCCCCAGCACATCTGTATCCAAGATGGCAGAGGTCTGGGACACACTGGAGGAGCTCTGGGCACCTCCCCTGGGAGGTGCTGGTAAGGTGAGTGGTCATTCCCCTTTCCTTTTTCCAGTTTCGTGCGAGAGCAGGGCTGGGGGATCCCTGAACCGGTGTAGACTGGCTTATGCAGAGATGGGCACCATCTGTGCCCATCAAAGCCTTTCCAGAGGCTGGGGGAGGCTACTCCTTCCCAGCCCTTCACACCTATTTCCAAAGGGAGAGGGTGTAACACCCTCTCTCAGAGGAAATCCTTTTTCTGCCTTCCTGGGACCAGACTGCCCAGGCCCCAGGGGGAGCAGGAACCTGTCTGAGGGGTTGGCAGCAGCTGCAGTGGAGACCCCGGAAAGGCTGTTTGGCAGTACCCGGGTTCTGTGCTAGAGTCCCGGGGATGCATGGAATTGTCCCCCAATACCAGAATGGTATTGGGGTGACAATTCCATGATCGTAGACATGTTACATGGCCATGTTCGGAGTTACCATTGTGATGCTACATATAGGTAGTGACCTATATGTAGTGCACGCGTGTAATGGTGTACCCGCACTCACAAAGTTCGGGGAATTTGCCCTGAACAATGTGGGGGCACCTTGGCTAGTGCCAAGGTGCCCACACACTAAGTAACTTGGCACCTAACCTTCACCAAATGAGGGTTAGACATATAGGTGACTTATAAGTTACTTATGTGCAGTGAAAATGGCTGTGAAATAACGTGGACGTTATTTCACTCAGGCTGCAGTGGCAGTCCTATGTAAGAATTGTCTGAGCTCCCTATGGGTGGCAAAAGAAATGCTGCAGCCCATAGGGATCTCCTGGAAACCCAGTAGCCTGGGTACCTAGGTACCATATACAAGGGAATGAAAAGGGTGTTCCAGTGTGCCAATGAGAATTGGAAAAATTAGTCACTAGCCTGCAGTGACAATTTTAAAAGCAGAGAGAGCATAAACACTGCAGTTCTGGGTAGCAGAGCCTCAGTGATACAGTTAGGCACCACACAGGGAACACATACAGGGCATACATTATGAGCACTGGGGTCCTGCCTAGCAGGATCCCAGTAACACATAGGCAAAAACAAACATAGATACAGTGAAAATGGGGGTAACATGCCAGGCAAGATGGTACTTTCCTACAATATGCTCTGTCACCTGTTTGACAAAAAAAGGAAAATTTAGCAGGGCATCACAGTATTACGAAGTGACATGTATGTATGGCTTCAGAGTGTACTCGCCAGTACCTAATAAATATCCTTCTCCAAACTCCCCATGTTCTAGGCGTTGGTGTATCCCACTGTGCCTGAATATGTATGCATCATGTGTACTCCCTGGTTATTTAGCCACAATGTCAGTAATGACATTATGGGCGTCACATACCACCTGGATGTTTAGTGAGTGGGTACATTTCCTATTGCAGAACACATATTCCAGATTTGCTGGTGGGCAAATTGGTATATGTGTCCCGTCCACACACCCTATAACATGAGGGAAGTTGGCAATTCTGTAGAAGTCCAACTTGGTGCTGTTCATTTCTGCCTCATTTCTGGGAAGGTATATATATCTGGACATGTGTGTGAGTATGGCATCTAGGAAACGTCTAAAGAATCGTGAGAGTGCACTTTGGGATACCCCACCTGCCACAGCAGTCATCCCCTGATAGCTACCTGAGGCCAAGAGGTGCAGTGAGCAGAGCACTTGCACATGTGTGGGGATGGCGCAGCCGCGCATTGTCTGGCGTTCTAGCTGAGGTTTCAGCAGTTCAATTATCTCTAAGATAACAGCGCTGCTCAGTCTGTATTTATCATAAATCTCCTCCTCAGTTTGTTGAAATAGTGTCTGCCTGGTTCTGTATATCCTCTCCTGTCTCTGCCTCCTCCTCCTCCTCTGCTGGGCAGCCTGGACTCTCCTCCTCCATGCAATCACGTATAGTGTGGCCATTTTGAGTAGCCCAGATGCCTTCTGGGTCTCCTTTTATACTTTGGTTCTGGTTACCACCTGCTCTGAATCAGTGGTAATCTGGGTGTGCAAAACGGGCTTTTTGCGACTAGTCGCAATATGTGACTGGCTTTTGCATACGGTTTGCGACTCGCAATATGCGACTTCCAAATTGCGGGTCGCAAAATCAGGTCGCAATTTTTGTGAGTCGGTAATGGGTTGCATCGCTATTTGGTACTCCGAAATGGGATTTGAACATCCCATTTCGCATTTTGCGGGGTCGCAAGTAGCGCTGCAAGCCTTTTGCGACTCGCAAACATTTGCTACATCTGGCCCTTGGGCTCAGTCAGCCTAAATACATTGATGTCGGCTCACCATCTAAAACTTACAACAACATCAAAAAATATTTATTAATCACATTGGCGAAACGTTACCAATGCTTGTTTCCAATGCACATGCCAATGCTTGTTTCTTTGATTACCAGAACATGTAGTTCTGCATTTACAATGACAATATCAAAACAGTTACAAGAATGGAATGGAAAAATAATGAGTGGACAAACTACTTTTCAGCATGTTCTAAACATCCACGGGGGCGTGGCCAGCAGCCGATGAAGCTGCACGTGTAGAGCGGCTCTGCGGGGCCGAGAACGGGACCCGGACTGAAACCTAGCCATAAGCCCCAAAAAACTCAATCAAATACGATCCCAACATCAGCGGTTCCCTGAGCAGAACACGGAGCAGTGTCGACACTCCCGAACAAGTAAGAAAGAAGAAAATACGATCGAGCCCCGGAGCTCCAGAAAACCAAGATGGCGGCCGTGTGGGGATCCAAGCCCCACACCGTAGAAATAACAAAGATCTCCGACCCGGAGACACGATCTCGACAACCCGATACCCCAAACTGAAGCAGTGGGGAAGCGGCGACCCCTACGGCCACATTAAGAGAGAAACGAGGAGCAGCGGCGTGAACGTATCGGCGCGGAGCCCGGAGGTCCGAAAATCCAGGGTGGGGTGTGCACCGGGGCGAGGGGGCACTTCGAGACGCCACGCACCCGGAGGTGGCGGCGCCCACTGGGGGTCCCCGTCCCGACGCGGCTGGGAGCTTGCGGCCTCGACTGGGACCTGAGCGAGCGGGCGTGGTCCATCTGCGGCCAAGAACAGGATCGCAGCCCGGACCCGGAGAACCCGAGCGACCAACCACCCGGAGACTAGAGAGACGGAGAGCAAACTGAGCACCTAACCAACTCAAGCGCAGTGAGTAACCAATGATCCAAACACCACCCAGAAGCATAAACCCCCCCCGAAGGGCCCCGTAGGGCCACTCAAGAGTCTCCACGGCAGCGACCGAGCCCCAACATTAGAACTAGTGACATTAACGTAAACCGACCTGGCCGCGCACTGGCCTGAGCGCCCATGCCGAGCCAAGGGCAAGTGAAGAGAATTGTGTGCTGACTGCAACTTATTTTGTCCGCCTGCGCCCCGGTGGGTGACTCCGCCGCGATGTGGGCTGCATAAAAAGCTAACCCTCTTGCTTCAAACCCTAATTACTTAACTGTCGTAAAGTAACGACTTACCGAAGGTGAGCCCTCCGTAGACCATAATCGGACGCCCATATCCCAAACTGCTGCAAATAGACGTCATCACCTCTACCAATATTTGACAAAACTAACAAAATGGGCAATCCCAAAAAACGTGATGGTCAAGACCAAGAAGAACTAACGACAGACAAGATGTCCGGACAGCCTCCCCACTTGACCTCCCAGAGTACATCAACTCAACAAGAAACAATGCTGGATACAATCCTACAAGCCATAAGGGAATCCCACGAAGCACTTAAACAAAAAATAGACAATCTAACTGTGGACTTATCACTGCTGCGAGACGATCATCGAAAACTCACAGAAAGAGTGGGCGCCACAGAAAAAACATTAAACGCGGTGACGTCCACACAAAAGACGATGACCATAGAGTCATCCGAGCTAATGTCCAGAATCAAAACCCTAGAATCCATGGCAGAGGATGCCGAAAATCGCTCCCGGAGGAGCAACCTGAGACTAATCGGAATACCAGAAGGTATGGAACTCTCAGCAGCGAACATAGAGACATTCCTAGAAAATTGGCTCAAAGACACAGTCCCACCAGAAGGCTTTTCAGCATTCTTTGCGATCGAAAGAGCCCACCGAGTCCCCGGCGGACCCCCTCCACCGGGATCCAGACCCCGCCCCATAGTAGCAAAACTACTGCACTTTAAAGACAGGGACTATATCCTTTCGCAAACTCGTATTAAAGGGGAAATCATACTAAACAACCAGCATATTATGATATTCCCTGACTTCACTAAAGAAACTCAAACCCAGAGAGCCTCATACAATAACCACAAACGAACCCTACGCGAGAAAGGCATCAAATATGCAATGCTCTTTCCAGCTAAACTGGGAGTTGAACACGAGGGCAAGACGCAGTTTTTCTCAACCCCACAGCTGGTGGGAGATTGGCTAGAAACCCTAAACTTTACGTCTGTGGGCGCACCGAGTAGTTCCTTCCGCGCACCTGGCAGGAAACGTGGTAGATCCTCTAAAAGGGCACTAGAAAGTGCACCCTCCAGACACCAATCACTACAAGGTATGCGCGAAGCAGTAGATGCAGCAGCGGCCTTGAACAGCGGAGCCCCACATCACTCTCAAACCTCAGGCGATGCCTCGGACCATGACTCGAGCTGCGGAAGTCTCTCGATCTCATCGCAAGACACTTGCACTAGTCTACCAAAAGCGACCCCCAGAACGGCGGAAAAACTAATTTAATCCCTCAAGAACCTGACAGTAATCACCCAATTTACCAAGCGATCACACCCTATATACAACCCCTGCAGAGTTAAACCCACTAGGCAACCACTAGGGTATAGTAAACCCTGAATATTCATTCACGGGCAGCAGATATGCTTCAGCCGGGTCCCCGTAACGTCCCAGGGTGTAAGCTCTCGGCCCTGACGCTCTTCCCACCTCCAATAGGAAATAAGATAGTTTGGATGGTTTGGACGGAGAAAGTTTTGTCATCCGGTCCTGGGGAGAGGGAGTTGGGGAAAGTTCGAGTAAGAGTTGGGAATGGGACAATTCATGCAAACACAATCTTTTTAGAAGGCAGATCTCAAACTAAAAATAGGTCGATTAACATAGCCTCACCCATGGCAGAGCCCGTGAGTAACTCTGACAACACAACCAAGATTAACCAAGATAATGACAACACAGTATAAAATAATAACCTGGAATGTAAGAGGCCTAAATAACATGTCCAAACGATACAAAGTCCACAACTACCTTAAACGAAGGGGTATACACATAGCCCTGCTACAAGAAACTCACCTGATAGAGCAGGAAGTTAAAGCCCTCAGCAAAAGATGGAGAGGTCAAATAATTGCCACTAACTAATCAGCCTATGCTAGGGGAGTACTTATGTGGATCCGTCCCAGGGTCCCTTTTCAAATACTCCACAAGGTTATTGATAAAGAGGGAAGATACGTGATAACAAGTGGAAGATTAGGTGGTAGGGAAGTGACAATAGGAGGAGTGTACGCCCCTAACCACGACCAAGGCAAATTCCTCGACAGATTATCGCTGGAGTTGGGTCCTCTTCTGGCAGGCACAAATATAATTGGAGGGGACTTTAACTGCATTGCTAGTAACACTCTGGACAGATCGCACCCCCCAGTATCACAATCCCAATCGCTGAAAACGGTGAAGCAATTCATAGAATGGCAACAACACTGGCAATTAATAGACAGTTGGAGAACACTTAAACCACACTCTAGGGACTACTCATACTACTCACCTGTACACGATCTACATGTTAGACTCGATTCCATCCTGGTATCCCCTGAAATACAGAGCGACGTGGTGGCAGCGGAATATCTTAGCTGAACTACATCTGATCATAACCCCTTGATAGCTTCACTATCCTGGGGCAGAGAGAGACCGACAATCCCAACCTGGCGCCTCAGAGCAGAAATGCTCGAAGACGAAGCGTTTAAACATACATTACATACAGCCATTGGGGAATTTTTCAAACACAACAAGGGTACGGCATCTACTAGATCCGTTGAATGGGAAACTTTTAAAATAGTAATCCGGGGAAAGTGTATTGCTGAAAATATAGGTGCCCGAAAGTCAATTGAAGCAGAACTCCTTCAACTGGAAGACTCTCTTAGAGACCTGGAAAGAAAGTGCCCCACACAACCTAACTTACACCCTGAAATAGTGGCTACCAGGACGAAAATTTACGTAGCTGCTAATACACTTGCTCGCTTCGATTATAAATAACACGTAACCAGACTACACTCAGAAGGGGACAAAGCTAGCGCTTTACTAGCCTGGCTCGCGCAGCCCCCAAAAAAACAAACTGTCATAGTCAAAGTCGAAAACTCACAGGGCACACACGTCTACACCCAAAAAGAAATTAACTCTGTCTTCCAAGAGTACTGCGCACTTTTATATGCCCCCCAACCATAACACTGACCCCTACCCAGTTGCGTGAATTAGAGGACCTCACCACCCTCAACCTGTCAACAGAGGTCATTTCAACTCTAGCGACGCCTATATCGATTGTGGAAATAAAAGCTGCAATCCAAAGTAGGGCCAGGGGTAAAGTCCCAGGAGCAGACGGGCTTCCACTAGAATTGTATCACCAGTATCAGGACCTGCTAGCCCCCCACCTCTGCGCATTATATGCAGAGGCCTGGAATAGTAACACCCTCCCCCAATCCACCAACACTGCTATTATGATTCTCCTGCTGAAACCAGATAGACCCGCCACAGATGTTCGCTCTTATCGCCCCCTATCAATGCTCAACATAGATTACAAAATATTAAGCCGGATCCTAGCTGTTTGGGAGCTTTGGGAGCACTTGGTCCATTGTTCTAGGATCCAAGTTTCCCTGTCCTTTTTGCTTCTTGGCCTGAGCCCTTGTCAAAGCAAAACTATGCCCAGGAATGCCCAGCATTGCTGCATGAGCCTCCAACTCCACTTCTGCCCAAGCTGTTGTTTCCAAATCATTGCCCAGTAAGCGATCTACAGGTAATTCAGTGGCTACCACAACTTTCTTTGGACCAGTAACACCCCCCCCCCCCCCAATTGAGATTCACTACAGCCATGGGGTGGCTAAAAGTGTTGTTATGAGTATCAATCACTTGGTACTGCTGACCAAGTAGGTGTTGATCAGGGTGGACCAGTTTTTCTATCACCATAGTTACACTGGCTCCTGTGTCCCTGTAGGCCTCAACCTCAACACCGTTGATTAGCGGTAGTTGCTTATATTTACCCAAATTAAGGGGACAAGCAACCAAGGTGGCAAAGTCAATGCCACCATCAGAGACTAAAACAGCCTCTGTGGTCTCCCTAACAAGACCAACCCCATCTACATTGCCAATAGTGAGCCCAGCTACACCCTTGGATTGGCTATTAGTAGTAGACTTCCCACCACCACTGCTATTACTAGGGGCACTAGAGGTTGCAGTTGGGGTTTTGGTGGTGGGAGGTTTGGTGTTTTTCTTTGGACAAGTGGAATCACTCGCCCAGTGGCCTTTTACTTTACATAAATAACACCAAGGCTTTTTTCTGATTGTTTGAAGAGGATTTGGACCCACCACCCCCAGAGGATTTTTGTGGGCCTGATAAAGACTCAGAATGATTACTTTTGTCCCCACCCTTGTCAGAAGACTTACCATCCTTCTTCTTGCCATCCTTGTCACCCCCTGTATGAACGTTTCTGTTCACTCTTGTTCTTACCCATTTGTCTGCCTTCTTTCTTTCCCCATTCTTGGGGAGAGGTCAGATCTGAGTCTAACAAGCACTGGTGCAACAAGTCAGACACACTATAGTTAAGAATATGCTCTCTCAGGATCAGATTATACAGGCTTTCATAGTCAGATACTTTGCTGTCATGCAACCAACCCTCCAAGGCCTTCACTGAACAGTCAACAAAATCTTTCCAGTCTTGAGAGGACTCCTTTCTGGTGTCTCTGAACTTAATCCTGTATTGTTCAGTGGTTAAGCCAAATCCATCCAAAAGTGCATCCTTCAAAACCTTTTAGTTATTGGCATCACTTTCTCTGACAGTAAGGAGCCTGTCCCTACCCTTTCCAGTGAAAGATAGCCACAAGATTATAGCCCACTGCCTTTGAGGGACCAACTGTACCATACATGCCCTCTCAAGTGCAGCAAACCACTTATTAATGTCATCCCCCTCCTTGTAAGGGGGGACTATCTTATGCAGGTTACTGGAATCTTGCTCTCTAACAGGAATACTATCTGAAACATGGCTGCTGCCACCATGGGGAACTAACCCCAATCTCTGTCTTTCCCTCTCTATATCCAGGGATTCCCTGTCTAAGGTCAGCTACTGCTGTTTAAGCTTCAGTCTGGTCTCTTCCAACCTCAGCTTTCTGAGTTCCCTTTCCATTAAGTTATCCTCAGGATGGGAGGCTTGGGAATGTTTGGACACAGAGAAGATTTGGGAATTGGCAGAGAGAGACCTGTCCCTAACTGGCTGGATCCTAGTAACCTGGCCTCTAGGAGTGAAAGATGCCCTACTAATGTGTGAACCTCTCCCACTACCAGTGTCACTAGGTGGCCTGCTAGATATTGGGTCTTTGTAAGAACCCTCCCCAGCATCTTCAGGGAACTCCTCTGAGTCTGACTGGGCAGCCTCCCCTCCTACATCTTTCTCCTGAGATGGGCCAGGCTGGTTGTGGTCACTTTCTAAGAGCAGGTTAAAGAGAAACTCTATTGTAGGATTCTTACCAATGCTTAAACCTCTTTCTAAGCAGAGACCCCTCAAACTTTTGTAGTTTAAAGTCTCATAAGGTGCTTGAACAATTTTGGGAGTGGGCTCTACTGCGGACATGATAGAAAAGGTTTAAGACAGAGAGAGAAAACGTTTTAGAACTTTAGAAAGCACAGAGAAAAACTTTTTCAAACTTTTTGAAAACTTTTAAATGTTTTCATAACTTTTCAGAAACTTAGTAAAAAAGTTTTAGAGCAGAACAGTAAACTGTTTTGGTTCAATGTACATATATTGAACTATTTGGTATATGTTTTTCTTATGAAAAGCACCAGATGACAAAGTGGTAAAGCAGTTACAAGTACTTATCCCACCACTGCACCCCCAATGTAGGAGGCTGGCCTGACTTATAGTGGGTACCTTGTGGTACTTACACCTTGTGCCAGGTCCAGTTATCCCTTATTAGTAGAATAGAGGTGTTCTAGCAGCTTAGGCTGATAGGGGTAGCTATAGCAGAGCAGCTTAGGCTGAACTAGGAGACATGCAAAGCTCCTACTATACCACTTATATCATATAGCACTATATCACAAAAAAACACAATACTCAGAGTTACTAAAAATAAAGGTACTTTATTTTAGTGACAATATGCCAAAAGTATCTCAGAGTATACCCTCACTTAGGAGGTAAGTAATATACACAAATTATATGTACACAAACCAAAATCAGGTACGTAACAGTAAGAAAAGTAGTGCAAACAATGTAGAATCACAATAGAATGCAATAGGTAGAAATAGGCCTAGGGGCAACACAAACCATAAAGTGGAATGCGAACCACGAATGGACCCCAGGCCTAGTGTAAGTTATAGAGGGTCGCTGGGAGTGTAAGAAAACACTAAGGGTGTCCAAGATACCCCACCCCAAGATCCTGAAAAGTAGGAGTAAAGTTACCCTACTACCCCAGAAAGACAGTAAATTCAAGATAGGTGATTCTGCAAGAACAACAACTGCCAGCAAAACACTGAAGGCGGATTCCTGGACCTGAGGACCTGTAAAGGAAGGGGACCAAGTCCAAGAGTCACGCAAGTGTCCAGTGGGGGCAGGAGCCCACTAAACCCTGGATGAAAGTGCAAAAGGGCTGCCTCCGGGTGGAAGAAGCCAAAGATTCTGCAACAACGGAAGGTGCCAGGAACTTCTCCTTTGGTCAGAAGATGTCCCACGGTGTGCTGGAGGATGCAGAGTTGTTTCCACGCAGAAAGACCACAAACAAGCCTTGCTAGCTGCAAGGGTCGTGGTTGAGGATTTTGGGTGCTGCTGGGGACCAGGAAGGACCAGGATGTTGCCCCTTAGAGGAGGAGACAGAGGGGGCGCTCAGCAACTCAGAGAGCCCCCACAGAAGCAGGCAGCACCCGCAGAAGTACCGAAACAGGCACTTAGAAGATCTGAGGACAGCGGTTGACTCAGAGTCACAAAGGAGGGTCTTACGACGTCGGAGTCCAACTCAGCGAGTTGGGCAATGCAGGACGGAGTGCTGGGGACCTAGGCTAGGCTGTGCACAAAGGAATCCTTGGAAAAGTGCACAGAAGCCGGAGCAGCTGCAGATCACGCAGTACACAGGATTACTGTCTGGTGTGGAGAGGCAAGGACTTTCCTCCACCAAATTTGGACAGAAGGGCCACTGGACTGTGGGAGACAATTGGATCCAGCTCCTGTGTTCCAGGGACCACGATCGTCAGGATGAGAGGGGACCCAGAGGACCGGTGATGCAGAAGTTTGGTGCCTGCGTTGGCAGGGGTAAGATTCTATCGACCCACAGGAGATTTCTTCTTGGCTTTCAGTGCAGGGTGAAGGCAGACAGCCCTCAGAACATGCACCACCAGGAAACAGTCAAGAAAGCTGGCAGGATGAGGCGCTACAATGTTGCTGGTAGTCGTCTTGCTACTTTGTTGCAGTTTTGAAGGCATCCTGGAGCAGTCTGCGGTCGATCCTTAGCAGAAGTCAAAGAGGGAAGTGCACAGGAACTATGGTGATCTCTTGCATTCGTTATCTGAGGAATAGCCCAGAGGAGAGACCCTAAATAGCCCAAAAAGGAGGATTGGCTACTGAGAAAGGTAAGCACCTATCAGAGGGGGTCTCTGACGTCACCTGCTGGCACTGGCCACTCAGAGCTGTCCATTGTGCCCCAGCACATCTGTATCCAAGATGGCAGAGGTCTGGGACACACTGGAGGAGCTCTGGGCACCTCCCCTGGGAGGTGCTGGTAAGGTGAGTGGTCATTCCCCTTTCCTTTTTCCAGTTTCGTGCGAGAGCAGGGCTGGGGGATCCCTGAACCGGTGTAGACTGGCTTATGCAGAGATGGGCACCATCTGTGCCCATCAAAGCCTTTCCAGAGGCTGGGGGAGGCTACTCCTTCCCAGCCCTTCACACCTATTTCCAAAGGGAGAGGGTGTAACACCCTCTCTCAGAGGAAATCCTTTTTCTGCCTTCCTGGGACCAGACTGCCCAGGCCCCAGGGGGAGCAGGAACCTGTCTGAGGGGTTGGCAGCAGCAGCAGCTGCAGTGGAGACCCAGGAAAGGCTGTTTGGCAGTACCCGGGTTCTGTGCTAGAGTCCCGGGGATGCATGGAATTGTCCCCCCAATACCAGAATGGTATTGGGGTGACAATTCCATGATCCTAGACATGTTACATGGCCATGTTCGGAGTTACCATTGTGATGCTACATATAGGTAGTGACCTATATGTAGTGCATGCGTGTAATGGTGTACCCGCACTTACAAAGTTCGGGGAATTTGCCCTGAACAATGTGGGGGCACCTTGGCTAGTGCCAAGGTGCCCACACACTAAGTAACTTGGCACCTAACCTTCACCAAATGAGGGTTAGACATATAGGTGACTTATAAGTTACTTATGTGCAGTGAAAATGGCTGTGAAATAACGTGGACGTTATTTCACTCAGGCTGCAGTGGCAGTCCTATGTAAGAATTGTCTGAGCTCCCTATGGGTGGCAAAAGAAATGCTGCAGCCCATAGGGATCTCCTGGAAACCCAGTAGCTTGGGTACCTAGGTACCATATACAAGGGAATGAAAAGGGTGTTCCAGTGTGCCAATGAGAATTGGAAAAATTAGTCACTAGCCTGCAGTGTCAATTTTAAAAGCAGAGAGAGCATAAACACTGCAGTTCTGGGTAGCAGAGCCTCAGTGATACAGTTAGGCACCACACAGGGAACACATACAGGGCATACATTATGAGCACTGGGGTCCTGCCTAGCAGGATCCCAGTAACACATAGGCAAAAACAAACATAGATACAGTGAAAATGGGGGTAACATGCCAGGCAAGATGGTACTTTCCTACAATATGCTCTGTCACCTGTTTGACAAAAGAGGCAAATTTAGCAGGGCATCACAGTATTACGAAGTGACATGTATGTATGGCTTCAGAGTGTACTCGCCAGTACCTAATAAATATCCTTCTCCAAACTCCCCATGTTCTAGGCGTTGGTGTATCCCACTGTGCCTGAATATGTATGCATCATGTGTACTCCCTGGTTATTTAGCCACAATGTCAGTAATGACATTATGGGCGTCACATACCACCTGGATGTTTAGTGAGTGGGTACATTTCCTATTGCAGAACACATATTCCAGATTTGCTGGTGGGCAAATTGGTATATGTGTCCCGTCCGCACACCCTATAACATGAGGGAAGTTGGCAATTCTGTAGAAGTCCAACTTGGTGCTGTTCATTTCTGCCTCATTTCTGGGAAGGTATATATATCTGGACATGTGTGTGAGTATGGCATCTAGGAAACGTCTAAAGAATCGTGAGAGTGCACTTTGGGATACCCCACCTGCCACAGCAGTCATCCCCTGATAGCTACCTGAGGCCAAGAGGTGCAGTGAGCAGAGCACTTGCACATGTGTGGGGATGGCGCAGCCGCGCATTGTCTGGCGTTCTAGCTGAGGTTTCAGCAGTTCAATTATCTCTAAGATAACAGCGCTGCTCAGTCTGTATTTATCATAAATCTCCTCCTCAGTTTGTTGAAATAGTGTCTGCCTGGTTCTGTATATCCTCTCCTGTCTCTGCCTCCTCCTCCTCCTCTGCTGGGCAGCCTGGACTCTCCTCCTCCATGCAATCACGTATAGTGTGGCCATTCTGGGTCTCCTTTTATACTTTGGTTCTGGTTACCACCTGCTCTGAATCAGTGGTAATCTGGGTGTGCAAAACGGGCTTTTTGCGACTAGTCGCAATATGTGACTGGCTTTTGCATACGGTTTGCGACTCGCAATTTGCGACTTCCAAATTGTGGGTCGCAAAATCAGGTCGCAATTTTTGTGAGTCGGTAATGGGTCGCATCGCTATTTGGTACTCCGAAATGGGATTTGAACATCCCATTTCGCATTTTGCGGGGTCGCAAGTAGCGCTGCAAGCCTTTTGTGACTCGCAAACATTCGCTACATCTGGCCCTTGGGCTCAGTCAGCCTAAATACATTGATGTCGGCTCACCATCTAAAACTTACAACAACATCAAAAAATATTTATTAATCACATTGGCGAAACGTTACCAATGCTTGTTTCCAATGCACATGCCAATGCTTGTTTCTTTGATTACCAGAACATGTAGTTCTGCATTTACAATGACAATATCAAAACAGCTACAAGAATGGAATGGAAAAATAATGAGTGGACAAACTACTTTTCAGCATGTTCTAAACATCCACGGGGGCGTGGCCAGCAGCCGATGAAGCTGCACGTGTAGAGCGGCTCTGCGGGGCCGAGAACGGGACCCGGACTGAAACCTAGCCATAAGCCCCAAAAAACTCAATCAAATACGATCCCAACATCAGCGGTTCCCTGAGCAGAACACGGAGCAGTGTCGACACTCCCGAACAAGTAAGAAAGAAGAAAATACGATCGAGCCCCGGAGCTCCAGAAAACCAAGATGGCGGCCGTGTGGGGATCCAAGCCCCACACCGTAGAAATAACAAAGATCTCCGACCCGGAGACACGATCTCGACAACCCGATACCCCAAACTGAAGCAGTGGGGAAGCGGCGACCCCTACGGCCACATTAAGAGAGAAACGAGGAGCAGCGGCGTGAACGTATCGGCGCGGAGCCCGGAGGTCCGAAAATCCAGGGTGGGGTGTGCACCGGGGCGAGGGGGCACTTCGAGACGCCACGCACCCGGAGGTGGCGGCGCCCACTGGGGGTCCGCGTCCCGACACGGCTGGGAGCTTGCGGCCTCGACTGGGACCTGAGCGAGCGGGCGTGGTCCATCTGCGGCCAAGGACAGGATCGCAGCCCGGACCCGGAGAACCCGAGCGACCAACCACCCGGAGACTAGAGAGTCGGAGAGCAAACTGAGCACCTAACCAACTCAAGCGCAGTGAGTAACCAATGATCCAAACACCACCCAGAAGCATAAACCCCCCCCGAAGGGCCCCGTAGGGCCACTCAAGAGTCTCCACGGAAGCGACCGAGCCCTAACATTAGAACTAGTGACATTAACGTAAACCGACCTGGCCGCGCACTGGCCTGAGCGCCCATGCCGAGCCAAGGGCAAGTGAAGAGAATTGTGTGCTGACTGCAACTTATTTTGTCCGCCTGCGCCCCGGTGGGTGACTCCGCCGCGATGTGGGCTGCACAAAAAGCTAACCCTCTTGCTTCAAACCCTAATTACTTAGCTGTCGTAAAGTAACGACTTACCGAAGGTGAGCCCTCCGTAGACCATAATCGGACGCCCATATCCCAAACTGCTGCAAATAGACGTCTTCACCTCTACCAATATTTGACAAAACTAACAAAATGGGCAATCCCAAAAAACGTGATGGTCAAGACCAAGAAGAACTAACGACAGACAAGATGTCCGGACAGCCTCCCCACTTGACCTCCCAGAGTACATCAACTCAACAAGAAACAATGCTGGATACAATCCTACAAGCCATAAGGGAATCCCGCGAAGCACTTAAACAAAAAATAGACAATCTAACTGTGGACTTATCACTGCTGCGAGACGATCATCGAAAACTCACAGAAAGAATGGGGGCCACAGAAAAAACATTAAACGCGGTGACGTCCACACAAAAGACAATGACCATAGAGACATCCGAGCTAATGTCCAGAATCAAAACCCTAGAATCCATGGCAGAGGATGCCGAAAATCGCTCCCGGAGGAGCAACCAGAAGGTATGGAACTCTCAGCAGCGAACATAGAGACATTCCTAGAAAATTGGCTCAAAGACACAGTCCCACCAGAAGGCTTTTCAGCATTCTTTGCGATCGAAAGAGCCCACCGAGTCCCCGGCGGACCCCCTCCACCAGGATCCAGACCCCGCCCCATAGTAGCAAAACTACTGCACTTTAAAGACAGGGACTATATCCTTTCGCAAACTCGTATTAAAGGGGAAATCATACTAAACAACCAGCATATTATGATATTCCCTGACTTCACTAAAGAAACTCAAACCCAGAGAGCCTCATACAATAACCACAAACGAACCCTACGCGAGAAAGGCATCAAATATGCAATGCTCTTTCCAGCTAAACTGGGAGTTGAACACGAGGGCAAGACGCAGTTTTTCTCAACCCCACAGCTGGTGGGAGATTGGCTAGAAACCCTAAACTTTACGTCTGTGGGCGCACCGAGTAGTTCCTTCCGCGCACCTGGCAGGAAACGTGGTAGATCCTCTAAAAGGGCACTAGAAAGTGCACCCTCCAGACACCAATCACTACAAGGTATGCGCGAAGCAGTAGATGCAGCAGCGGCCTTGAACAGCGGAGCCCCACATCACTCTCAAACCTCAGGCGATGCCTCGGACCATGACTCGAGCTGCGGAAGTCTCTCGATCTCATCGCAAGACACTTGCACTAGTCTACCAAAAGCGACCCCCAGAACGGCGGAAAAACGAATTTAATCCCTCAAGAACCTGACAGTAATCACCCAATTTACCAAGCGATCACACCCTATATACAACCCCTGCAGAGTTGAACCCACTAGGCAACCACTAGGGTATAGTAAACCCTGAATATTCATTCACAGGCAGCAGATATGCTTCAGCCGGGTCCCCGTAACGTCCCAGGGTGTAAGCTCTCGGCCCTGACGCTCTTCCCACCTCCAATAGGAAATAAGATAGTTTGGATGGTTTGGACGGAGAAAGTTTTGTCATCCGGTCCTGGGGAGAGGGAGTTGGGGAAAGTTCGAGTAAGAGTTGGGAATGGGACAATTCATGCAAACACAATCTTTTTAGAAGGCAGATCTCAAACTAAAAATAGGTCGATTAACATAGCCTCACCCATGGCAGAGCCCGTGAGTAACTCTGACAACACAACAAAGATTAACCAAGATAATGACAACACAGTATAAAATAATAACCTGGAATGTAAGAGGCCTAAATAACATGTCCAAACAATACAAAGTCCACAACTACCTTAAACGAAGGGGTATACACATAGCCCTGCTACAAGAAACTCACCTGATAGAGCAGGAAGTTAAAGCCCTCAGCAAAAGATGGAGAGGTCAAATAATTGCCACTAACTAATCAGCCTATGCTAGGGGAGTACTTATGTGGATCCGTCCCGGGGTCCCTTTTCAAATACTCCACAAGGTTATTGATAAAGAGGGAAGATACGTGATAACAAGTGGAAGATTAGGTGGTAGAGAAGTGACAATAGGAGGAGTGTACGCCTCTAACCACGACCAAGGCAAATTCCTCGACAGATTATCGCTGGAGTTGGGTCCTCTTCTGGCAGGCACAAATATAATTGGAGGGGACTTTAACTGCATTGCTAGTAACACTCTGGACAGATCGCACCCCCCAGTATCACAATCCCAATCGCTGAAAACGGTGAAGCAATTCATAGAATGGCAACAACACTGGCAATTAATAGACAGTTGGAGAACACTTAAACCACACTCTAGGGACTACTCATACTACTCACCTGTACACGATCTACATGTTAGACTCGATTCCATCCTGGTATCCCCTGAAATACAGAGCGACGTGGTGGCAGCGGAATATCTTAGCTGAACTACATCTGATCATAACCCCTTGATAGCTTCACTATCCTGGGGCAGAGAGAGACCGACAATCCCAACCTGGCGCCTCAGAGCAGAAATCCTCGAAGACGAAGCGTTTAAACATACATTACATACAGCCATTGGGGAATTTTTCAAACACAACAAGGGTACGGCATCTACTAGATCCGTTGAATGGGAAACTTTTAAAATAGTAATCCGGGGAAAGTGTATTGCTGAAAATATAGGTGCCCGAAAGTCAATTGAAGCAGAACTCCTTCAACTGGAAGACTCTCTTAGAGACCTGGAAAGAAAGTGCCCCACACAACCTAACTTACACCCTGAAATAGTGGCTACCAGGACGAAAATTTACGTAGCTGCTAATACACTCGCTCGCTTCGATTATAAATAACACGTAACCAGACTACACTCAGAAGGGGACAAAGCTAGCGCTTTACTAGCCTGGCTTGCGCAGCCCCCAAAAAAACAAACTGTCATAGTCAAAGTCGAAAACTCACAGGGCACACACGTCTACACCCAAAAAGAAATTAACTCTGTCTTCCAAGAGTACTGCGCACTTTTATATGCCCCCCCCAACCATAACACTGACCCCTACCCAGTTGCGTGAATTAGAGGCCCTCACCACCCTCAACCTGTCAACAGAGGTCATTTCAACTCTAGCGACGCCTATATCGATCGTGGAAATAAAAGCTGCAATCCAAAGTAGGGCCAGGGGTAAAGTCCCAGGAGCAGACGGGCTTCCACTAGAATTTTATCACCAGTATCAGGACCTGCTAGCCCTCCACCTCTGCGCATTATATGCAGAGGCGTGGAATAGTAACACCCTCCCCCAATCCACCAACACTGCTATTATGATTCCCCTGCTGAAACCAGATAGACCCGCCACAGATGTTCGCTCTTATCGCCCCCTATCAATGCTCAACATAGATTACAAAATATTAAGCCGTATCCTATCTGACAGATTACTCCCCCATATGCCCTCATTGATTCATCAAGACCAATCGGGTTTCATACCCAATCGCAGCACCTCCCAAAACATTAGACGCCTCATATCAATACTCCACTCCTTGCCCCCAAACTTACCACAAGCAGCGATCATCTCGGTCGACATAGAGAAGGCATTTGACAGCTTAAGATGGGACTATCTGGAACAAGCTATGCTAAAGTTGGGGCTGGGCAAAGGATTTGTAAGGTGGACCAAACTACTATATACCAACCCTACTGCAAGAGTAAAAACAGGCAATTACATATCCCCTTCATTTCAGGTTGGTAGGGGCACAAGACAAGGATGTCCATTGTCCCCCCTTCTCTTTGCAATCGCAATAGAGCCCCTAGCGCATATGGCAAGAACCGGCCTCTACTATAGGGGCATCCCAATAAATAATTGGTCCCACCACATCGCATTATACTCGGATGACATGTTGCTCTTCCTACAAAACTTTGAATCAGACCTACCTGGGGCCATGGGAATGATGGATAGTTACGGAACTGCCCCTGGACTTCGGATTAATTGGAGAAAGTCCTCCATCTTCCCACTGCACAAAGAAACCCCAGAACCAAATGACAAAAGAGGCCTTCCCTGGCCACCTAACACATTCAAATACTTAGGAGCAAAGATTTACCACTCAGTAAATGACCTACTAGAAGGTAACATACAAGGAGCACTCAGAGGGATCAGAGCCAGTATGCGTTTCTGGGAAACACTACTATTAACAGGCAGAGTTGCTCTTCTTAAAATGATAGTGCTGCCCAGACTGTTGTACTATTTTTCAACCATCCCACTCATAATCCCAAAAGCAGTATTCAAAGAGATAGAGTCCATGTCTACAAATTTCATTTGGGATCCGAGTAGACATAGAATGGCACTAAGAACACTCCAGAGACCTACAGCTGAGTGTGGCCTAGCTGCCCCTGATATGGAGATACACTACTGGGCAGGACAACTACAATGGGTCGCAAAATTATCATGCAACCCTCCAACTGACGCCTAACTACGCCTTCCCTTAAACTGCACCATAGACAGGATACTGGGCATACTACTGAACCCCCGGAAAACCAAGCAACTGCTCCCGATAGAATGGGAGTCTGCTAGACACTGTTGGTCCCAACATCTGAAACGCTCCCGCATTAACACTCCTTACGCTCCAGAGGTCCCACTGTCCTGCATGATCCATATTTCAGGGAAGCAAAATATCCCATGCCTCAACAAACTGATATCACATATTACTAAACTAGGACACCTATACGGTGGAGGGAAACTCCTCACCTACACTGAGCTACAAACACAATTTAACCTCCCCCCGGTTTATTCATCACCCACAACGCCATCATTAAAATCGCTCAAAAAACCTGGAGAACTGGAACCCTTGAACCCCACACTCATAATAGCTGCAATACCATTTGCTCCATTGGTGATCTAAAAGGTGTAGTATCCGGAATCTATAAAGCGCTGCAGGTTAGCACATGCCTACCCCTAGCAAAACTTAAAACCAAATGGCAATCAGACCTAGACATTACTTGGGATGAAAGGCAATGGGATTGGATCGTCTCTCATATCTATCCAGTATCCAGAAATGCCAGGTTCAAATTAATAAACCTATTCATCTTTCACAGAGCTTACATGACCCCACACATAATCTCCAAAATCTACAGAACAAACTCCACAAGCTGCCCTAGATGTACGGAACCTGCAGCCAGCCTCATACATATGCTCTGGAGCTGCCCCCAACTTAACGCATTCTGGGAAGAGACTTTTGCAAAAACCTCAGCCTGCACTGATAGATCTTTAATTAAATCCCAGGCAGTGGCACTACTGGGGGACTTTCCACGCCCGATAGCTTTTAAAATCTCCAACAAATTTATAGACCTAGCTCTAATCCTGGCAAGACGGGAAATAACCACAAACTGGAAATCACCAACGGGCCCACAAATATCCAGATGGCAAAACTCATTAGAGAAGTGGGCAGAAGCAGAAGGAACGACATTGCTTCGTGAGGCATTACGTGAACTCAGACCAAGAGACGACGCATCTCAATGGGAATCAATCCTGGAAAAACTAAAATCACCAAATGCACTCACCGAAGTTGCAAACAGAACCACTGCGGACTCAGACACAGCCTCAAATGCAACATAGGAATCCTAAGGCTCTGCGAGCAAGGTCTGTAACAACTAACCCTACTGAGACCTGCCAACTGCGAATAACTTTTATAAACTCTGTAGCATGAGGGGTGGGAGGGGGGTACTGCAATTTAAGCACCTTTACGTTAATGTTATTGTTTTATTCAAAAATTGCAATAAAATCTTTTAAAAAAAAAAAATTCTAAACATCCACTTAGCCCCGGCATCTATTTAGTCTGTACAGTGTACAAATATATGTATCTATTAAAAAAAAGCTTGTTATTTTTATACATGTATAATATCAGGAATGCAACTCCCATTGGGCTAAAAGGTTTTAGCCCGTCCTAACCAGACAGACCCACAACTTAATCCTAGTTGGTGCACTACGGTATAGTGATTTGTATTTATACTATTATGTGGTCACAGCCTATGACTGAAAGCATTGTTAATATGGAAGTCATTATTTTAAGACTGTATTACAAACAGTATAAAATAGGCTACAGTAAAATGGCACATATATTTTGGGCCACTAAGCCTGCAATTCTCAAAATCACAGGGCTTGTGACTGTCGAATGGCTTTTTTAAATGTCCTAAACACATTTTGTGATTCAGTAGCAGGTTACCGAATCACAAAATGGGTTTAGAAAAGCATAATGAATTACTGTCCGAAAGGGGCGTGGTTAGGGTGTTCATTCTAAATACCGATTTGCTATGGTATGTATCAATGTTTTGTGGCGCAAATCTGATAACACAGAATTACAAAATTACAGACTCCTGAGTGGGGGCGGTCAAACATTCACAATTTTTTTTGTTGGGGAGTAGGCAGTGGCCCAAGAGACCACTGGCAACTATCATACTTAGAACAAAAAAAGTGTTTCTTTTTCAAACGCAGTCTCACTTCCTTAAAGAAAAATGGGCTGCATTTTAAAAAAATAGTTACTTTAAGTAAATGCCATCACAGACATGGTGGTCTTCTGACCCCAGCAGCCAATATCCATTCCTGTGATGGCATCAAACCACAGTGAGTATGAATTTGTGCCTTACCTCATGAATACTGAAGAGGTACTACGATTCCAAATTGAAGCGATCTATTAGTACATAGGTCAGTTTGTAACATTCTTTTCAAGTTGCAAAAAGTTGGTACGCAATTTGCAACAACTGTTTACCAGTAGAAATTTGGTACATCAGGCCCTTAGAGTTTAAGGTAACAGAAATGTGTGAAAATACATATGAGTGGGTAACACACAGCCTATATGAAATGCACACCTTTTTACTAGGTTTATTTCAGAACGCACTCCAGAACGTATCTGATAACACCATTAGATTATCTCTCAAAAAGAATACACCTTTGTCACCATAAAGCCTTTCATGAATCCAACAACTAAAGCCATACACTGGATCTCAAGCAGCCTTTAGGTTTATTGATTAGTCAACTGCACACATTTATAATAATTAAGGATAGCAGGCATCCTGGTGAAAAGGCTTCTTTCTTCTTTTGCTGTCTGCAGTTACACTAACTTGATAGAACAGGAGACCACCTCCTTTCCCTTTTGGCCAGAGGCACCTGAATGTCTGCATTAACCATACTCGTATGTTTGTTTTTTTAAGTATTGTAAAAATTGAAAAAGATTGGAAATATCATCTTAATGGATCCCTCCCTCCACTTCAACTACTGAGGTGATCCAGAAAACACAAAGTTCAGGAAGCTTTTTTATTTTTACATTGATTCTCATGTTTCATGATGTTGCACTCTCTCTGACTTAACAGCCCAGTTGCAAGGTGCATATGAGTCCCAATTGTGACCTCTGCATAGAGATTTTCTAGTGTGGAATTGTATTCCTCACAATTACAAGAAGTCTGAGGTTCATCCATTGGGATTTACTGGCTGCATGAACAACAAACACAATTTTACTGGCCATAAATCCAGTAGGTAAAATCATTGTGTGAAAAGGTTGCATTTGAGTCTGGACCACTTTTATGACCCTTGCCTAAGCCTCAAACAAGGCACCAGGAAGAATTACATGCTCACCACTGCCAGCCAACACTCTCCACTCATCGCACAGCTTTCCTCATGATTCCCTTCGCAAAGTCCGGCTGCCCAGATGATGTATGTTAATTCAGTAAGCTAAAATATTAACCTGCATTTGTTACATCTCCTTTTACCTTTATCTTTAACACCTGTTTTCATCTGGGACTGTGCTAGACCTGGTTTCCTTGGTGTGGCCTCTCCTGTCTTCTTTGCCTCTGCTTCCAATGTTTTGACTTAGTGCTGGACTTTGTTTTTGCTGTTTTTGGTACTCCGAGCACTTTACCAAAGCTGACCAGTGCTAAAGTGCAAATGCTCCTTGTTTAAATTGCATGTGCAATTAGCTTTTCCATGATTGGCATATATGATTTACTAGTAAGTCCCTAGTAAGGTGCACTAGAGGTGCCTAGGGCCTGTAAATCAAATACTACTAGTGGGCCTGCAGCACTGGTTGTGCCACCTACATGAGTAGCCTTGTAAACATGGCTGAGACCTGCCACTGCAATGTCTGTGTCTGCAGTTTTAAACTGCCAATTCGATCTGGCAAGTGTACCCACTTGCCAGACACAAACCTTCATTTTTGGTACATGTAAGGCACCCTTAAGGAAGGCCCCCAGATGCCCCATGGGCAGGGTGCAGTGTATGTTAAAGGTGGGACATGTACTGATGTGTCTCACATGTCCCAACAGTGAAATACTGCTAAATTTGCTTTTCACTTGTGCAAGGCCTATCCCTCTCGTAGGTTAATGTGGGGGCTGCCTTTAAATAACTTTTGAGTGCAGTCTCCCTTTGGGAGCAGATGGAGAATTGGAGTTTGATGTCTCTCACAATTTAAAAATACAACTTTTGGTAAAGTTGTTTTTTAAAATGTCAGTTTGAAAATGCCACTTTTAGAAACGGGGCCTGTTTGTGCTTAAACCATTCTGTGACTCTGCCTGCTTCTGTATTTCATGTCTCGGTCAGATTGACAGTCAGGCTGTTTGTGAATCTCCACTAGACAGTGACACAAAGGGAGCTGAAGTGTAGCCTGTATATCTTGATGGGCCATCTGTGCTAGAGTGGAGGATGGAGTGGTCACTTACACCTGAAAGGGCTGTGCCTCCCCTCAGACAGTGCACTTTCCAACCCCTTGGTGTGTGTCTGGGGCCAGGCCTGGGCAAGGCAGGATCTTGTAAACAAAATAGCCAACTTCAAAGGCAGAAAGGGGTATAAGTCGTGGACCCAAAACCACAGATTTTCAGATTACTTCTAGACTCAAGAAGAACCTCTGCCAAGGAGAAGAGCTGAAGAGCTGGAGGAGGAGTACTGCCTCATTTGCCTGTGACTGTACTTTGCTGGGTTGGCCTGCAGTTTCTGTTTCTGCCTGAAAGAGGACAAAAACTGGACGTTGTGGTATATTCCTTCTTGTGAAGTGTCTCCAAGGGCTTGGAGTGAGCTTGACCCCT
This sequence comes from Pleurodeles waltl, assembly GCF_031143425.1. Classification (NCBI taxonomy): domain Eukaryota; kingdom Metazoa; phylum Chordata; class Amphibia; order Caudata; family Salamandridae; genus Pleurodeles; species Pleurodeles waltl. The sequence goes on along the minus strand of NC_090449.1, from coordinate 460,507,965 downwards.
GTTCTGAAGTCTCAGGGCCATCAAAGACTTCCTCTGCCAGGACCTGGACTCTCTGCTAAGACTCCTACCCTGACAAGGGGTGCCTAATCCAGTCCCTGTGCCCTTGAAAGGAGAAGCTGATGAAAACCGAAGAAGAACCAAGTACACTTCAGATGACCATGGACTGACGCCGCTGCCAGATCCCGTGACACAACTGAAGCTGTGGTCCTCGCTGGTGTGTGATGACCCCGCAGGCCTGACGCTGCTTCAGCCTTGCTGAAGTCCACAACTCTGTGAGTCCTGAAGTGCTGTGTCACCGACGTCCATGGCTCCCGACTTCGCTGCACCACGTCCTGACCGCTGGATGTCGACTCCACCGAAAGTGCACAGATCCAACGATTTGCACGAATACCACCTCACCTCTACAGCCCTGCAGCAAGGACCCGGATGCCTCCGCTCCTTTGCTCTGCAGCACCTGAACCAGCGCCACACCGGATCCAGCAACACCTCGATCCCCGATTCTGTGCCCCAGCTTGTTTCTCCATTTTCACAAGGTACTGTAACTGGGGGTCAGTGTGACTCAATGACCGGCAACATTAGCATCGGATTGTTAGGAACTAATCCATCATGACGCCGTGATATCATCAACTTGAAGCATTTGTGTTTCTAAGTGCTATATTCAAGTTTAATCTTAAAAAATTCATAAATTTGCTTGTGTTTGTTGGTTTATTGTCATTTTGGTCTTGTTTTACTCAGATAAAAATTGGCTATTGTCTAACCTGGTGTTGAGTTCTTTTGTGGTGTTTTCACTGTGTTACTGTGTGAGATTGTGTAAATACTTTACACATTGCCTCTGAGATAAGCCTGACTGCTTGTTCCAAGCTACCAAGGGGGTGAGCAGGGGTTATCCTAGGTGTGTATCTCCCTTACCCTGACAAGAGTGAGGGCCCTGCTTGGACAGAGTGCATACTGACTATCAACCGGTGATCCCATTTTGAAAAGACTGCCACTAGTAAATGGAAGAGAAGGGTCACCAAACCCCTTTTAAAGTTAAACGTATACCCTGGTGCAGAATCTAACCATTGGCTTGGCTTTCTTTAGCTAGCAGTTACTAAAATTGATTAGATGTTTCGACCCACTTGCTTTCTACACATTTTGAAAATCACTTGTTACTAGATGGTAACAAGGCCTGTTTTAGGCAATGAGACTGCCCACTTTCCTGCATAGAAATAGTTAGCACTATAACAGCACTGGATGGCACCAAACACTGTGTGTTCCCTTTCTCCAACTGCTTGTTTTCTTACTTAAGTATTGCAACTTGGATGGGAAAACAAAAAGCACCTCTCAAAATATTTAGCTAACTGGACTTACAAAATCCCCTGACACGCCTGGAAGTTAATGCTATTAGTCAGACAGACAATAGCTTTATTGTGGTTAAAAAAAACATAGCAAAAGGGAAACATAAACAAATATAGGTACAATCAGTGCTGGAATTTGGAAAAGTAAGTACTCTAGAAACCCTTAAATTGAAGTCAAGGTGTGGCAGAGGAAAGGAAGTTGAGTCAGGAGCCTAAAAAGCAGAGACTAACAGTCAACCTGTATATTTATTTTTAAAAATATCTGCTGAAAATAAATTGGCAACAAGGACAAATGTGACAGCAAATCTGCTCTAGCTTACTTATTTGGTCAAAAGGGGGATCTATCTTAAAATGTCCTACAGGGTTAAAACACCTCCTTTGAGGGGATTATAATAGCAGTAACATAACTGGTGGATAGTGCAGCTCTGGGAGAGTTACTTGTTTTGTCTAATCACAACTTTGAAAGTAGCAGATAGTGTTAATGGACCTGCCCTGCTTATAATCACACTGTGTAACATGTTGTTCACAGATATGTATTTTATATAGATTGGAAAGTGGGCCACTGCTGTTGACACTGAAATCATTATGTTACTTCCAGTTCATAAGTTGAAAATGTTTGAATATAGCAAACAAGGGATCTATTTACTGGCATCACACCAAGGAGCTGCGTGAAAAGTGTAAGTCATGGTTTTAGATGCTTATTTGTTTCTCAATCTGTTGTTATTCTAAGATTTCAAAGAAGTGTTCATTGCATAGTAATAAAGCCTTCTTAGTACAGACAACTCCAATCACTGTGTTACACTTTAAATCCAGAATTTGTGTTTCTCCTAACTATGTGTTCTTAGCCCTTTCGCTGCTAGGCCTGCACCCCACCCGTTAAGCCTTTTTTTAAAAACTTTTTGGGGTAGTTTGCACATAGGTCTCCATAACTTTTTGTCCACATAAGCTATCCATCCTAAATTTGCATCCTCCCTTTCCAACATCCTGTGGATTCTAAAGGTACCCAGTATTTGTGGCTTCCCCTAGATGGGACCAAAAAATTAGCCACAATATGTTTTTTGAGGGAAAATTGGAAAAAGGTCCTGCAGAAGAAAGTGTCTTTTTTTGCTGCAAATAACTTCAACAAATGTTTTTCTGTGCTAACATCACCATCTTCTCAACTATCAGGTATAGGCAGACTTGATTCAGAAAACCAACTTTTTTTACCACAGTTTTGGCATTTTACCGGGAGAAAGCACATTTGTCCTTTTTGTGTGCTCCAACCTCCTTCCAGTTTGTGGTAGAAATGTGTTTAAAACCCATTGTGGATCCTGGGAAGTTAGACATTTATGAAAACTAGACAAAATTATGAATTCAACAAGGGATCATTTGTGTACATTCTTTAAGGTTTTTCTGAAGAAAATAAATGTTGAAATAAAAGAAGACTGAAAATTAGTAGGAAAAAAATGCCCATTTGTGACAGTGTTTTCATTTTCGACATACCATTACCTCTGCTAGACCCTTCTGTTTGATGGGTTATACAGGGTTTGTGAGTTTTCCAGGAGTGCGAGGTACCCGGAGCCAATAACTGAGCTGCACCGTGCAATGGTTTTTTATTGTGTACCAAGTATACAGCAGTTCATATGGAAAAATATAAATAGTGAAAAATAGGTATCAAAGAAACCTAGGTATTTTGAAAATGGGCACAAGATATGGAGTTTAGAAAGCAGTGGTTATTTGCACATCTCTGAATTTGTGGGCACCCATACAAGCATGTGAACTAAAGGTAATTTCTCTAAATGACTTCTTTCTTACACACTGTATCACATTTGGAAGACACAAATGTAAAGGAACAATCTTGCTAGTTTGCTGGCATCCTGTTCAGAGCCACAGGGATATAAAAGGCTCCCACCATCTTGAACCCACACCTGGATCCAGCCCAACTGAGACCTGAACCCTGAAGAGGAGTCCCACCAGTCTTGGTCCCTCTGTGGTTGTGATAAAGGTGCTCAAATGGCCAATTCCCAAAACTGAAGCCAAAGAAAATTTGGCCAAAAACTGCTTTGTGAACCAGAAGAAGGTTGGGACCAACCTGCTCGCCCATCTGCTCGAGGTGCATCGCCAGTCGTATTGACTTTTTGGCTTTTGCGGCTATGTTCTTCTCTGCAGCAGCAAATCCTTTTTCAGCACTCCATCACCAATGGGTTATCCATCCTCGTGGAACTTTCTTGGGAGTCAGCCCTCTGCCTTGTCCTGCTAGAGATTTTTGACTTCCATTTCGATGACTAAGAGTCTGATTTAGAACTTGGTGGATGGAATACTCTGTCACAAACGTGACAGATACCCCGTTAGAACAATAATACGACGGACCGGATATCTTTCCCGTTTGTGACAGAGGATTCCCCTCCGCCAAGTTCTAAATCAGGCCCTAAGTCAGAACGTATAAATCTTCAAAGCAGCTTCAACCCAAGTCCATCTGATAACAAAGCTCCCTCCTCAAACACTTCCTGCAGCCTTGCCCTGCTGAACTTTACTTTCTGACACACTTTTTCTCAGAGTTTTTGTAAGTCCATAGGGAAGCACTGACCGGGCCAATTCCACTTCTTGTATCCAAAGTGCTCTCCATCACAGTTGGCCGCAGTTGGTGCTTTGATCTTGTAAGTGCTTGTTTTCACTTAAACTTTTAAAAATCATAACTCTGGTTCCACTGCCTGCATTTTTTAAATTGACTCTATTTTTCTAAATTGGTTTGGGGTTTTTCTTGTGTTGTGCTTTCACTTCATTACTGTTTGTGTTCTGCCCAAGTACTTTATACATTGCCTCTAAGTTAAGCCAGACTGCCTTTTGTGCCAAGCCACCCAGGGATAAGCACAGTTTAATTTAGTGACTTTTGATGGTTCACCCTGTAAGGGATTGTGCTGTTACTTGACCAGAGCTTGCACTCCAGCCAACCAACAACCCAATTTCTCACAGTACTTCTTAGGGTGAAAATTATTTAAAATATTTTCCAAATTAGATAGAATAATTTGAAAGGCTGTATAGAAAGTCAAGTAATGGGACATGAAATGTATGTGTCCATGCGCAGCCATTTAAAGCCATCTTCAACCTTTAATCTATCTGCTCCTCTTCATTCAGTTTAACAGAACTTCACTTTTGTAGAGAGAGCAAGTTGGAAAACACTGGCGTAGCTTAGATGGGCACTCAGGACAGTAGTAGCAAATCTCCTGTCTCTTTCCTTGTCAAGTTCAAAACTCTGCATCTGCAATATAGTTGACTCTTTTACTCTGTTACAGAGATGCAGGTTACTGCTTCTACAGTCATAAGACTTTCAATAAAGGACAACTGAAAGTCAAGGAAGGACATCAGTCTTCCCGTGGTAGTCTGATGAGAATTGTACATTGCCAACTGAATCAGGTGGATAGTTCACGTCTTGTACCATGTATAACGTTTATGAGTTCATTTATATTGTTGAAGTAGCTGCTTATTTTTATCCATTCCACTTATGTCCTTGTTAAGTAAAATATACAGTTAGGCTTATGCATTTCAAACAGGTGATTGGAAAAGTGCTTTCATCACAAACTGTACTGAGCATATGTACTTACCACTTATCTGAGAAATTCACAGCAGGACGTTTGCTGCAACGCAACACATCACTTTTTGGAGCTTCTTATACACAATCTCTTGAGGGACTCTTTTCATTGACTTTGAAATGTACCAGAGGTAGTTAGGAAGCACAGAAGGGGAAATATGAAGGAAGGTAAGATACCACATATCCCTTCTCTTTAAACAAATAAATAAAAGTAATTATGAATGAATAACTGTAATAAATATATGAAGTATCTTGAGATGATCAGATAATGCAAGGAACAAAAAGAAGTAATCTGTTAGGTGTATATTCTAGCACAAAGGAATCAATTACATCATATATAAGAGGAACACAACAGTAAATCAGTTAATTACATAATCCTAAAGGTAGTTAGGTATTTTATGTGTTCTCCAGCAACCCGCTGCCAGATCCATGGAGGCAGTGACTTCAACCAGCTATCAACTGACTTCTCTCCCTTCAGGTTGTCTTTCCCATAATTTGACTTTGCATCTTTCACACCCACACACTCTGAAATATGCCAGATTTTACAGTCACTAATTTTGACAGCATTGTTGAATACTTTAACATCCTCGATGGACTTGGAGTACTTGGACATCACAACACCCAAACAGGAGCCCTAACTGACACCCAGTAACCAGACAACATCTTTCAGAGTTCTTCTTTCTATACTTCAAGTTATATTAATTTTTCTTCTCTCTTTCCATAAGTTTTCTTTTACTGTTGTCCTACTCGGAACAGATGTGTCTACCCACCTTTTGTTCCATGTCTTCTACCCTGAGTTAGCCCAGAATGAGGTCTAACAACTCAAAAGGAAATCTCCCAGTTGTGGCATGCGGAAACGTGCTAAGCAGAATTAAGCCTTCAATTTCCTCTTGCCAATTATATCCATTCAGTCTGGCTAATTGGATCCCCTCTTTTATTTTCCTGTTAAACCTCTCCGCCACCTTTTTTGTTTGTGGATGATACATCAAACATTTTTTGTGCTTGATACCAATCGCTGGGTGAAAAGATTCCATCTTTTTTAACACAATTAAATTCCATTGTCATTCAACAAACTCCTAGGTAGAGGTTCAAAAACCTAATTAAGAAACTTGGGTCCAGATTTATGAAAAGTGGTGCTGCACCTACTGCAGCACCACTTTTCTTGCGCCTCTTAGCGCCCCCCTAATGCCACCATGTGTGCGTCGTATTTAAAATACGGCGCCCTATGGTGGTAGTCAGGGGGGTTAGTGTCATAATATTTTTACGCTAATCCTGCAAATCACCCAGAGGCCTATTGAACACAATAGAAGCCTCTTTTTAATGCCTGCACTTAGCAGTTGTTAAAAATGCAGATAAAAATGGCACAAAGGAATCTCATAGATTCCTTTGCCCCATTTCTGTGGCCCCCCACCACCAGAACGCCCCCTCTTTCATACATTATGTCTGGCACAGGCATAATTTGGCGCAAGGGGTTACAAGGTGGTGCAATGCAAGCATTGCGCCACTTTGTCAATATGGCGCAGCGTTTTTGCCCTTCCAACCCCACATTAGTGTAAAAAAGGACGCTAATGTTGTGTTGGAATGGCGCTAGGTCACCATCAATCTGGGCCTTATTATGACCTTTTAGAGGTGATCCGAGTCACCCAAACAATCTCAGGCCACCTAGAAAATAAATCAGCAAGAACAATTAAATATTGAGTCACATTTTCTCCTCCTACTGGTCCTACAATGTTCAAAGCAATTTCTTTCCATGGTTGACAAAGTGAATCTAGAAAACATATTGGAGGAACATGGGGTTTCAAATCCTTGTCACTTCAGTTGCACTACTGCAATCCCTAATGACCCTTTCCACCACCAGATCCATGCCTCATTTGGATTTTCCATAAAACTTAAGCATGTCCTAAAAAGACGTGACTTCTTTCCTGCTTGATGAAATGTTGTCTATGGTGCTAACAAACTTTTCTTGAGACTTTCCTCATGAATAGAGATGATATGACCCAAATAATGTCTCTCTGTTTTGCCAAATTGACACTTGTTACCGCTGACTGTAAGTCTATGCTTCACAAATCTATGAAAGCACTGTCTTAACCCATGTATTATGCTATATCCAATTCATACAGTTAATCAAAACATCATCTAGTTAGGACTTTTATGCCTTGTATGTCACCATGTCTCATCGACACACCTCTGAAACACAGAAGCAGCAGGCACCATGCTAAATGACATCCTCAAAAACATAAAAGCTTTCCTACGTGTAATAAATTAGGCCTACGTGAAATTTACATTATGCAGACTTGATTCGCAGCAGGCCTCTTGTGCACCAGCCTGCCCCATATGCTCTGCACAAAGAACAGGCCAGTGCACAAGAGGCCCGAAACGGCAGCTTTCACTGCCTGAATTCAGTGCATTGGGTGCTCCCCATTTTGACTGTTGTAATTAAGGCTCCCGTGAGCCTCTGAGCTGACGAGCTCGGGTGAAGCACCTGTGCGCCTTCTTGAGTGGTACTTAAACCTGTGAATACTTTCAAGGCGGCATTTCAAGCAACCCCGCCAGCTACACATTGCTCTTCGCTGATGACGGCCAAATAGCCAGAAACACGTGTCTGAAGATACGGCACTCGCTGCACCAACTTATGGTGAAAAATGTTCAAAACTCTATTCAAATTTGTGCTAATCACTGCATTTACCATGATGCCTTGGGGTCACAAATGCTGGAATGGAAGACAGGGTGCTTCCCATTTTGACTACTGCCTGAATTCAGGCCAGGGTCGTAGGCAATAAAAGCTGCAGTTTCAGTCCTTGTTTGTGCACCAGTGTGCACAAACAATGATAAAAAAGAGAAGAGGACTTATCTGGGTCTTTTTGGGGGGTCCTCCTCTCCGTCGAATCCTCCTCAGCGCGGCTCCTCCCTCCTCTGCTCTGGTGCACCCAGTATAGGCTGCACAGAGCAAGCACAGACTATCCAAAAACTCTGTTGGTTCCGCCAGCGGAGCACCCCGCACACCCCTAATTTCTATCTCCCGTTTTAAGTGTTTTGGGGAATTAGTGGTGGTGGTTGGGGTACACTCTACATTTTACTGTTGACATACCAGCTGATCATACTTTACTCTGCACATTTTTCCTCCCTGGTGACCATTTTGGAAGTGCCATTACCAGGTTAGGTTGCCGCTCCAGCCCGCAGCCTTTTTCTACTACTAATATTAGCCTTGGAGCGACAGGCAGCGGTTAGGCAGGAGTTAGGCAGGAGTCTGTTACTGCTCCCACCTTCTGCTGCGAGTACGTTATTTTAGACATTTCACATTGTTCTTTTTAATTGTCAGGAACCATTTTGAAATTTATTTTTACCTCCTGTTTTAAGAGTGTTTTGGGGAATTGATGGTGGCAGTTGGGATATGCTCTACCTTTTACTTTTGACATACGAGGCGATCATACTTTACTTTGCAAATTTTTCCTCCTTGGGGGCCATTTTGGAAGTGCCATTTACAGGTTAGGTTGCCGCTCCAGCCCCAGCCTTTTTCTGCTACTATTAATGGCCAGAGAGCAGACGCGTGCAGCGGGTGTGCCGAAAGCATGCCTAAGTCCAGCCCATCTGCGCCTGTCTGCGTCCGACCAGGGCCTGGGGCCAGGAACCCTAGTCCCCCCTTTCAGGAAACAATAAATTATTTGTCTGAGCAGTTGAAGGCATTACGTCCTCTCCACTCACTTGATTGCTGAGCCTTGTTGATAGATGCCACACTCTTAACATATGTTACTTGTAAGTTTGCCAGAGACCTGTTCAGCATGTTACTGACTCATTCCTATTGGTTAATGAGGGTGTTCACTTGAGAAGGGTGGGAGAGCAAAAGCACAAAGAGCTGTATTTATCAGCCTAAACTGTTGGTCACTTCCCAAACATCAACAGCATTCTTTCAGTCTTTTATGAGACCATATCCCTGATGCTGCATTTTTTACTGAGACCTGGCTCCATGAGGCATCTACTCCTGATGTCATTGCGGCTCTTCCACCCGGAAATGCTATTGTATGCAAAGAAAGACAGGGCCGGAGTCGGGAGGAATCCCTAATGTCTATAAAAAGGTATATGTATGTAAGATTGACCATATAGCTATTCATGAATGTGAGGCTTTGTTGTTCTCCTTAGCTTGTACACAAAAATATACTTTTGCCGGAGTTTTAGTTTATCACCGTCCCAGCCTGGCAGGGAGATCGACTACTTCTTTTTTAGAGGTTATTTTAGAGCTCAACTCTAATCCAGGATATGAATGCTCTTGGCCAAGCTTTGGCGCCTCCCATTCAGCTGGCCATCTTTTGGATCTGTTTTTTTAAAACATGAAGGATTTGTTTTTTGAACCTCACATCCCTCTACTTTGGACCAATCATCTTGTAGTTCCTTTTAGGATTAAAATTATCTCTGGACTGCTTGGTGTCAGCCCCAAACCATCTCTTGCCATTAGAAATTGGCCTAAATTGAAAGTTTCTGCTCTTAATAAAAGATTAAAGAATACTTGCCATATGATAAATTCTCCAAATTCATAATATTTGGACAGCATCCATTCTTTTTTAGGGCAGTGTATAGCATTCTTTTGCTGGGTCATCCGCCTGCACCTTGGTTTAAAGAGTCCCTGAGAGAATTAAAAGAAACAGTGCAAGGTGTTAGAGCACTGCTGGAGGAAGAAATACTCAGAAGAGGATAAAGCCACTTATAAAGCTGAGATTAAGAAATATCACAGGCTGTGCAAATTAACACTGTCTGCATTTTATGTTAACAAAATTTCTGAGGCCCAAAATAGCCCCAATTTCAAGGTGGTACAAGAATTATCGGATCCAAATAAGCTTTCTCACCCACACACTTCGTCTCAAGCTCAATGTGAGGAACTGGCTTGCTTTTTCAGCTTTAAAGTTAATAATATCTACGCTCAACTGGAAAATGATTGTGTGCGCGGAGTGCACATGCTCAATCCAGGAGTGATTGCTGCTGATTCTAATTCATTCCACAGGGACTTGAGTGCTATTGCCTCTTGCTCTACTCCAGTGCTGTCTATTGAAGTTTGGGCTCAACACTGTTTCTCATGCCATTCTGCTGGACAGATTGGAGTTGTTAGGACTTAAAGGTTTGCCATAGGCATGGTTTAGTTCCTTTTTTCAAGGATGCTCATTCCTGTTTTTTTCTGCAGATGTCAAATCTAGCTCTCAAGCTCTAACATCTGGTGTCCCGCAAAGTTCAGTCTTAGGCCCACTTTTGTTTAATCTATACGTCGGCCCTCTAGCGGAGGTAGTGGAGAGCTGCGGCTTGACACTGTTCAGTTAGGCCGACAATACTCAGATCATTTTTTCACTGTCTTCTACACAGTCACAGGTCCTCTCTGATCTTTTTCCAGGCCTAAGTCAAGTTGCTTATTGGATGAACATGAATATGCTTAACCTTAATGGAGATAAGACAGAGGTTGTAATCCTTGGTAAGCACCATTAGCTATGGGGCCCACAACACTGGCTGACCTCTCTTTGGCCTCTTTCAACTCCTTCCTCGCAAGTTAAAAATGTAGGCTTCCTATTGGATGCTGCATTATCTTTGCGGCTCCAAGTAATCAAAGTAACATCTACTTGCTTTTGGTGCTCAAATGGCTTTGAAAAAGAAACTGGATGCTCCCCTTTTCTGCCTTAAGAACAGTGGTCTCGGCACTGGTACTGTCTCATCTAGACCATGGTAACGTTCTATACCTGGGTATAGACAAAACATCCATGTGCCATTTGCAGTTCATTCAGAATGTGGTCATGTTAGCACGTCTGACCTTAATAAGTAAACTTACAAGGGGGGCGTGAATAGGTCAATTAACCTTTTGACTCACATATAAGATGTTCTCACCCAGATCCAGTACAGGCAGACCAATAATCAATAATCAATCAGTAACATCAATAATCAGTAACATCAATAAGTAATTTTCACACACCATGACTTTTCAGTCACGAATAACCACACCTTTTAGTAAAAGTTAGAGTATTTATTTCCCTATATTAACATCGCTAATGTCACGTAAAATAATCTCAAAATCAAATGATAAACATACAACACTGGCTGTCCAAAGCGACGAAAGTAGCGCACTTTAATCAAAGCTTGAACCACTACACATTCTAAAGATACAGTGCAAATTAATAACAAGAACAATTGCGCAGACGATATCACATACATTTAGATTCAGCAAAGAAAAGACATCAAACGTTATTCTCTATAACAGACTTTCATTAGTAAGGAATCCCTTAACTAACACCAGATTAGCATCAGCATGTTGGGCTTCATGCAAAACAATTTTGTACACACTAATTTGGAAAACATCTAACTATGGCTCTATCAAAACAGTGCGGTTGGTACCTAGAAAGAAGAAGCAAACAGTCTTAAGAAACACATCAGTAAGAATATACCTCTCCTCAAATGGATCGGCAAGCTAAAATAGTCTTCGATATCAGCTCGGTCAGCAAGGCATCTCGATTCAGCATCAAAGTTCAGAAAAGATAAAGGTGGTCATTACAACCCTGGCGGTCAGTGTTAAAGCGGCGGAAACCGCCAACAAAGACAGCCACTTTAACACTCCGACTGCCAGGGCGGTACAAACAAACAGCGCGGCGGTCACTACCAACAGACAGGCGGAGGAAAATGTACCTCCTACAGTATCACAACCTACCGATCCGCCACCTTTTCCGGGGCGGATTCACCGCAAACAAAAACACGGAGGAAACAGGACTCCGAAGGGAAAACGCTCACCTCTACACATCCCATGAGGAACCAGGATGCCATGTAGCCAGAGCTTCACATTTTCCCTGCCTTTATCTTCTTGCTCCTCTACCAGGAGCACGAACGCCGCGGCGAAGACCACAGTGAGTACTGCACCTATGACACGGGGGAGGGAAAAAACAGGGACACACACACGCAACACGCAACACCCCCACCCTCACCCACTACAACACAAACACAAGTACATGTTGATACATTACAGTTACACCTCCCAACTCCCCCGGAAGAATGCAAAGACAAAAGGAAATGAGTGTAACCATTGTAATCTATTAAAATCCAGTAAGCAAAAATATATATACACTATTAACAAATATATACACCAATAATAGAAGTGCAGGTATTGCTCCATTTAAGTCCGTGGAATACTGGGCCCACACTGCATGGTCGAGGCCCACACAAGGTACCCGAACATGACGGAGAGAACACTGCGGGGGCATCAGATAGAAATAAAACAGGCACCTCAGGGGGAAGGGAAAGGTGGGGCACCTCAGCCGGTTGAGTGCACGACGCCAAATCCACAAGGGAGCCACATGCCCACTGTTCAATCCTGGGGAGTGCAAAGCCACAGTCTCTCAAGTCTCCACAGTGGGTGGGTTGCCCAATGTTCAATCCTGGGGAGTGCAAAGCCGCAGTCTCTCAAGTCTCCACAGTGGGTGGGTTGCCCACTGTTCAATCCTGGGGAGTGCAAAGCCACAGTCTCTCAAGTCTCTACAGTGGATGGGTTGCCCACTGTTCAATCCTGAGGAGTGCAAAGCCACAGTCTCTCAAGTGGATAACAGTCTCCACTGGTTCTGGAGGGGGCTTGGTGCCCAGAGTGCTTCATCCTGCCAAGGACTGAGGTAGTGGATGCCTTTCTCCACTGGTTCTGGAGGGGGCTTTGTGCCGAGAGTGCTTCATCCTGCCAAGGACTGAGGTAGTGGATGCCTTTCTCCACTGGTTCTGGAGGGGGCTTTGTGCCCAGAGTGCTTTATCCTGCCAAGGACTGAGGTAGTGGATGTAAATCTCCACTGGTTCTGGAGGGGGCTTTGTGCCCAGAGTGCTTCATCCTGCCAAGTACAGAGGTAGTGGATGTAAATCTCCACTGGTTCTGGAGGGGGCTTTGTGCCCAGAGTGCTTCATCCTGCTCGTGGCGGACTCAGTAGCGTCCGTGCTCTTGGCACTCATGGGCCAGCGGTGCTTGTGGTGGCGGTGTCTTGTTCAGCAGTGCTTGTGGTGGCAGTGTCCTGTTCAGCGGGGCTTGTGGCGGCAGTGTCCTTTGCAGCGGGGCTTGTGGCGGCGGTGTCCTTTGCAGCGGTGCTTGTGGCGGCGGTGTTCTTGGCAGCGACTCAGCTGCTGGCGGTCCTGTCTGGGCCAGCGGGGCTGCTGCTGGCGGTCGCCTCCTGGGCAGCGGGGCTGATGGCGGTCGCCTCCTGGGCAACGGGGCTGATGGTGGTCGCCTCCTGGGCAGCGGGGCTGATGGCGGTCGCCTCCTGGGCAGCGGGGCTGGTGGCGGTCTTCTCCGCCGTGCCGATCTTCCCAGACTTGCTGGGTTTCTTGTGCCCCATCCCCACCTTGGAAGGTGTTGCAGCTGACTCCTCACTCCTACCTGTACCCCTGGGAGCGGCTTTGGTGGCTGGTGTCTTCCCCCACTCCCGCCGTCCGTGCTGTGGCTCCTTGCCACACTGGCTGCCCTGCTGCCTGGTGCACTCCAGAATCTGGTGACTACTGGCACCACTGATCCCGCCGATGTCGTGGCTGAGGTGCTAGGTTGGGACCTGGAGAGTCAGGCCCTAGGAGACTGACGGGGTGGGGGAGGTGAGGGAAAGAGGTCAAGTGTGGACAGGAAAAGTTTCTTGGGAACACTGGTAAGGGTAGCTGGAGGGGGTTTGGGAGTGGAGGAAGAGGTTGTGGTTGTAGGAGGTGTACGTTTGGTGCTCTTGGGTGAAGGTGCATGCGCTGGATGCTGTCGTGAGGTGGATGGCTGTTGGGTGGGTGTGTGCCTGCGTTTGTGTACCTTGGGAGGTGGCGTCACAGACACACTGGGAGAGGACACAGGGGATGTGTGAATGGTAGTGGGGGTGGTGACTGCACATGAGCGGGGTGTGGTGGTGGGTGTGCTGGTGATGGAAGTAGTGGCTGTAGATGTAGTGCATGCAGGTGTGAGTGGAGACAAGACTGGGAGGGAGGAGGGAGACGAGGAGGAGGGGGACACAGTGGAGGCAGTGGATGTTGCTATGTCTGCATGTGTGTGATGTTTGCGTGAGTGCCTGTGGGATGTGTGGTGCTTATGTTTGCCTGAGCTTCCTTTGTGTGCATGCTGGTCTGATGATGTGCTTGGGGTAGGCCGAGGGACAGGGGTGTGGGTCTTGGTGGAGGAAGTTGGAGGGGGAGGGTAGAGACAGGGACAATGGCTGTCATCAGTGCTGAGGCCAGAGTTTGAAAAGCTCGCTGAAGGGCTGGCTGACCAGAATGAATGCCCTCCAGGAATGCATTGGTTTGTTGCAACTGTCTCTCTACACCCTGGATGGCATTCAAAATGGTAGACTGCCCAACAGTGAAGGACCTGAGGAGGTCAATGGCCTCCTCACTGAGGGCAGCAGGGGTGACTGGGGCAGGGCCTGAGGTGCCTGGGGCAAAGGAGATGCCCACCCTCCTAGGTGAGCGGGCACGGGGCAAAGGCTGAGGGGCTGCTCGGAGGGCATTGCTGGAGGGGGGTGGCAGCTGTACCTGTAGATGTGGGGGCACAGATGGGCCCGCCACCACAAGGGAGCTCCCATCAGAGGACAAGTCCGTATCACTGGTGTCAGCTCCTGTCCCCGCCGTGGAGCTCCCCTTGCCCTCCGTCCCACTGGTGAAATCAGACTCCGTAGTGTCGCCCTTCAGGGCCATGTGGGATGCAGCTCCCTCTTGCTCCGGTGCCACGGCTCCTCTGCCTGATGATGCTAATGCACACAAGAACAGGGAGACCACAAAAAGGGGGGGACGACAGAAGAAAGACATGTTGAGTGCATGCATTACCGCTACCGTTGGTGGACACGACAGACACAGAAGCCCCCTGCACTACGCTGCGCACTTGGGGTCCACTATGCAATCTCTGGGACATGGCCTACAAGGCTACGGCCGACATCTGCACACATTTGTCACAGGAGCCTGACTAGGTGTAGTTGGCACTGTACCCAGGTGGGGTGGGGTGCCACAGGGCCTGCCTATAAAAGGGGACCTAACTAGCACACTCGCCCTGGCCTAGGGGAACCCACAGCCCACCTCCCCCACCCAGACACCTCCACTGCGCGCTGAATCAGCAGAATGAGAGTGTACTCACCCCCTTGTTTCTGCTGTGATGCCCTCAAGCGCCCATCCAACTCCGGGTACTCCACCGCCAGGATCCTGAACATCAGGGGGGTCATGGTGTGACGGGCACCCCTCCCACGTTGGGAGGCCATCCCCAGCTGGGCGTCCGCCGTCTTCTTGCTCCAGCGGCAAATGTCCTCCCATCTCTTATGGCAGTGGGTGCTCCGTCTGTGATAGACCCCCAGACGTCCTTGGCGATGGCACGCCAAATATCCTTCTTCTGGTGGGCACTGACCAACAGGAATTGTACAGGGGAGAAGGAGAAGTTATTGCCAACTGCACCATCACAGTCATTGGCCCGCTTCCCTACCCTTGCCATGTGGCACATGCACTCACCGTCGTTTCATGCACGCCTCATACTCCCCCCCTATCTTTCATCCACCCCACTCCACACAGGCATAGCCCATACAGCATGCTCCCAGTGTACTTACCTGTTTGTCTGGAGGACCGTAGAGTAGCGTGTACTGGGGGAGGACCCCATCCACGAGTTTCTCCAACTCCTCCGATGTGAAGGCAGGGGCCCTTTCCCCAGATGCACGAGCCATTGTCTCTTCCAGACTGAGGTCACAGCAGCACTTGCAGTGTAGGCCCTCTCCTGTCAAGATCAGATATCGAGTGATTGAACAGATAGAAAATGGCGGTCACGTCCGCGGCAGTGCGTACCGTCACTGCCGGCGTACATCGTCATTGGCTCCTGGGACCCATAGGGTCCAATGTTAACCAATGAAGAATTGTGCCGCCGTTTTCGACCGCCTACCACAACGGTGTACAACGCCAGCGTAGTTACCTCATATCCCATTGTCCCACTTTACAGGTCAGGCAGCCGCCATTTCAGGGGCCCACATGCTCTATTTTTAACTGCGTCACACATACCTAGGCCTTGCCTCAACACTCATACATGCTAATTTCGGATTATGAATCGTGTTCTGTGTAAGCTGTGTGTACGTACCTCTGAGTTGGTTGACTCTGTGCTCGCTGTTGTCCTTCATCGGCACCGTCCGCTGGGACATGTGAGGAGATGGCAGCATCCTCCGGTGTACAGACCGCTGGTGGACCTGTCGACAATGGAGGAAAGACATGTAATCATCAACTACAGGCTTGATCGTGCCACAAGCCTGGAACTGTGTGCCCAGTTGGAGCCAGACCTGATGTCAGCTATCCGCCATCCCACAGGAATCCCCTCTCAAGTGCGGGTGCTGTCAGTACTCCATTTCCTTGCAAGTGGGTCTTTTCAAACAACAGTGACCATAGCATCAGGGATGTCCCAGCCTATGTTTTCCAACGTGTTGTCCAGAGTGTTGTCTGCCCTGCTGAAACACATGCAGAGCTACATCGTTTTCCCTCAGGTGGAGGATTTGCCTACAGTGAAAGGTGACTTCTGTGCCCTGGGACATATCCCCAACATCATAGGTGACATTGATGGGACACATGTGACCTTGGTCCCCCCGCAGGAGTGAACAGGTATACAGAAACCGGAAGAGTTATCATTTGATGAATGTGCAGTTGGTCTGTTTGGCAGACCAGTACATCTCCCATGTCAATGCCAAATTCCCTGGCTCAGTGCATGACGCTTACATCCTGCGGAATAGCAGTATCCCTTATGTGATGGGGCAACTCCAGAGGCACCGTGTGTGGCTATTAGGTGAGCACCTGAAACCAAATCAGTGGGAATAGTTGTCTGGGTCTGGGGATATCCCTACAGGTTAGTGTGTGTTTAACAGTTGTCCCTCGCATTTTTCAGGTGACTCTGGTTACCCCAACCTGTCATGGCTACTGACCCCAGTGAGGAATCCCAGGACAAGGGCAGAGGAACGCTACAATGAGGCCCATGGGCGAACTAGGAGGATTATAGGGCGCATCTTCGGCCTCCTGAAGGCCAGGTTCAGGTGCCTCCATATGACAGGTGGTTCCCTATTCTACTCATCAAAGAAGGTATGCCAGATCATCGTGGCCTGCTATATGCTTTACAACTTAGCTTTGTGATGACAGGTGCCTTTTCTGCAGGAGGATGGTCCAGATGGAGGTGTTGTTGGCAGCTGTGGAGCCTGTAGACAGTGAAGACGAGGAAGCAGAAGAAGAAGACATTGACAACAGGGACTCAGTCATACAGCCATAGCCTGACCTCTAAACTGGGACAATGGGATGTGAGGTAACTGCGCTGGTGTTGTACACCGTCACGGTAGGTGGTCGGAGACCGCGGCGCAATGCTGCATTGGTTAACATTGGACCCTATGGGTCCCGGGATCCAATGAGGAAGTGCGCCGGCGGTGATGTTACGTCACCGCCATTTTCTATCTGTGCAATCACTCGATACCTGATCTTCGACAGGAGAGGACCTACACTGCAAGTGCTGCTGTGACCTCGGTCTGGAAGAGACAATGGCACGTGTGTCTGGGGAAAGGGCCCCTGCCTTCACTGCACAGGAGTTGGAGAAGCTCGTGGACGGGGTCCTCCCCCAGTACACGCTACTCTACGGTCCTCCAGACCAACAGGTGAGTACATAGATTGCAAGTTGTATGGGCTATGCCTGGGTGGAGAGGGCTGGATGTAAGAAGGAAGGGGGTAGAGTTCTGCGACCATGAATGAGTGTGAATGCATGTGCCACATGGCAAGGGCAGGGATGTGGGCTACTCACTTCGACGATGCAGTTGGTAATGACTTCTCTTCTTCCCCTGTACATGTCATGTAGGTCAGTGCCCACCAGAAGAAGGATATTTGGCGTGCCATCGCCAAGGACGTCCGGACCCTGGGGGTCCACCAGAGACGGAGCACCCACTGCCGTAAAAGATGGGAGGACATTCGCCGCTGGAGCAAGAATACGGCCGAGGCTCAGTTGGGGATGGCCTCCCAACGTGGGAGGGGTGCCCGTCGTACCATGACCCCCCTGGCCTACCCCGAGTTGGATGGGTGCATGAGGGCATCACAGCAGACACAAGGGGGTGAGTACACTCTCGTTCTGCTGACTTTGCGCGCAGTGGAGGGGTCTGGGTGGGGAGGAGGGCTGTGGGTTCCCCTAGGCCAGGGCGAGTTCCGTAGCCTAGGCCCCTCCGTAATGCAGGCCATGTGGCACTCCACCCCACCTCTGTAGAGTGCCAAGTACAGGTATACATGCCCCTGTGTCATCTATGTGTGCAGATGTCCACCATAGCCATGTAGGCCATATCCCAGGAACTGCATCTGTAGAGGCCAAGAGAGCGGCGTAGTGCAGGGGGCTGCTGTGTCTGTATTGTCCGGCAACGGTAGCGGTCAACCTGTCTTTCTTCTGTTTCCCACACCATTTTTGTGCTCTCCCTGTTCTTTTGTGCATCAGCATCTTCAGGCGGAGGTACAGTGGCACCGGAGCACGAGGGGGCTGCATCCCACATGGCCATGGAGGGCCACACCACGGACTCTGAGTACACCAGTGGGACGAGGGGCGAGGAGAGCTTCACGGCGGTCACCGCATTAGCAACCAGCGACACGGACTCGTCCTCCGATGGGAGCTCCCTTGTGGTGGCGGCACCATCTGTGCCCCCCACTTCAACAGGTACAGCCATCACCCCCCCTACCAGCACCGCCCTCCCAGCAGCCCCTCAGCCTTCGCCCCGTGCCTGCTCACCCAAGAGGGTGGGCATCACCTTTGCCCCAGGCACCTCAGGCCCTGCCCCAGTCACCCCTGCTGCCCTCAGTGAGGAGGCCATTGACCTCCTCAGGTCACCCACTGTTGGGCAGTCTACCATTGTGAATGCCATCCAGGGTGTAGAGAGGGAGTTGCAACACACTAATGCATTCCTGGAGGGCATTCATTCTGGTCAGGCTGCCCATCATCGAACCCTGCAATCTTTGGCCTCAGCACTGATGGCAGCCATTGTCCCTGTGTCTAGCCTCCTCCCTCCAACTTCCTCCACCCAGACCCAATCCCCTGTACCTCAACCTATCCCAAGCACACCATCAGACCAGCCTGCACACACCTCAACACACAAGGGCAGCTCAGGCAAACATAGGCACCACACATCCCACAGGCACTCACACAAGCATCACCCACATACAGACACAGCAACATCCACTGCCTCCACTGTGTCCTCCTCGTCTCCCTCCTCCCTCCCAGTGTCATCTACACTCTCACCTGCATGCACTACCACCACAGCCACTAGGACTCGCACCAGAACACCCACCACCACACCCCGCTCACCTGCACTCACCACACCCACTACCATTTACACGTCCCCTGTGTCCTCTCCAAGTGTGTCTGTGACGCCCCCTCCCAAAGTACACAAACGCGGGCACACACACACCCAACATCTATCCACCTCACAACAGCCTCCAGAACATGCACCTGCACCCAAATCACCTAAAGTTACACCTCCTACAACCACCTCCTCTTCCTCCACTCCCAGACCCCCTCCAGCTACTCGTCCCAGTGTTCGTCAGAAACTTTTCCTGAGAAACGTTGATCTCTTTTCCACCCCCCCCCCAATTCATAGGTCCCGTAGTAGCACCTCAGCCAAAAAAAGTCTGGTACCAGCAGTCCCTGTTAGAGGTATGTGGAGTGCACCGGGCACCAGGGCAGCCAGTGTGACACGGAGCCAAAGCACAGCCAGTCCCCCCCCCCCCTGTTAAGCACCAGAAGTTGGACAGTGCCCGACGGGAGAGGGGGAAGACTCCTGTCGGCAAAGCCGCTCACAAGGGTCCCGGGGGGAGTGTCGAGTCAGCTGTGACTCCTCCCAAGGTGGGGAAGGGGCAGAAGAAAGCGCCAAAGTGTGGGAAGAGCAGCACGGCGGAGAAGGCCGCCATCATCCCCGCTGCCCAGGATGCCACCGCCAGCCCCATTGTCACTGGTCAGGAGACCACCGCCAGAGTCAGTGCCCAGGAGGGCAGCACAATCGTCACTGGTCAGGAGACCACTGCCGGAGTCAGTGCCCAGGAGGGCAGCACAATCGTCACTGGTCAGGAGACCACCACCGTAGTCAGTGCCCAGGAGGGCCCTGGCAGGCACAGCCCCGCTGGGCAATGAGGGAACGCCATGGCACACACCGCTCTCAGGTCAGAGACAGCAAAGTCAAGCACCACTGAACAGGGCAAAGACCGCCATGGCAAGCACCGTTGAACAGGTCAAGCACTGCTGAACATGGCAAGCACCGCTGAACTGGGCAAAGACCGCCATGGCAAGCACCGCTGAACAGGTCAAGCACCGCTGAACAGGGCAAGCACCGCCGAACTGGGCAAAGACCGCCATGGCAAGCACCGCTGAACAGGGCAAGCACCCCTGAACTGGGCAAAGACCGCCATGGCAAGCACCGCTGAACAGGTCAAGCACCGCTGAACAGGGCAAGCACCGCTGAACTGGGCAAAGACCGCCATGGCAAGCACCGCTGAACAGGTCAAGCACCGCTGAACAGGGCAAGCACCGCCAACTCAGGCATCGCTAGCCCATGTGCGGCAGGGGCAGTGACGGAACTGGGACCGTCACGGGGAGAGTGATGCACTCTGGGCACCTATCCCCCTCTAGAACCAGTGGAGAAAGGCATCCACTACCTCAGTCCTTAACAGGATGAAGCACTCTGGGCACCAGTCCCCCTCCAGAACCAGTGGAGACATGCATCCACTCCGTCTGTCCTTCACAGGATGAAGCACTCTGGGCACCAGTCCCCCTCCAGAACCAGTGGAGACTATTATCCACTTGAGAGACTGTGGCTTTGCACTCCCCAGGATGGTACAGTGGGCAAACCACCCACTGTAGAGACTTAAGAGACTGTGGCTTTGCACTCCCCAGGATGGTACAGTGGGCAAACCACCCACTGCAAAGACTTGAGAGACTGTGGCTTTGCACTCCCCAGGATGGTACAGTGGGCAAACCACCCACTGTAGAGACTTGAGAGACTGTGGCTTTGCACTCCCCAGGATACATCAATGGGCATGGAGCCCCGTCGTGGATCTGGCGTGGTGCTGTCATCCGGCTGAGGTGCCCCCCCCCCTTCCCTTCCCCCTGAGGTGCCTGTTGTATTTCTATCTGATGCCCCTGCAGTGTCCTCTCCGTTTCAGGACAGGTATCGCGTGTGGGCCTCGCCCATGCATTTTGGGCCAAGTGGTCCACGGACATTGGATGGTGCATACCTGCACTACTGATCGTGATATTTATTTTTGGCATTTGTATATATTTCTCTATATATTGGCTTACTGTATTGTGCTACATTACAATAGTTGTACTCATTTCCTTTTGTCTTTGCATTCTTCCGGTGGGGTTGTTACTGTGATGTTTTGAAATGCATTGGTGTGTGTGTTGTAGTGGGTGAGGGTCGGGGTGGGGGTGTTGCGTGTGTGTGTCCGTGACTTTTGCCTCCCCTATGTCGTAGGTGCAGTACTCACCGTTGTCTTTGGCGCCGCCGTTGCTGATGTTCGTAGAGGAGCAGGAACACAATCGCAGGTAGTATTTGGAGATCCGGCTCCATGGTGCCCTCCTTCCTCGTGGAGTTTTTTCAGGTGAGCGTTTTCCCATTAGAATGGCTGTTTCCGCCTTGTTTTTATCCACGGTGAATCCGCCCCGGAAAAGGTGGCGGATTGGCCTGTTGTAATACTGTGGGCGGTACTTTGTCTTCCGCCTGTCTGTTGGCGGTGACCGCCGCGCTGTTTGTCTGTACCGCCGTGGCGGTCGGAGTGTTAAATTAGCTGTCTTTGTTGGCGGTTTCCGCCATGGTCATAATTCCCTTTTTTTCCGCCGGCCTGTTTGTGGTATTACCGCCGCTTTAACACCGTCGCCAGCGTTGTAATGACCCCCTAAGTGTTTTTGTCATTAGCATTATTGAAAGACCTGAATAGAAATACATATAATTGTTTGCATTTTGCACAAATTATTGTCAATTTGTTTCCCAATTCAAGCTGGCCCAAACACTACCTAGATTACATTATATTCTGTTTGGCTTTATATGAGAGGCGTCCAGTTAAGTCCTGTTGTGTTACAATTGTTCTTGCTTGATGGCTTGCTTTCAGGATTCATGGAATCTCCACCGTCTCCAATACCTGCTTGTTTTCTCTTTGCTCTTCGTCTTGGTGCATGACCTGGACATTTGGGATGTATTTCTGGTCTCCAGTTTTTTCCTTACCACTGGAAATTATTTTCGGAAGCAATTTTTGACAAATAATTATTTGTGATGAAAGTAAAAAATCGATATTGCAGCTGAATATCAAGTTGGTGTCGATTTTGACAAAATCGATCAAATGATATCAAAAGTGACAATCACAGTAACACGTGTGCTATCTCCAAACTGCAAAATTTTGAATTTCTGCTATCATGAAATTAGAAAAATGGTTTCTTGATAAGGTGTGCCCTTCACTGTTAAACCTTCAATGGGGTGGACACCATCACTAAGAAAGCTTTAAGGAGGTGCCCATTACTGTTTTCACATCAGTTATTAAATATGAAAAAAACATAAATATTAAAGGGCATATTTACAAGAAAGTGGTGCATCATAGATGATGCGTCGCTTTTCTTGCGCCCTCTTACCGGCACCTAACAACACCATGGTTGCACCATATTTACATTACGGTGCGCCATGGCGGTTGTTAGCACAATATCATCAAACCTTTTTATGCTAATGTGCAGCTTTGCTACACAAGCGTCAAAAATGTTGACACTGGTGCAGCAAAGCACAGGGAGGTCCATTGAACATATTCGGTGCGTTATTTAAGTTCCTTCTCTGAACAGGCATTAAAAATGATGCAAAAAATGGCACAGTGAAATCTTGTAAATTCCACTGTGCCATTTTTTCTGGCCTGCCAGTGCCGGAACTCTCCCCTTGCATACATTATGCCTCGCACAAGCATAATGTGGTGCAAGGGGTTATAAAGTGGCGCAATGCATGGATTACGCCACTTTGTAAATATGGTGCCTACCTAATGCCATATTAGCGTAAAATAATTGATGCTAATGTGGTGCAAGGAGGTGTAAGGGGCTTGTAAATATGCCACTAAGTTCTTACCAGTATATTTTTTCAGGGACTAGAGCGAGATGTGGTATACTTGACATGCATTGAACGCTTGACAAAAAAACATGCTCACAAAAATCGCTGTATTCAGTTCTTTTCTCCATTCTGCAATCTTAGCATGGTCACTTCCTTGTTTTTAGTCAGTCCTCAAAGACCTCCTTAAATCAGCTTCTCATGCGTCTACACCGTACAAATGAAGATTTGCCCGAACCTTGATATCATTCTTTCAGTGCATGGTGACGCCCTTGCATCAACTACTTAGTATGCCCGCACTGTGAGTGAAGCTTGCCTAACCTCGACGTCATTCCTTATTTGCTGTTCAGTGAGGAGATTCTGTCTGATCATGTAATGCTGGATCCATGATCAGGCCGTTCAGTGTTCTCCAAATTACCAAGCTTTAAGTTCTTCTCACTGATTTCCTGAAGCGCTGATTCACAGCAACGACCAACAGCCTTCTTAGACAGCTGATGTGTCTTAAAAGTGTTTTCCCTCTTTATGGACACAGTCAGCCTCACTTATACTTGACCGTAGTCTTTTTTCGCCCATTGTCTGCTCATGTAGAGTTAACGATTCCTCACGAGCGAACAATAACTGTGCACTTTAATAAAAGATGCAGTTTTCCTGCACTTTTTTGGGCCTGCACCCTCTCGTGCTTAATCAGAGTATATTTTCCACAGCCATCGCTGTTTCTGTAAAGCAAACAGTTTTGCATGCTTCATTGCTGTTTTTTTAACTTTATTTTGGCCCACAGAAATGCAGAAAATACTCATCCATTGAATGGGGGAACCTGTCCTCATTCTCCATCTTGTGTCATGCTAAAACCAGGTGCATCCAAAATGGATCTCACTGATCTCAGTACTGTGATTCGTATGACACACAGTGCCTGATTACAACCTTGGCAGATGGGATACTCTGTCACAAACATGACAGATATTCCGCTCACTGTTTTACAAGTTCCATAAAATATATTGGAACTTGTAATACGGCGGACGGGATATCCGTCACGTTTGTGACGGAGTATAGCATCTGCTAAGGTAGTAATCAGGCCCAAAGAGTCTAGTGGCATTTGTGTGCAACATTTTCATTGCAAATACACTTGACGTGCACAAAGGATGTCAGAGCAAGTTGCTGGGTTCTGAGAGAGCATAGCTTATATAATCTATATTAACATGAAATGTTTATGAATCAATGTGTGATGATGCCGCATAGAAACTATAATAATAGTAATTTTCTTAGACGTGCACTTGAATTGTGACCACGAGGAATGGCCACCAATGTATACGTAGACTAATAATAATGACCAAAATGTTTATATTATGTTTAAATAAGTTTATACTAATGATTGCGTTATTGAATCTATATTGAAATCCTCATAGGCCTTAAGTTAGCATGAGCCGAAACTTAGCTGCCCTGGCTCTCATATTAAATGCATTTTTCTATTTTTCAGTGTGCTGACTCACAAGGGGACATGACCCTGCTTGTTCTTTTCTTCAACTTGGAAGATGAATGTAACCATGTTAGATCCGTTCCCATCACTTTCTCTCGTTTACAGAATAAATGTTAAAAGTAAATTGAAACAGTGTAGATTAATGTAATGTACAAGGTCATTCAAACCGGTGAAGACAATGGAACTGCTGACCAAAAGATGTGCAAAGAATTACAGAAGGATTAAATCATACCGGACGTACCACCTCTGAAGACGTCAATTACGTAGACCAATCTAAGACTTGTAAAACAATATGGGGTGAAGAATTAGATTACCTAATGTATTTTCTGATAGGTTAAAGATAGTGGGGTATAGCAAATGTCCAATAATATTTTGGAGGAATGTAAAATGGAAAAGGGATAAAAACCCATGTCACGGGGAGTCATTTAGGTGGGTTAGGGAATGCTATTGATTTTATCCAGAAACTCTGTCACTCTGTTTGGTGACTTGGTGGGTTACTTAAAACCATCCTCGCCCTTAGAATTGTCCATTTTACACTTTACCTCCTTATGCGGAAAGTGCCCTTTTGCCCCGGAGCTGAGTTGACTGATGGCAATTTGACTGAAGTCCTGAGGTCGAAGCCTGAACCTGTGTGCTGACCTAAACTTTGGAGGGTAATTATGACAATGCGATTGTGATTTGTCTGTTTGCTTTTCCTTTCTGGGTACCAACTGCTTGCTTTTGACAGAGACCTTAGCTAGATGTTTTCCAAATTGGTGCTCTAAATTGTTTTGCATGAAGTCCAACATGCGGATGCTAATCAGTGGTTAGGACAGGTGTTCAACAAACTAATGCAAATAGACAAACGACGAGATTATGCTTTGTTGAACTGACGCGTTACTGATACTCTGCTAAATTGATCTATGTTCACGCCGTGTTATGTTCTGATGTTTGTGATTCTCGCTTTAATGAAAGCTTACCAAAGTTGCCATATCGTGACTATGCTATTATGTTTCTTGGTGTTGAGATTAACACATTTGCTATTAGACTGTAATTAATAGGGAATAAAACTCATAAAATTCTACTAAACAAGGTGTGGTTATTCATGGCTGAAAGGTCATGGTAGCGTCTTTGAATTGATTAATGACTTTGGCTAAAGTGAAATGCATTGTTGTGATAAATATTGATGACATTATTGGTGTATTGATTGATATATTGATTAGCTATCTTGTCCTAAAGTGTCTCTCAACTGGGTCAAAAGATTCATTGGCCTAAAACGAGTCCTGATATGTAATAAAATATCATAAAGGGACGCGTTATAAGTTCTGGTAGCAGAGCGACGGTTTGGCCCTTTGGGGCCCTAGGACGGAGAATCATTGTTTAAATTGTTTTTCTGAGATAATGCAAATTGGAGGTATGATGTGTTTCTAAATTCACCATGACTTTCCCAGGATCTCGGAGCCTGCCTTAGTGAGTTGGGGATGTTCTCGGCGTCATAGCATGTATGGTGTAGGGTTTGCGCTTGCTCAGCTTATGCATTTTGCAGGTGATTTGTGAAGTTTGTGTGTATCTAGGCCAGGTAATGTTGTTTTAGTAGGAGTGGGCGTACTCTGCAGTATGAGAGTAGGGAAGTCGGCGTACTTAATATGAGTGTGGCGCTTTGTGCTCAAAATTATCCACGTGGTTGGTTGTTTAGGTACAGACCCGTCGTGGTCTAAGACTCCAGAGTATATTGACAAGTGTAGGAGGCACTTGGGTTTATGTTGTAATTTGTGTAGTTTAATAGGTCAATCGGGCGTGGTTGAGTCAAATTGTATGTGTGAAACCTTCGATGGAGATTTGGCAAGTTCTAAAGTGCACTAGAGCAAACCATTGACAAGTCGAGAGTAGGATTTGCGGGTCGAATTCTGTTGCGGGTGCGGGAACTGAGAAGGAGAGAGTAGCGGCTGAGGCTTCAAGTGAAATCTCTGTAAAGTTCTGAAGCAAATGTATTATCCTTCCTGTAGTAAACCGGCAAATTTGTATTATTGTTAAGGTGCTCGCAGTAATTTTGCATTTTTTTGGTGTGAATCCAGTGAGGGGCGGACGAGCCGCAAGACTTTGTCAGCTGCAGTGTGTGAGTGTGACGTCAGTGGTGCCGCGCTGAGATAGGTCAGTTGTCGAGAGGGGTCGCGCACGGATTGGCTGCCATCCGTGAGAGGCAATAGGGGAGAAAGGTGGGTGAAGAGTGTCCTGGTAACTAAAGTCACTTTCTGATTAAATACAAACAAGAGAAAAACGCAAAGATGAATTTTGTCAAGGCATTTAAGAGTGCTCTGAAAGGAGATGCATACATTATGGAGAGTGAAGGGGAGCCTACACCGCCTGAGGGAACTCCGGCTTACATAGTTATGGAGGAAAAAGGTGTCGCGCCTTGTTTATGGATGAAACAGTGGCGCAAATTGACAGAAAAAGAGGGATGTTTGGCGTTCCCAGAACATGGGACATTCAATACGAGAGTTCTAGAAAATCTAAGGTGGATGTTAAGTGTACAGAAACCACCTCCGAGGCCAGCTCAGTATGAGGCTTTAGCGATTTGGGATTTAATGGCTCTTAAACAGAGACAAGAAAAATTCCAAAGAAGAATAAAAAGGGCAGAAAAGACTTATGCTGAAGCTAGGTGGGATAATGAGAGCAAAATGTGGAGACAGGGAATAGTTGATGGATTAAAATTGTTCCCAGTAATAACACAGGGAAATGAGACACAGGGAAAGAAAGCCATAGGGAAAACAGACAAAGACTCTAGTAAGCCTAAAGAAACTAAGAGATCTTGGGAAGAAGAAGATGATTCAGATGATGGAGAATTTATGGATCGGATATTACATGATCGCCCGCCACCTTATGCGGTAAGCGATTATGTCCCGAGCACTAGCGCGGGTCCTGGAAACCAGACGCAGGAGTAGGGAGTTACTGATAGAGAACAGACTAGTGATACGGCTTTGATACAGAATGGTGTCAGTGTACCAACTGCGCCAGACATGCAGATACAGTTGCAACCTCCACCGCAGATACAGAGAATCTATCCAGACGTTCCGGTACTAGAGACTACTACAAATCTGATAGTGCCGCCAGACCCGATATATACAAAATCAAGGTTAGTTCAGATTGAGTCAACTCCGCAATTGCTGCCCCAGCCACAGCCACAACTGATACTGGGATATAATCCAGCAGCAGGACCTCCATTAATACCTGCCCCGGCTTCACTGGATCAGACCTTTGGAGTAGCTGCTCCACGAGGTTTGGGACCAGGTCAGACACCAGCTACAATATCATTGCCAATTACTGTTGGTCCACCGGTGCCATTATATGCACAAGGTAAGCCTGGTGTATGTGATCAGGGAGTAATGGCCCAAGATGTGCTAAGAGGAGGGTCCATAGGAACCCCTCAGTTAATGGCCCCAGGAGAACAAGCAGTTGAAAAACCAAGGTCTTTGATAGACCTTAGCCCAGTTGAAGCCCCGTTGGAAGCAATGAGACAGCCAGGGCTAGGAGTGTTAACCCCACAGACAATAAGTACGAACGCTTCACGTTCGAGGATGATGCATGCGGGGAACATTTCACTGCAAGGTTTTACGGTACAACAGTTGAATGAGTGGTTAGAGAAGACCTATGCTTTGCAAAAGACTACAGTAACTACAGTGGGTCCAGAAAGGTCAGAGAAAGATGATTACTTGAACTTTGTGAGACTGGGCGTGGAAGCTGCTGAATTCGTGGAAGGAACAATGGGGATAAACAGATTAGAGTCATACACAGAAACAGAATTGAGATATCTGTGCCCTAAGATTACTAAGGAAGTAGGCAAGGTACATCAGAAATGAGCAAACCTGGCAGACAAGTACAACATTGATATTGAGAACACTAAACATTTGAAAAGAAGTTACAGGTTAGACTTCGATTCAAAAGATTTCAAGCATATGAGGTCTGCCGGAATGAAAGCGCATCTAAAAGAAATATTGCAAAGTGCTCAAATCTGGGGAGCATTAGAAAAATGGGAAGGCAGCTGGGCTAAGAAAAGAGACAAGGAGAAAGGTGACACCCCCGGTTCGAGTAAAACTAAAACCACACCAGATTCGGAATCAGGAAAGATACTACCGATGAGAGAAACAGCTGGTGGAGTTTTAATTCATGTACCGTGGTCCCGAGGAGACATCCTATCTTTTAGTAATGATTATCCCAGGTTAAGGGAGTGGTACCAACAAACAGATAGGTTTGTGAAGCTTGCAAAGTGTCTCTGGGAAGACTTGAATACCTTGTTTGAGATTATTGTTCTGCCCGACTTATGGCTCGAGTGCAAGAGAGGGGTAGACTGGCCGACGAAGGAGCCGGCAAGGGATAAGGTGACCGGAGCACCCTCTGAGGAGGTGATGAAGTACTATCATAAGTGATTGAGTTTTTGAAGCAGAAAGTGTCACCGAAAGTGACTGATTAGCAGAAAATTTACCGGACCTCACAGGAGGTTAAGGAATCAATACATGCTTACTATGAGAGATTGTTAAAGGCATTCAAACATTACAGTGGTACTGAGACCATTGAGCCGAAAGACATGAACCATCTTGTGTTCAGATTTGTTGAAGGGCTGAGACCAGAGGTTAGCCTTGATGATCAAGAATCATTTGATCTGTTGGCAAGCAAAGCCGATTGATGAGGTATTGCAGTATGCAAAATATTGTAGTGATGAGATTGAACTGAAGCAGAAAAAGTTGAAGGAGAAAGTGATGGTGATGCAGATAAGGGCAGCGCAGGCAGGAATACAGGGAAATGGAGTTCAACAGATGATACAGCAGCAACCGCAAGGGAATGGTGTGTTTCAGGCACAACCAAGAGGTCGAGGTTTTGTGAATCGCGGTCCAGACCTAAATACTGTTGTGGTTCAAAATGACACGCCAGGGATGAAAAGGATGCCACCATGTCACGCGTGCGGGGGGCGTGGGGCATTGGAAGCGGGAATGCCCAAATGTGGTACAGGATGGTGTCGTTCAACAAAGCACTAATGTTGGTACATTACAAAATATCAGAGGTCCAAAACTGAGAAATCAAAACCCGAGTTTTCAAAATAACATGGTACAGATGCAGGGGTTACAGCCCATGCAGCAAATGCAAATGCCTCGTGTTCAACCAGCGCAAATACAGCAGGTACATCAGCAGGTTCCCATGGTACCTAGACAGCAAATTTAACTACCAATGGCTCCAATGGGACAGCAACAGGTGATGGTTCCTCAGCAGGTCACAGGTCAGGTGATGAGCCAAAATAATACAGTACAGCAATTCCCATTGCATGGTGAAGATGGAATGAATGAGGAATGGTCGGATGACAGTTCAGATAGAGAAGAGTGCAGGCTTCCAGTGTCCCTAGAAGTAGATCAGAGGTCACAAGGTTTCATTCTTGGTTGATACCGGAGCTACACTCTTCACAGTCAGAAGCGCAGAGGTTCCAAAATTACCACTTTTGGGGCGTACCATAAGAGTGGTCGGAGTAGCAAATCAGTACTTGACAAATCCGATTACAGATCCAGTACAAGTTGAGATTGGCAACTTCCAGGGACTGCATAAATTTGTAATCTGCGATTCAAGTCCAGTATCCCTACTGGAAAGGGACTTACTGTGCAAGACGAAATGTTCGATTACATGTTCCAATGATGGAATTGAGGTGCAGACAAACAGTGATGATGAAGGAGATGATGGTCAGT
The DNA here is from genome assembly GCF_031143425.1 of Pleurodeles waltl. Classification (NCBI taxonomy): domain Eukaryota; kingdom Metazoa; phylum Chordata; class Amphibia; order Caudata; family Salamandridae; genus Pleurodeles; species Pleurodeles waltl. Next base: position 460,477,834 of record NC_090449.1, on the reverse strand, counting down.
TCGCAGAGTTAGAGACAGGAACTACAAATGAAGATTACCCTTTGATTACATTGTTCCCGATGCTTACAGTGATTGACTTACCTACCGAGTTACAGGGAACGGTGACAGAGAAAGTGTGGGATATGACAGGAAAAGAAGTGGGACTGATAAAAGGAGTGTAACCAGTTAAAGTACAAGTGAAGCCAAATGCAGTGTTTCCCCAGGTGCCACAATATCACATGGCACAAAATGTTCTTATCCAGGTGGCACAAATAATTGCGGACTTTGTAATGCAAGGAGTCCTGAAGGAAGTATTGAGCAGCCCATGCAATTCACTGATAATGGGTCTAAAAAAGCCTTGTGGGAAGGTTCGAATTGTGCAGGACTTGAGAAAAATAAATGAGATTGTGGTGAAGTGTTGCCCCATAGTGCCCAATCCAGCAGTGATTATGTTTCAGGTCCCGTGTGATGCTGAATGGTTCACCGTTGTAGACCTGTCACAAGCTTTCTTTTCGATACCTCTTCATGAGGACAGACAGTTTTTATTCAGTTTCAAATTCCTGGACAAGGTGTACAGTTGGTGCAGAATTCCTCAAGGGTTTTTTGAATCACCGTCCATCTTCAATCAGATACTGAAAAAGGACTTAGAGTCCCTAGTACTGCCTTTCAATTCAGCTCTAGTACAGTACATTGACGATTTGCTGATTGCGTCCAGGACAAAAGATGACTGTAAATATGACACAATTGCCTTACTGAATCATTTGGGAAAGAACGGACATAAAGGCGGTGATTCTAACCGCGGCGGGCGGCAGTCGCCGCCCGCCATGCAGCTACCGCCAAATGACCGCACCGCGGTCACAAGACCGCAGCGGCCATTCTGGCTTTCCCGCTGTGCTGGCGGGCGACCGCCAAAAGGCCGCCCGCCAGCACAGCGGGAAAGACCCAGCAACGAATGGAGCCGGCGGAGTTGCTGGAGTGCGACGGGTGCAGTAGCACCCGTCGCGAATTTCAGTGTCTGCTAGGCAGACACTGAAATTCTTTTTGGGGCCCTCTTACGGGGGCCCCTGCGGCACCCCCTACCGCCATCCTGTTCCTGGCGGGAGACCCGCCAGGAACAGGATGGCGGTAGGGGGTGTCAGAATCCTCATGGCGGCGGAGCGCGCTCCGCCGCCATGGAGGATTCTCAAGGGCAGCGGAAAGTCGGCGGTACACCGCCGACTTTCCGTTTCTGGCCGCGGCTGAAGCGCCGCGGTCAGAATGCCCAGCGGTGCACCGCCAGCCTGTTGGCGGTGCTACCGCGGTCATTCGCCCTGGCGGTTTTTACCGCCAGGGTTAGAATGACCACCAAAGTGTCGCCAAAGAAACTGCAGTACTGTCAGAAAGAGGTGAAATACTTAGGACACTTCATTGAGAAAGTGTCCAGGAGAATATCGAAGGAAAGGGTGACTGCTATTTTGCAAATGAACCCTCTGACAACCAAGAGAGATGTCAGGATGTTTTTGGGAATGGTGGGCTACTGTCGCCAGTGGATACCCAACTTCTCGATTATCTCAAAACCATTGATAAATCTGACAGGCAAAGAGATTAAGGATGAGCCGTATACCATAGCTTTATCCAAGGAAGAGCTTGAGTCATTCATGGAATTGAGAGAGTGCATGTGTAGAGTACCAGCTTTGGGTATGCCTGATTATACGAAGCAGTTTCTACTGTTTTGTCATGAACGTGATGCTTGTTCTTTGTCTGTCTTGACACAGGTCCATGGAGGTGCAAATCGCCCTGTAGCATATTTTTCAGCTACCTTGCAGCAGCCTTACCGGGTTGTTTGCGTGCAGTTGTAGCAGTTGGTCAAAGCCTCACACAGTGTGAAGGCATAGTGATGGGACATCCCCTAACAGTAATGGTTCCGCAGTCAGTTGAGATTTTGTTGACTCGAACCAAAACCCAGCACATGACAAATGCCCAACTTACCAGATATGAGACAATTATATTGGGGTCACCTAATGTTTCACTGAAGTGATGTACTGTATTGAACCCGGCAACTCTACTTCCTGTTGAGAATACCGAGATTAATAATGAAGAGGAAGTGGAGCATGATTGTCTTGAGGTAACAGAACTATGTACCAAGCCCCGACCTGATATTCAAGATACGCAGTTAAAAGAAAATGACTGCATTATATTTGTTGATGGATCCTGTTTGAGAGACTCAGTTGGAATGCTGAGAGCCGGTTACGCTGTATGTACCATAGCTGGTATCATTGAAGCTTCCTGGCTCGAGAGAGTGTATTCCGCACATGTGGCAGAGCTAATTGCCCTTACTAAGGCATGCCATGCAGCTGAAAATCTGAGGGTCACTATCTATACTGACAGCAGATACGGATTTGGAATTGTACATGATTTTGGCCAATTGTGGTCACAGAGAGGTTTCATGACCTCCTCTGGTTCCCCTGTGAAAAATTGTGAACAAATTAAGGATTTGTTACATGCGATTCAGTTACCTCTCAAAATTGCCGTGGTGAAATGCAATGCTCACGTTAAGTCACAAGACTTTGGGCCATATTTATACTTTTCGACGCACAACTGCGCCAACGCAGTTGTGCGTCAAAAAAGTTAACGCCGACTAACGCCATTCTGAAGCACCATGCGGGCGCCGTATTTATTCAATGACGTTAGCCGGCGTTAGCCGGCGGAGCTGCCTGGTGTGTGTGAAAAAAAATGACTTACACCAGGCAGCGCCGGCGTAGGGGAAAATGGAGCTTGGGCGTAAAAAAATGGGGCAAGTCAGGCTGAGGCAAAATTTTCGCCTCAACCCGATTTGTGCCATTTTTTTAGACTCCCAACCCCCATTGAAATGACTCCTGTCTTAGCAAAGACAGGAGTCATGCCCCCTAGCCCAATGGCCATGCCCAGGGGACTTATGTCCCCTGGGCATGGTCATTGGGCATAGTGGCATGTAGGGGGGCACAAATCAGGCCCCCTATGCCACAAAAAAAAAATAAAAAATACTTACCAGCACTTACCTTAATGTCCCAGGGGTGGGTCCCTCCATCCTTGGGCGTCCTCCTGGGGTGGGCAAGGGTGGCAGGGGGTGTCCCTGGGGGCATGGGAGGGCACCTCTGGGCTCCTTCCAAGCCCACAGGTCCCTTAACGCCTGCCCTGACCAGGCGCTAAAAAACGACACAAAAGCGGCTGGACGTCATTTTTTTTGACCCGCCCACTCCCGGGCGTCATTTTTGCCCGGGAGTATAAATACGGCGCACATGCCTCGGAGTAATTTTTTAGACGGGAAGCCTACCTTGCATATCATTAACGCAAGGAAGGTGTCCACGCTAAAAAATGACGCAAACTCCATGAACTTTGGCGCTAGATGCGTCTAACGGCAAAGTATAAATATGGAGTTCTTTTTGCGTCAAATTTGCGTAAAAAAAAACAACGCAAATCCGGCGCAAACAGAGTATAAATATGGCCCTTTGTGTCCATGGGAAACGGCTATGCAGATCAAGTCGTGAGGTTTTGCGCATTGAACTGTATATCGTTCAAGGATCAGTGGGAATTGTTACCGCAAACTGAAAATGACACATGCCTGAACCTTGCATTAAGGGTGGTCGATACACTAGATGAGCTAAATACACTACAGGGTCGTGCTAGCAAAGAGGAAAAACGCTCCTGGCAAAGAATGCAATGCGTACAAAGAGCCGACGACTTATGGGTTTCAGAGGAGGGGAAACTGGTTTTGCCAAACAATCTTCTGTCACAATTTGCGAGGCTCTACCATGGGCAGGCGCATCTTGGGAGAGATGCAATGATCAGGTCATTCAAAATTGATTGGTTTAACCCAAAGTTCAGACATGCCGCAGAGGTTACCTGTCACAGGTGCATCGTCTGTCAACAGATGAATGCCGGAAAAGGGACTGTGGTAACTCTAAGCCACATAGGGAGAGCTGGTGGTCCATTTAGCAAGATGCAAATGGATTTCATTGAAATGCCAGTTTGTGGAGGATTGAAGTACGTGTTGGTGATTGTGTGTGTTTTCAGCCACTGGATTGAAGCTTACCCCACACGTAGAAATGACAGTCTTACAGCTGCAAAGCTGCTTCTTAGGGAACTAATACCCAGGTTCGGGTTTCCGGTCTCTATAGAATCAGATTGGGGCAGACACTTCGACAATGAGGTGATTAAGCTCTTGTGTGCCGCATTAGACATTGAACAGAAGCTGCATTGTAGCTACCGTCCCGAAGCATCAGGACTAGTAGAGCAAATTAATGGTACCTTGAAATCGAGAATGGCGAAGATGTGCGTAGCTACCAATATGAAATGGCAGGATGCATTGCCCTTAGTGCTGATGTCGATGAGTAACACCCCTGATAAGAAGACAGGACTATCACCACATGAGATCCTTATGGGTAGAGCTATGAGGCTGTCTGCAGTACCTGCAAATGCTCTTGTGAATATCACGGATGATATGGTGTTGGACTACTGCAAGGGTTTGGCTGATGTGATTCGCTCTTTTTCTCACCAGGTGGAAGCTAACACATTGCCACCGATCAGTGATCCAGATCACACCCTGCAAGCCGGTGACTGGGTGGTTGTCAAGAAGCACGTGAGAAAGTCGTGTTTGGAGCCGCGCTGGAAGGGGCCATATCAAGTAATATTGACAACAACCACTGCTGTAAAATGTGCAGGTGTTCTAAACTGGACACATGCGAGCCACACAAAGAAGGTAACGTGTCCAACTGATGAGGAACTTGAAGTTTCCGACTCAACAGTTCCGGAGAGGGAAGTCTCAGGGCCTGAAAATAGCCAAGAGAGAACTGAGATTGCCGGAGAGCCCACTGAGAACAGCCTTGTCCCTCAAACAGTAAAAGAGTTCGAGAGAGGTGACAGTGTGTCTATCTCAGTAGAGGCAGCAGGAGAACTAAATCAAGGAGAGGTTCTCCCAGAAGCATACGGATACGGGTTAGAACTTGAACCCGTTACAGATCCAGAAGAAGAAGAATAAGAAGGAGCCGAGATAGTAGAGAGAGATCAAAGTACACCAGCATCCCCTGAGCCCGTTGCAGGTCCATCAAGAGAAAACACCATACTACAAGAGGAGGGTGCTGTTCAGCGTCCTGAAAGGACAAGCAGGAAGAGGACGCATAAAGGAGATAACTGGCCAGAGAAACAGACTGCAACAGAAAGGAGCGTACCAGGTGAAACAATAACAGAAGAAACGGATACATCCCGAATAGAGGATCTGAGTGAAGGAGAATTGCAAGGTGAACGCAGACTTAAAAGAAAAAGTATCGCAAATAGAAGGTACGCAGGTCCTGAGTGGGCATATGCAACAACATCTGAATGGCAACAAGAATTCTTAGCGTTCTGTTTTGATCGAGAAGTACTGGGCCAATTCTGCGGTACCTGAAGTAACTCAAAGAAAAATACTTTGTTAAAATCGGAAACTGAAAAAAACCTAAAGAAAAGAGACTTATAAATTACCGGATGCGACACTGATAACCTGATTTGACTTTGAGAACCTGATTATGACAAGCTGATAACCTGATTTGACTTTGAGAACCTGATTATGACAAGCTGATAACCTAATTTGACAAAGGGGTCCTGGAGTGAGTGAAACACTGTAACTACACGCAGAGAGAAAGAGACTTTTGCATCAATGAAAAAAAAAAGAGAAAAGAAAAGAGTTTTATATGGTCCTCAAGTTGATTGTTGTTTTGCTATCTGATTCTTTACAGACATGGCCTATAATAGAGGTAGTAACAAGAAGGGTAAGGTGTGTGGTTGGTTGAGTCTTATATTAGGTATTGTGTGTGCAATAATAATTGTGGGAGTGATTGTGGGAATGCCGTGGTTGGATAAGAAAGTGACTAACAATGCTTCAAAACCTGAGACTGCAACACTAACACTGTGGGAAAAGTTTGAGCAGGATGCAAAACACTTGCATGAGGGAACTAATTCAAAGGGGGATCTTTCCACTAATGTCCTCTATTGCTTACTGAATGAGTGCGTTGAGACCATGGAAGCGAAAAACTGTTATGTGTGTACCAAGATTCCTTCATCAGTGAAAGAGGGGGTCACTTACCATAACAAGATTCTATAATCAGGAGCATGTGTAATATTTTTATTCAAATTTGGATGTTGTGTTTTCCTTTGTGCCCGTGATTGAGTTTCTGAACAAGCTAGCTAAGGAGCATAGTATAAAATTAGTGAGAGGTTTCTTTGAACCAACGCTTACATTTGGGACAGCTTATGCACACCGCAGCAATCTGACTTGCTTATTGACACCTGTAGAGAAAAGCTTTTTAGATTACACTGATGATAGACGCAAGGCATTAAAAGAAAGATTAGAAAAGGGGCTAGAGAAAGGCACATATGCAAATGATTATGCTTACACTGCAATAAAGACACAAGGCAAACTAGCTATAGATGCATTACATGTAGAAAGGCTTTGTATATATAGGCCGAAATCTGAACATGACACTTTATTTGTGGGAACGAGTGAATGCAGGCATGTGTTTTTGTTTCAGAGTAAATGGACATTCATGTTAAATGGACAGGATCCAGCGATCCCTGGGATCTATTACATCTGTGGACTTAATGCTTATTACCGTCTTCCTAAAGGATGGTATGGGACATGTTATTTGGGAATAGTTTTCCCAAATATTTACCAGATTGATGACTTAAAGCAAATACCTAAAAAGTCTGAATTACAACATGCTAGACAAAAACGAGAGACAGCGGCTGCTGTCGTCGGAGACATATTTGGAGCAATAATTCCTTCAGTAGGGGTTATCTTAAACTCCATAAAGATTCAAAAGTTGTCTACTATTGTGGATAAGATGCTGACAAATTTTACAGGGGCTATACTCCTGATGGATACTGAACTTGCTGCAGAAAGAGCTATGACTCGTCAAAATCGGCTTGCTTTAGACATTCTTTTAGCAAAGAGTGGGGGAGTCTGCAAGATGCTCAATGAGCGTCATTGTTGCTCATATATACCAGATAATAGTAAAAAGATTAAAGGTATGCTTACTAACTTAACTAAGGATAGTGCAGATCTGAAGGATTTGAAGGAACCTGGAGTGTGGGAGGAATTTGGAAAGGGAATTGCCAGATTAGGGAGCTGGTTTAGCAATATTTGGAATGGGGTACTTGCAAAAATATTAGGGGGTCTATTAATTGTTCTGGAGTGTCTATTAGGACTATGGGGAGCATGCAAAATTAATGATAAAATCAAAAGAAATTGGACAAAGAGAAACAAAAGGAATGAGGAAAGTGAAAGGGAGAAAATGTTTAATGAAATTTGGGAGAGTTCACACAAGGGACAAGATGTCGAAATGCGTATAATGCGTAAAGTGAAAAATTAAGGTGAAAGGTTAAAGGGAAAGGTTTATGTGATGACGAACGAGGGACTGAGAGAGCGTAGCTTATATAATCTATATTAACATGAAATGTTTATGAATCAATGTGTGATGATGCCGCATAGAAACTATAATAATAGTAATTTTGCTTAGACGTGCACTTGAATTGTGACCACGAGGAGTGGCCACCAATGTATACGTAGACTAATAATAATGACCAAAATGTTTATATTATGTTTAAATAAGTTTATACTAATGATTGCGTTATTGAATCTGTATTGAAATCCTCATAGGCCTTAAGTTAGCATGAGCCGAAGCTTAGCTGCCCTGGCTCTCATATTAAATGCATTTTTCTATTTTTCAGTGTGCTGACTCACAAGGGGACATGACCCTGCTTGTTCTTTTCTTCAACTTGGAAGATGAATGTAACCATGTTAGATCCGTTCCCATCACTTTCTCTCGTTTACAGAATAAATGTTAAAAGTAAATTGAAACAGTGTAGATTAATGTAATGTACAAGGTCATTCAAACCGGTGAAGACAATGGAACTGCTGACCAAAAGATGTGCAAAGAATTACAGAAGGATGAAATCATACCGGACGTACCACCTCTGAAGACGTCAATTACGAAGACCAATCAAAGACGTGTAAAACAATATGGGGTAAAGATTACCTAATGTATTTTCTGATAGGTTAAAGATAGTGGGGTATAGCAAATGTCCAATAGAATTTTGGGGGAATGTATAATGGAAAAGGGATAAAACCCATGTCACGGGGAGTCATTTTGGTGGGTTAGGGAATGCTATTGATTTTATACAGAAACTCTGTCACTCTGTTTGGTGACTTGGTGGGTTACTTAAAACCGTCCTCGCCCTTAGAATTGTCCATTTTACACTTCACCTCCTTATAAGGAAAGTGTCCTTTTGCCCCTGAGCTGAGTTCTGACTGATGGCAATTTGACTGGAGTCCTGAGGACGAAGACTGAACCTGTGCGCTGACCTAAACGTTGGAGGGTAATTATGACAATGCGATTGTGATTTGTCTGTTTGCTTTTCCTTTTTAGGTACGAACTGCTTGCTTTTGACAGAGACCTTAGCTAGATGTTTTCCAAATTGATGTTCTAAATTGTTTTGCATGAAGTCCAACATGCGAATGCTAATCAGTGGTTAGGACAGGTGTTCACCAAACTGATGCAAATAGACAAACGACCGAGATTATGCTTTGTTGAACTGACGCGTTACTGATACTCTGCTAAATTGATCTATGTTCACGCCGTGTTATGTTCTGATGTTTGTGATTCTCGCTTTAATGAAAGCTTACCAAAGTTGCCATATCGTGACTATGCTATTATGTTTCTTGGTGTTGAGATTAACGCATTTGCTATTAGACTGTAATTAATAGGGAATAAAACTCATAAAATTCTACTAAACAAGGTGTGGTTATTCATGGCTGAAAGGTCATGGTAGCGTCTTTGAATTGATTAATGAATTTGACTAAAGTGAAATGCATTGTCGTGATAAATATTGATGACATTATTGGTGTATTGATTGATATATTGATTAGCTATCTCGTCCTAAGGTGTCTCTCAACTGGGTCAAAAGATTCATTGGCCTAAAACGAGTCCTGATGTGTAATAAAATATCATAAAGGTACGCGTTATCAGTTCCATAAACCTGTAAAAGAAACAGGTTGTGCTCTTAATCACACAAACCTCTAAGGCCTTCCCACTATGGTTCATTTTTGTCTTCGTTTTTGTAATGGAAAAAATGGTATAATCAAGCGTGTGGGGCTGATGCCTTTTTGCAGATTTTTTTAAAAAACAGGACCAAATGGACCAAGTGGAAAACACAGAAATATTCCTTCTGCTCTGTTATAACTACGAATAAAAATTGAAAAATATCTTAAAATCAACACTAAGAGCAAACTGATTTGTTTATAACACAGAGATGAGTGGTGTGAAGTACCTTGAGTAATGATAATATGATATGGGTCATTACTAAAAGTTATCCAGGTCGCTTTCAGTATAACTCACACTTGTTTAACACTGTGCCACAGAAAAGGAGAGAGCTTGTGAGGCACTGTATTTTAAAGAATTATAGGTGAAATAAAGGGGTGCATCAAGTTTAATATTGAACTTACTTGCACGGAGAAAGCTCTTAGATTCTCTGAAAAATAGAGAGATACATTTCGTTAAAATTCCCATATGTGTTGTGTCAGCGCTACCAGTTCCCAAGTGTCCTTCAACATAGACATGTGTGCGTTTTAGATAAACATTCAAACACTTCAATGAGCCTTCTTACTGTACTTCAGATGATGCAGAAAAATATGTTTAGTCCAAAGGTATTTACTCAAGACAAGACCAAAGGGATAAAATCACCCCAGTCTTATTTTGTGCGGGACAGGAAGACAGAATGCTGCATGGCATTTCTGCAAGAATGCAAACATGCTAGGTTCTTGTAAAGATTACTCCAATGCTGTTAGTATATTGCAGTTTCCAGTTGTATTGAGTCCCGGAGCCATTATATCAGATCTCCTCCAAACATAAACAGTGTCTCTCCCTTAACATTCTATAGTCTGTAAATGAAAATACACATACCCAACACAACACATTTTCTCATTTGACAACAAAAAAACAATTTAGGGATATTTAAGATGTATAATGAAGATCATATACACCTAGAGAGAATAAAAATTGCAAAAATAAAATCTTAAATAACTGTAAACAAGTCTTATAAATGAATCAATCATATACATATATTGGAATATAACATCTTAGAAGGGTAATAATTTGTCATAATAACTCAATAACTATTAACAAAATATTTAAGATAATTTGGGCGTACAACCCTATGTCCACTCCTACTCACGGCAGCATCATCATCAGATCCACCATTTCCACCATTTCCAATTTTACTTCCTTCTTGCCTACTCACATTTTGCCTTCCGTTCAGTTCTTTCACTTCATGAGCATCATTGTTCTCTTCTCCATGGGAAACTTCCTCTTCCATTCAAAAATAACTCCCTCCTTGAACCTTTCTTTAAGCATCTTCTTCTTGGCTTTCACGTAAAGACTCACTTCTGGATTTAGCTATTTTACTCATATGCCACACGCTGCCACCACTTAATTTGACAGAATAACAATACACTTCTACAACTCTTAATGGAACTGAAAACACACTTTCCCCTTTCCTGTTCCATCCAGGTTTCCTCACCCGAACCATATGTCCAACTTCCAAATTCACTTCTTTAGATCCATGTTTTTTATCAAATGCCTTCTTATAAACAGCTTGTGCATTTGAAATATGTTCCTCGACCACATCAGGTGACCATTCTTGCAACCAAGTACTACCTTGCCAAGCACAAATATTTTTGCTGGAAGGTACTTTCCTCCTTGTTAAGGCAAACAACTATACCCTGTCACCGTAGGTGTTATCCTGTACATCCAAACCATTTTGTGAACTTCCTTTCTCCAATACCTTGTTCTTGGACTTAGCTGAGTGTAAGGCACCTTTTATTACACCATTAAATCTCTCAACCTCTCTGTTACGTTTTGAATGGTACACTGAAGTTACCTTATTCTCCACAACATTTATAGCCAAACATTTCTCCACCTCCTCAGCCCTGAACTGCACACCATTCTCCTTACATATTTTCTTTGGTAATCTCTCTCTCCAAAACATTTCATCCATTAAATTAAGTACAGCCTGCGCATCCGCTCTCTCAACAAACTGAACTTCGGGCCATTTAGAAATATAATCCACAGTAACTAATAAATAGGCATTAGAACCATCTTGATCCACAGTCGGTCCCATAATATCGATTCCCATGACCTGCCACACCATTTCAGGAACAGGAGCCAATGGTGGCTTACATAACACCTGTGACTTGTCAACATTGCTAAAATCTAAACACTGTCTCACAACCTGTTAGACTTTTCATCCTTGGTGTGGTCTCCCCTAACTTTTTGCCTCTTTTCCCTAGGTTGTTGATGTGTGCTGGACTCTGACGTTGCTGTTTTTGTTACTCTGGGCACTTTACAACTGCTAACCGGTGCTAAAGTGCAAGTGCTCCGTTACAAAATGTGTATGTAATTGGCTTATCCATGATAAGCATATTTGATTTACTAGTAAGTCCCTAGTAAAGTGCACTAGAGGTGCCAGGGCCTATAAATCAAATGCTACTAGTGGGCCTGCAGCACTGTTTGTGCCACCCACATAAGTAGCCCTGTAATCATGTCTCAGACCTGCCATTGCAGTGTCTGGGTGTGCAGTTTTAACTGTAAATTCGACTTGGCAGGTGTACCCACTTACCAGGCCTAAACCTTCCCTTTTCTTACATGATAGACACCCCTAAGGTAGTCCCTAGGTAGCCCCAAGGGCAGGGTACAACCCTGGCGGTCAGTGTTAAAGCGGCGGTAAGACCGCCAACAGGCCGGCGGAAAAAAATTTGCAATTACGACCGTGGCGGAAACCGCCAACCAAGACAGCCACTTTAACACTCCGACCGCCACGGCGGTACAAACAAACAGCGCGGCGGTCACTGCCAACAGACAGGCGGGAGACAATGTACCGCCCACACTATTATGACAGGCCAATCCGCCACCTTTTCCGGGGCGGATTCCCCGCGGATAAAAACACGGCGGAAACAGGAATCCCGAAGGGAAAACGCTCACCTTTACACACCCCACGAGGAACGAGGACACCATGGACCCGGAACTCCAAATTCTTCCTGCAATAGTCTACCTGCTCCTCTACCAGGAGCATGAACGCCGGCGGCGAAGACCACGGTGAGTACTGCACCTACAACACAGGGGAGGGGGTGTCAAAAAACAGGGGGACACACACGCAACACCCCCACCCTCACCCACTACAACACACACACTAATGCATATCAATACATCACAGTTACACCCCCCAAAACCTCCGGAAGAATGCAAAGACAATAGAAAATGAGTGTAACCATTGTAATATATTAAAAGCAAGTAGGCAGAAATATATAAATACACCATGTACATAATACATACCAAGCATAGTAGTGCAGGTAGTGCTCTAAGAAAGTCAGTGGAACACTGGGACCACACGGTATGGGCGAGGCCCACACAAGATCCCCGACCATGACGGAGAGAACACTGCAGGGGCATCAGAGAGCAACTAAACAGGCACCTCAGAGGGAGGGAAAGGGGGGGCACCTCAGCCGCTTGAGTGCACAACGCCAAATCCACGAGGGGGCCACATGCCCACTGTTCCATCCTGGGGAGTGCAAAGCCACAGTCTCTCAAGTCTCAACAGTGGGTGGGTTGCCCACTGTTCAATCCTGGGGAGTGCAAAGCCACAGTCTCTCAAGTCTATACAGTGGATGGGTTGCCCACTGTTCAATCCTGGGGAGTGCAAAGCCACAGTCTCTCAAGTCTATACAGTGGGTGGGTTGCCCACTGCCATATCCTGGGGAGTGCAAAGCCACAGTCTCTCAAGTCTATACAGTGGGTGGGTTGCCCACTGCCATATCCTGGGGAGTGCAAAGCCATAGTCTCTCAATTCTATACAGTGGGTGGTTGCCCACTGCCATATCCTGGGGAGTGCAAAGCCACAGTCTCTCAAGTCTATACAGTGGGTGGGTTGCCCACTGTTCCATCCTGGGGAGTGCAAAGCCACAGTCTCTCAAGTCCCTACAGTGGGTGGGTTGCCCACTGCCATATCCTGGGGAGTGCAAAGCCACAGTCTCACAAGTGGATAACAGTCTCCACTGGTTCTGGAGGGGGCATGGTGCCCAGAGTGCTTCATCCTGCTACGGAAAGAGGTAGTGGATGACAGTCTCCACTGGTTCTGGAGGGGGCATGGTGCCCAGAGTGCTCTATCCTGCCAAGGATTGGGGTAGTGGATGCTTTTCTCCACTGGTTCTGGAGGGGGCATGGTGCCCAGAGTGCTTCATCCTGCTAAGGACAGAGGTAGTGGATGACAGTCTCCACTGGTTCTGGAGGGGGCATGGTGCCCAGTGTGCTTCATCCTGCTAAGGACAGAGGTAGTGGATGACAGTCTCCACTGGTTCTGGAGGGGGCATGGTGCCCAGAGTGCATCATTCACCCCGTGACGAACTCAGTTGCATCAGTGCCCTTGCCGCTCATGGGCCAGCGGTGCTTGAGATGGCAGTGCCCTGTGCAGCGGTGCCTGAGACGGCGGTGCCCTGTTCAGCGGTGCTTGAATTGGCGGTGCCCTGTTCAGGGGTGCTTGAGATGGCGGTGCCCTGTTCAGCGGTGCTTGAGATGGCGGTGCCCTGTCCAGCGGTGCTTGAGACGGCAGTGCCCTGTTCCACGGTGCTTGAGTTGGCGGTGCCCTGTTCAGCGTTGCTTGAGACGGTGGTGCCCTGTTCAGCGATGCTTGAGTTGGCGGTGCCGTGTTCAGCGGTGCTTGAGATGGTGGTGCCCTGTTCAGCAGTGCTTGAGATGGCGGTGCCCTGTTCAGCGGTGCTTGAGACGGCGGTGCCCTGTTCAGCGGTGCTTGAGATGGCGGTCTCCATTGCAGGATCTCAGCTGCTGGCGGTCCTTCATGGCCCAGCGGGGCTTGTGCTGACGGTCCTTCATGGCCCAGCAGGGCTTGTGCTGGCAGTCCTTCATGACCCAGCGGGGCTTGTGCTGGCAGTCCTTCATGGCCCAGCGGGGCTTGTGCTGGCGGTCCTTCATGGCCCAGCGGGGGTAGTGCTGGTGGTGGCCTCCTGGGCAGGTGGGCTGGTGCTGGCGGGCCCCTCCTGGGCAGGTGGGCTGGTGCTGGCGGTCCTGTCCTGGGCAGCTGGGCTTGTGCTGGCGGGCCCCTCCTGGGCAGGTGGGCTAGTGCTGGTGGTCCTGTCCTGGGCAGCTGGGCTGGTGCTGGCGGTGGCCTCCTGGGCAGCTGGGCTGGTGCTGGCGGTGGCCTCCTGGGCAGCTGGGCTGGTGCTGGCATCCTGGGCAGCTGGGCTGATGCTGGCGGGCCCCTCCTGGGCAGGTGGGCTAGTGCTGGCGGTCCTGTCCTGGGCAGCTGGGCTTGTGCTGGAGGTGGGCTCCTGGGCATGGGGGATGATGGCGGTCTCTCCGCCGTGCTGCTCTTCCCAGACTTGCTGGGTTTCTTGTGGCCCTACCCCACCTTGGAAGGTGTCCCAGCTGACTCCACACTTCCACCGGGACCCCTGGGAGCGGCTTTAGTGGCTGGAGTCTTCCCCCTCTCCCGCTGGGCACTGGGCAACTTCTGATGCTTCACAGGTGGGGGACTGTCTGGTGGCCGGTGCACTCCAGATTCCGGTGACTACAGGCACCACTGGTCCCGGAGATATTGTGGCTGAGGTGCTAGTTCGGGACCTAGGAGACGGACGGGGTGGGGGAAGGGTGGGAAAGAGGTCAAGGTTGGACACACTGGGACGGGTAGCTGGAGGGGGTTTGGGAGTGGAGGAAGAGGTGGTGGTAGTAGGAATAGTACGTTTGGTGACTTTGGGTGAAGGTGCATGCGCTGGAGGCTGTCGTTTGGTGGATGGCTTTTTGGTGGGTGTGTGCCTGCGTTTGTGTATCTTGGGAGGGGGCGTCACAGACACACTGGGAGAGGACATAGGGGACATGTGAATGGTAGTGGGTGTGGTGACTGCACGTGAGCGGGGTGTGGTGGTGGGTGTGCTGGAGAGTGACGTAGTGGCTGTAGAGGTAGTGCATGCAGGTGTGAGTGTAGACGAGACTGGGAGGGAGGAGGGAGACGAGGAGGAGGGGGACACAGTGGAGGCAGTGGATGTTGGTGTGTCTGCATGTGTGTGATGCTTGTGTGAGTGCCTGTGGGATGTATGGTGCCTATGTTTGCTAGAGTTTCCTTTGTGTGTTGACGTGTGTGCATGCTGGTCTGTAGGTGTGCTTGGGATAGGCTGAGGTAGAGGGGATTGGGTCTGGGTGGAGGAAGTTGGAGGGGGGAGGCTAGAGACGGGGACAATGGCTGCCATCAGTGCTGAGGCCAGAGTCTGAAAAGCTCGCTGAAGGGCCGCCTGACCAGAATGAATGCCCTCCAGGAATGCATTAGTTTGTTGCAACTGCCTCTCTACACCCTGGATGGCATTTAAAATGGTAGACTGGCCAACAGTGAGGGACCTGAGGAGGTCAATGGCCTCCTCACTGAGGGCAGCAGGGGTGACTGGGGCAGGGCCTGAGGTGCCTGGGACAAAGGGTGAGTGGGCACGGGGCAAAGGCTGAGGGGCTGCTGGGAGGGCGGTGCTGGAAGGGAGGGTGGCGGTTGTACCTGTAGATGCGGGGGCACAGATGTTGCCGCAACCACAAGGGAGCTCCCATCAGAGGATGAGTCCGTGTCGCTGGTGTCAGCTCCTGTCCCCGCTGTGGAGCTCCCCTTGCCCTCCGTCCCACTGGTGAACATTGAGTCCGTAGTCTCTCCCTCCAGGGCCATGTGGGATGTAGCTCCCTCGTGCTCTGGTGCCACTGCTCCCCCGCCTGATGATGCTAATGCACACAAGAACAGGATGACCACAAAAAGGGGGACGATGACAGAAGAAAGACATGTTGAGTGCATGCATTACCGCTACTGTTGGCGGACACAACAGACACAGAAGACCCCTGCACTACGCCGCGCTCTTGGGGTCCACTGTTCAATTGCTGGGAAATGGCCTACAAGGCTATGGACGACATCTGCACACATAGATGACACAGGGGCATGACTAGGTGTACTTGGCACTCTACAGAGGTGGGGTGGGGTGCCACATGGCCTGCCTTACGGAGGGGCCTTGCCTACGGAACTCGCCCTGGCCTAGGGAAACCCACAGCCCACCTCCCCCACCCAGACCTCTCCACTGCGCGCAAAGTCAGCAGAATGAGAGTGTACTCACCCCCTTGTGTCTCCTGTGATGCCCTCATGCACCCATCCAACTCAGGGTAGGCCAGGGGGGTCATGGTGCGACGGGCACCCCTCCCACGTTGGGAGGCCATCCCCAGCTGAGCCTCTGCCGTCTTCTTGCTCCAGCGGCGAATATCCTCCCATCTTTTCCGGCAGTGGGTGCTCCGTCTGTGGTAGACCCCCAGGGTCCGGACGTCCTTGGTGATGGCACGCCAAATATCTTTTTTCTGGTGGGCGCTGACCTACATGAAATGTACAGGGGAAAAAGAGAAGTCATTACCAACTGCACCGTCAAACTGATTGGCCCCCATCCCTACCCTTGCCATGTGGCACATGCATTCACCGTCTTTCACTCTCCCCCCTTCCTTCTTACATCCAGCCCTCTCCACACAGGCATAGCCCATACAACATGCTCCCTGTGTACTTACCTGTTTGTCTGGAGGACCGTAGAGTAGGGTGTACTGGGGGAGGATCCCATCCACGAGCTTCTCCAACTCCTCCGATGTGAAGGCAGGGGCCCTTTCCCCAGACACTAGAGCCATTGTCTCTTCCAGACCGAGGTCACAGCAGCACTTGCAGTGTAGGTCCTCTCCTGTCGAAGATCAGGTATTGAGTGATTGAACAGACAGAAAATGGCAGTCACGTCCGCGGCGGTGCGTACCGTCACCGCCGGCGTACATCGTCATTGGCTCCTGGGACCCATAGGGTCCAATGTTAACCAATGCAGCATTGCGCCGCGGTCTTCGACAGCCTACCGCGACAGTGTACAACGTCAGCGCAGTTACCTCACATCCCATTGTCCTGTCCCACCTTACAGGTCAGGCAGCCGCCATTTCAGGGACCACCATGGCTTCATTTTCAACTGCGCCACACATACCTAAGCCTAGACTCTACACACAGGCCATCTTTTGTGTATGAATGGTGTTCTGTGTAAACTGTGGGTACGTACCTCTGAGTTGTTTGACTCTGCTTGCTGTTGTCCTTCATAGGCACCGTCCGCTGGGACATGTGAGGAGATGGCGGCATCCTCCGGTGTACCGACCGTTGGTGGACCTGTCGACAATGGAGGAGCGACATGTGATTATCACATACAGGCTTGACCGTGCCACAATCCAGGAACTGTGTACCCAGTTGGAGCCAGACCTGATGTCAGCAATCCGCCATTCCACAGGAATCCCCCCTCAAGTGCAGGTGCTGTCAGTGCTCCATTTCCTTGCAAGTGGGTCTTTTCAAACATCAGTGGCCTTTGCATCAGGGATGTCCCAGCCTATGTTTTCCAACGTATTGCCCAGAGTGTTGTCTGCCCTTCTGAAACACATGCAGAGCTACATAGTTTTTCCTCAGGTGGAGGATTTGCCTACAGTGAAAGGTGATTTCTATGCCCTGGGACACATCCCCAACATCATAGGTGCCATTAATGGGACCCATGTGCCTTTGGTCCCCCCCCACAGGAGTGAACAGGTGTACAGAAACCGGAAGAGTTATCATTCGATGAATGTACAGATGGTATGTTTGGCAGACCAGTACATCTCCCATGTGAATGCCATTTTCCCTGGCTCAGTGCATGACGCATACATCCTGCGGAATAGCAACATCCCTTATGTGATGGGTCAACTCCAGAGGCACCGTGTGTGGCTAGTAGGTGAGCACCTGGAAGCAAGTCAGTGGGAATGGTTGTCTGGGTCTGGGGATATCCCTCCAGGTTAGTGTGTGTCTATCAGTTGTCCCTCACCATTTGCAGGTGACTCTGGTTACCCCAACCTGTCATAGCTACTGACCCCAGTGAGTAATCCCAGGACAAGGGCAGAGGAACGCTACAATGAGGCCCATGGGCGAACTAGGAGGGTGATCGAGCGGACCTTCGGCTTTCTGAAGGCCAGGTTCAGGTGCCTCCATGTGACAGGTGGATCCCTATTCTACTCACCAAAGAAGGTGTCCCAGATCATTGTGGCCTGCTGTATGCTTCACAACTTGGCTTTGCGACAACAGGTGCCTTTTCTGCAGGAGGATGGTCTAGATGGCGGTGTTGTGTCAGCTGTGGAGCCTGTGGACAGTGAAGATGAGGAAGCAGAGGAAGAAGACATGAACAACAGGGACTCAGTGATCCAGCAATATTTCCAGTGAGACACAGGTAAGAGTACAGACCTGCCTACTACATGTACTTTAACACTACTACCTCTCTACTG
The DNA here is from genome assembly GCF_031143425.1 of Pleurodeles waltl. Taxonomy (NCBI): domain Eukaryota; kingdom Metazoa; phylum Chordata; class Amphibia; order Caudata; family Salamandridae; genus Pleurodeles; species Pleurodeles waltl. The sequence goes on along the minus strand of NC_090449.1, from coordinate 460,459,469 downwards.
TCTGTCGTTTTCACCCAGTGTATGGTCACTGAGTTGTCACTTTCCCTTACGATTTCACAGATGTGGGTCCCACTGTGTGACATCTGCTTAGATTCCTCATGGACTAGAGCTGTGTGACATAGGTATGTTGACATTACAATTGAAAGAGCATTTTGTCACTGTAATTGCTAATACACTATTTCCAAATCACAGACAGATTCCAGATTGTTTTGTGCTTTAATTGTGTTTATTTAAGTGCTCAATATTGGAGGGGGTAGTGAAATGGTGAGGGGTGATGGCGGAGGAATGTCCATGGCAGAGTCCAGTCTATTAGTCTCACAGGTGCATTGCCCATATGGGCATAGGAATTGGAGCTGGGGCAGTTTAAGTATGGACAGGGTGACAAAGTGGGACAGTAGGATGACAATCAGGGTGGTCTCATTTCTTGGCGGGGGTCTTGGCATCGTGCTCTGTCTTTGTCCTGGATCTCAGGGACCGTTTGCGGGGTGGTTCTCCCATTGCAGGGGGTGGGGTGCTGGTGTGGTGGTCCTGTGGCGGGACGTCCTGTCCACTAGCGCCGGCGGAGGTGATGGGCAGTTCATCATCCATGCTAGTGTCAGGGGCCCCTTGTTGTGCCACAGTGTCCCTCCTGGTGTTGAGTACTTCCTTCAGCACCCCTACGATGGTGCCCAGGGTGGAGCTGATGGTTCTGAGTTCCTCCCTGAAGCCCATATACTGTTGCTCCTGCAGGCGCTGGGTCTCCTGAAACTTGGCCAGTACCGTTGCCATCGTCTCCTGGGAGTGGTGGTAGGCTCCCATGATGGGGAGAGGGCCTCGTGGAGAGTGGGTTCCCTTGGCCTGTCCGCCCCCTGTTGACAGCAGCCCTCCCACTTCCCCTGTGTTCCTGGGCCTCCGTCCCCTGGACCGTGTGCCCACTGCCTCCAGGTCCCTGTTGCTGTTGGGGTGGTGGGTTAGCCTGGGTTCCCTGTAGTGATGGACACACAGCTGATTGACGTGCCCTGGGGACGGATGTATGGGCCCGCTGGGTGGGTGCTGTGATGGTGTTTCCAGAGGGGGGAAGGTCTGTGGTGGCCTGTGACTGGGTGAGGGGAACCGACTGTCCCGAGGTCCCCGATGGGCCGGGATGGTCATCTAGATCCAGTTGGACAGAGCTGCTGTCATCACTGTGGGCCTCTTCTGTTGGTGGTGTGGACATGTGTGGACCCTCCTGTCCGGTGACGTTGGGTAGGGGTCCTGCAGGGGTATAAAAGGATGGTTAGTACATCTGTGTGTGTCATGGTGTGCAATGAATGGGTGGGTGACCTTGTACCCCAGTGCTTGGATTCCTGTGTGGGACCTTGTGTGATGACGGTTTAGGGGGTTGTATGGGTATGTGCAGTGGGCATGCTTTAGTGATGGGTGTCCATGCTTTGTTGTTGCATGCAGGGCTTGGTGTAGGGATGGGTGGTTTGTGATGTTGGGACATATGTGAGGAGCTGGGGTGCTGGGGGTGAGGGTGAGGGTGGGGGTATGTGCTGGCATGCAGGTAGGGTGGGAGATGTAATAATTAAGATTTGTCTTACCAGAGTCCATTCCTCCACCTACTCTTGCGAGGCCCTAAGGATGCAGAATCGCCAAGACCTGCTCCTCCCACATTGTTAGTTGTGGGTGAGGAGGTGGGGGTCCGCCGCCAGTCCGCTGTACCGCCTGGTGGTGCCTTGAGACCACGGAACTCACCTTCCCCCGTAGGTCGTTCCACCTCTTCCTGATGTCCTCCCGATTTCTTGGGTGCTGTCCCACTGAATTGACCCTGTCCACTATCCTTCGCCATAGCTCCATCTTCCTTGCTATTGAGGTGTGCTGCACCTGTGATCCGAATAGCTGTGGCTCTACCCGGACGATTTCCTCCACCATGACCCTGAGCTCCTCCTCCGAGGACCTGGGGTGCCTTTGCCGTGCCATGGGGTGGTGTAGGTGATGTGTGGGGTGGAGTGTGTGGTGATAAGTGTGCTGATATGTAGTGGTGTGTTGTGTGAGGTGCGTGGAAGTTCTGTGGGTGATGGTGTTGTGTGCCTGTGGATGCTGTTGTTCTTGCTGGTGCTCTCTCTCTCTGGCCTTCTTTCGGAATTTTTTGTCGTAGGGGTTTGTGGGTGATGTGGGTGTGTGTTTTAGATTGTATTGACGCCATGCGGGGAAAAGATCGACGCAACTCCGATCTGCGGCTGAAGAAACGACACGCCGTCAGCTCCACTGCTGAAAATCGACACTCACCGGAAACACAACCGAAGAATCAACACACGAAGCTGGAGAAACGACGTGCAGCATCGCTGACGGAGGCTGAGAGATCGCAACCCGCACGGTGTGGTTTTCGGATCATCGTGCGGCTAGAGTTCTGATGCAAGCACCGCTGGGCATGTAAAAACAATGCAAGGCCTGCCCGGACCCGAGAGTGCTGACCAGATCGATGCATCGCTCTCCTGCAGAGAGAAGAAATAACACAACCCGACCCGACAAAAGGAGAAACGAAACAAGGTCTCGCTCGTGAGTATAATCAACACATCGCAAGCCCTTTTTGACGCACACTCACCCATGCGGGGTTAATTTTGACACACCTAAGGTACATTTTCATGCTAACGGTGTTAGTGTGTGTTTAAAACTACTTAAAGACTCTTTTTGATTTTTAATTGATAACTTGACTTGTGTATTGTGGATTTTTGTTGTTTTGGTATTGTTTTGTTTAGATAAATATTTCCTACTTTTCCAAACCTGTGTTGTGTCATTTTGTAGTGTTTTCATTAAGTTACTATGGGTGTTGGTACACATACTTTACACCTAGCACTCTGAAGTTAAGCCTACTGCTCCGCCAAGCTACCAAGGGGGTAAGCAGGGGTTAGCTGAGGGTGATTCTCTTTTACCCTGACTAGAGTGAGGGTCCTTGCTTGAACAGGGGGTAACCTGACTGTCAACCAAAGACCCCATTTCTAACACAACCTTTTCAGTTTTGCTATGCATACCTGGCCACCAATAATACTCCTTAACTCTTCTCTTACTTTTGACAATTCCTAGGTAACCCTCATGGCACAAACGGCACAAACACAATACGGTCCTTCAATGCCCTACATGTTACCACACTTGTTCCCCTCATTAAATTATTTCCAATGCTGACAACTCATTACAGATCTCCCAGAAACTGAAAAACGTCTTATCTCATGAATTCTTTACAGGCCACCCTTCAACAATCAATTTCACAATTGAGTTCAACATTTCATCTTTCTTCATAGCATCACACCATTCACTTTCATTTATTGCCATTCCAAATGTTGTTTCTGTCCACGCTAAACTGAACTCTTCCCCATCATCCTGGGGCACTTCCCTCAATGGCAGTGGCATTCTACTCAAACAATCCAACACATTTTGTTTTTAACTCCTGGCATATATTGCAAAGTATTATTAAAATCCAACAGTCTCACATACATGCAAACTGTTCTGGGAGTGGCCTTTAGCAGTCCTTGAGAAGTAAGTATTTTTAACAAAGTTTTATGAACACAGAGGACCAAAACCTCAAAACCCTATATGAATTGCTGAAATATTTCCAAACCCCACACCACCACCAAGGTCACCTTTTCAACCACTGAATAACATTCTTCAGCTTGAGATAGTGGTCTGGACACATTATCAATGGTTATTTCTACTGTATCCTTTGTGATCTGTTATAGCACTGCTCCCAGACCTTTACAGTTTGAATCTGTACTCACTATACATTTCAGCTTAGGATCAAAATATTGTAACACACATGCAGAACAGACTTCACATTTAATTTCTTCAAATTCTGACTGTAATAGTTCATCCTAGTAAAACCCTACTTAGGGGCAGATTTAGGAGGCCCTAGTGCCGAATTTTGCCACATTAGCGTCATTTGTTTAATGCTAATGTGGCCAACGAAGCCAAAATTGCCTCACCAAATTTACAAATTGGCGCAATGCATGCATTGCAACACTTTTTAACCCTTTGCGCTACATAATGCCGGTGCCAGGCATAATGTATGCAAAGGGGGCCTTCCCCGTTGAGGTGAATGAAAAAAATGGCACAAAGAAATCTAAGGGATTTCTTTGGTTCATTTTTTTCGGCACTTTAACCGCTTCTGTGCCTTGGACGAGGTCACCTCGTCCAAGGCACAGGGGAAGTTGGGGGAGCGCTAGCAATCTGGCTTTTGAAACCCCACTAGACACCAGGGATTTTTTATTTTTATTTTACAAAGTGACATAAGGGAGCGACCCCTTGGGCAAGGGTCGCTCCCAGGGGGGGCCATTTTCCAGGAAGGCCTTTTCTGTCCCCCCTGGGGGCAGAAACCTCTAGGCACCAGGGATCATTTTTTTTTTTTTTTTTAGGTGGTTAGCGACCCCTTAGGCAAGTGTCGCTCCCCTGGGGGCAAATTATAATCAGGCCGTTTCTGCCCCCCTTGGGGGCAGATTGGCCTATTTTGATGAGACCAATCTGCCCCCAAGGGGGGCAGAAACCACTAGACACCAGGGAGTTTTTTCTTTGCGTGACTGTCACGCAAGGGGAGCGACCCCTTAGGCAAGGGTCGCTCCCTGGGGGGGGAAATTTATTTTAGACCATTTCTGCCCCCCCGGGGGGAAGATCGGCCTATTATTAAGCAGATCTGCCCCCAGGGGGGGCAGAAACCTCTAGGCGCCAGGGCAAATTTTTTTTGTGTGTTTTTTTTTTTGTTTGTTTGTTTTTTTAGAGATGGGGAGCAACCCATCAGGCAAGGGTCGCTCCCCTGGGGGGCAAATTGTATTTAGGCCATTTCTGCCCCCCTTGGAGGCAGATTGGCCGATTTTAGGTCAATCTGCCCCCAAGGAGGCACACTAGGCACCGGGGATTTGTTTTTTGGCGCCAATGTCACGCAGGGGTAGCGACCCCGTAGGCAAGGGTCGCTCCCGGGGGTGGGGGGGAGGTTGGGGGGGCAAATTTATTTTAGGCCATTTCTGACAATCCTGGGGGGCAGATCGGCCTATTTTAGGTCAATCTGCCCCCAAGGGGGCAGAAACCACTAGGCACCGGGATTTGTTTTTTGGCGCCAATGTCACGCAGGGGGAGCGACCCCGTAGGCAAGGGTCGCTCCCGGGGGGCCGGGGGCGTTTGGGGGGGGAAATTAATTTTAGGCCATTTCCTCTAGGCGCCAGGGCAATTTTTTTTTGTGTGTTTTTTTTGTTTTGTTTGTTTTTTTAGAGATGGGTAGCACCCATCAGGCAAGGGTCGCTGCCCTGGGGGGCAAATTGTATTTAGACCATTTCTGCTCCCTTTGGGGGCAAATTGGTCGATTTTAGGTCAATCTGCCCCCAAGGGGGCAGAAACCACTAGGCACCGGGGATTTGTTTTTTGGCGCCAATGTCACGCAGGGGGAGCGACCCCGTAGGCAAGGGTTGCTCCCGGGCAGGGGGGGCTTTGGGGGGGTTGGGGGGGTCAAATTTATTATAGGGCATTTCTGCCCCCCCCCCCGGGCCGGCTGAGCTAGAGACCAAACTCCACAGTTAGGCACTTTGCAAAAAACACCTCTGTTTTCTGTGAAAAAATATGTTGTGTCCACGTTGTGTTTTGGGCCATTTCCTTTCGTGGGCGCTAGGCCTACCCACAGAAGTGAGGTACCATTTTTATCGAGAGACTTAGGGGAACGCTGGGTGGAAGGAAATTTGTGGCTCCTCTCAGATTCCAGAACTTTCTGTCACCGAAATGAGAGGAAAAAGTGTTTTTTTGGCCGAATTTTGATGTTTGCAAAGGATTCTGGGTAACATAACCTGGTCAGAGCCCCGCAAGTCACCCCATCTTGCATTCCCCTGGGTTTCTAGTTTTAAAAAATGCGCTGGTTTGCTAAGTTTCCCCAGGTGCCGGCTGAGCTACAGGCCGAAATCCACAGGTAGGCACTGTTTTCTATGAAAAAATGTGATGTGTCCACGTTGTGTTTTGGCCCATTTCCTTTTGTGGGCGCTAGTCCTACCCACACAAGTGAGGTATCATTTTTATCGGGAGACTTGGGGGAACGCTGGGTGGAAGGAAATTTGTGGCTCCTCTCAGATTCCAGAACTTTCTGCCACAGAAATGTGAGGAACATGTTTTTTTTTAGCCAAATTTTGAGGTTTGCAAAGGATTCTGGGTAACAGAACCTGGTCCGAGCCCCACAAGTCACCCCATCTTGGATTCCCCTAGGTCTCTAGTTTTCAGAAATGCACAGGTTTGGTAGGTTTCCCTAGGTGGCGGCTGAGCTAGAGGCCAAAATCTACAGGTAGGCACTTTGCAAAAAACACCTCTGTTTTCTTTCCAAAATTTGGATGTGTCCACGTTGCGCTTTGGGGTGCTTTTCGTCGCGGGCGCTAGGCCTACCCACACAAGTGAGGTATCATTTTTATCGGGAGACTTGGGGGAACGCTGGGTGCAAGGAAATTTGTGGCTCCTCTCAGATTCCAGAACTTTCTGCCACAGAAATGTGAGGAACATGTGTTTTTTTAGCCAAATTTTGAGGTTTGCAAAGGATTCTGGGTAACAGAACCTGGTCCGAGCCCCACAAGTCACCCCATCTTGGATTCCCCTAGGTCTTTAGTTTTCAGAAATGCACAGGTTTGGTAGGTTTCCCTAGGTGCCGGCTGAGCTAGAGGCCAAAATCTACAGGTAGGAACTTTGCAAAAAACACCTCTGTTTTCTTTCAAAAATTTGGATGTGTCCACTTTGCGCTTTGGGGCGTCTCCTGTCGCGGGCGCTAGGCCTACCCACACAAGTGAGGTATCATTTTTATCGGGAGACTTGGGGGAACATAGATTAGCGAAACAAGTGTTATTGCCCCTTGTCTTTCTCTACATTTTTTCCTTCCAAATATAGGAGAGTGTGTAAAAAAGACATCTATTTGAGAAATGCCCTGTAATTCACATGCTAGTATGGTCACCTCGGAATTCAGAGATGTGCAAATAACCACTGCTCCTCAACACCTCATCTTGTGCCCTTTTTGGAAAAACAAAGGTTTTCTTGATAGCTATTTTTTACTCTTTATATTTCAGCAAATGAATTGCTGTATACCCGGTATAGAATGAAAACGCACTGCAGGGTGCAGCTCATTTATTGGCTCTGGGTTCCTCGGGTTCTTGATTAACCCACAAGCCCTATATATCCCTGCAACCAGAGGAGTCCAGCAGACGTAACGGTATATTGCTTTTGATAATCTGACATTGCAGGAAAAAGTTACAGAGTAAAACGTAGGGAACAATTGATGTTTTTTTCACCTCAATTTCCATATTTTTCTTTTTCAGTTGTTATTTTATGTAGGAAACCCTTGTAGGATCTACACAAATGACCCCTTGCTGAATTCAGAATTTCGTCTACTTTTCAGATATGTTTAGGTTTCTGGGATCCAGCATTGGTTTCATGCCCATTTCTGTCACTGACTGGAAGAAGGCTGAAAGCACAACAAATTGCAAAAATGGGGTATGTCCCAGTAAAATGCCAAAATTGTGTTGAAAAATTGGGTTTTCTGATTCAAGTCTGCCTGTTCCTGAAAGCTGGGAAGCTGCTGAGTTTAGCACCGCAAACCCTTTGTTGATGCCATTTTCAGGGGAAAAACCACAAGCCTTGTTCTGCAGCCACTTTTTCAATTTTTTTTGAAAAAAACGAAATTTTCACTGTATTTTGGCTAATTTCTTGGCCTCCTTCAGGGGAACCCACAAATCCCTAGGATGTTGGAAAAAAAGGACGTAAATTTGGCTTGGTTAGCCTATGTGGACAAAAAGTTATGAGGGCCTAAGCGCGAACTGCCCCAAATAGGCAAAAAAGGCCTGGCACAGGATGGGGAAAAGGCCTGGCAGCGAAGGGGTTAAATGCCTGCTCAGAGCAGGTGTTAAAAGGAGGCACACCTTTGTTTACAATGGGCCTCAATGGGTTTTGCAGGATTAGCGTCAACATTTTTAACGCTAATCCTGCATAGGTCTGAACTAGCGTCAAACATTTTGATGCTAGTTCCCTAACTACCCTCATGGTGCGCCGTATCATAGATACGCCGCACACATGGTGGCTTTAGGGCGGCTCTAAGGGGTTCAAGAAAAGTGGCGCTGCAATGGGTGCAGTGCCACTTTTCTTAAATCAGGCCCTTAGTTCTTCAAAATTGTCTCAGATTATAAAATTTTTCTGCTGAGTTCTTGACAAACTTTGAGTAAAACTCAACCAGCGCTAAAAAGGGCCTCAATACATCCTTATTAGAAGGTGGGGGTTCGTCTTTAACATCATCTACTAGTTCCTTTTTCGGCTTAATGCCCTCCTTAGTGGTTGCATGTCCAAGGTATTTGAAAGATTGTACCACAGATTTACATTTTGAGGCTTCCGCTGTTAACCCTATCCAATTTCCTCAAGACTGCTCTCACTGTCTCATCATGCTCTTGTCTTGTGGCCCCATGACTAATATGTCATCCTGGAAGAACAAGGTTTACTTGGTTCTGTCAAACAAACAAAACAGTAATTAGACCACTGCATACCTTTAGTCAATGACAACATTTCAATTATTTTCAGAAGCGGAAATCACCCTACAACAATAGTCCTGTTCAGATCCCTCAAATCCATGCATAAACATATCTTGCCATTGGGTCGTCTTGCCACCACCAGTGGCACAATCCATTCAGCTGTCTCCACATGTTCAATAATACCAGCACTCAAAAGTTTAGCAATTTCACCTTTCACTTCATCCCTTACAATCACAGGTAAATATCTTGTTTTGTTAATTTTTTGTTTGGCATCCTTTTTCTCAAAGCTCTTCTGGAAAAATCCTTTTAACACTCCAACCTTCAGTGACAACACTTGTGAAGACTGTTCCCACAAGCACCTTTACATATCATCACACACACCTACACCCATCACCAAGACCTGTTTCTCACTATTGTGATTCAGTATTATATATAATAATGTTCCCTTTGGTTCATCCATACCAATACATATGGACCCTTCTTACCACATATACTTTTCCCATCGCTTTTCTGTTCTCAAACTCAAATGTGAGTACTCTGTGCCCCAACATGGGAATGGGCTCCCCGTGAAACTATCCGAAGATATATCTGGGCGATTGAGTTCATGCCCTAATTTCTCCACAAATTTCTGTTGCCAAACACTTTCATTTACAATAGTGAATGGAGACCCAGAGTCTCCAACAATCAAAATTGCAACACCACCCAACTTTATTCCACATACTGGTTTATTCTTTGTATCACGCGGCAACACACACACAGGATATTTTACTCATAATATCACTCACAAAAAGGACACAGTGTTCCACCTCACTCCTCCTCTCACCCTCTGTAGTGGTAGACTCCTCTTCTGTCGATTTCCATTTAGATTCCCTAACAAACTTTACTTTGTTACCAAGACTATACTTCTTACACACTCTTGCAAAATGGCCTTTAACTCCACACGCTGCACATTTCTGATTAATCACTGCGCAGGTTTTACTATAAGCAAGATGGTTCGCACTGCCACACTGGTAACACTTTCTCCCGTCTGGGTTAGATTTGTTGAAACCCTTCTGTTTATCCTTCACCTGCTGATCAGTATTCCAATTGTTGGGATTACCACTTTAAAAAAATCTTTTGCAGAAACCTACTAACTACACCCTTCCCCTCTGACGGTTGTTCCAAGGCAGCCTTAGCAAATTTGTTGGAAATGTCTGCCTTGCAATCAATGGAAAAGTACTTCATTCAGTTGTGAGCCAGCATGAGGCCATCGTCTTTCTTCACCAATTGATTATTCACATGCATTATAATTTAGTCCCTTATCATCATAAAATGACCCAAATCTACATGTAGTGGCTAATTTCTTAAGTGCAGAAACATATTAATTGATGGACTCTTCTCTTCCTGCTTTCTCTGAAAAAATGTAAAGCTATCACTTGCTATACATACACACTGGGAATAGTATTCATCCAAATCGGCTAAGGCATTCTTAAAAACATCTCCTTCTGCAGACGTTCTTGGCTTCTTGTCAATCCTGTTGTACACTTTCAAGCCTTGCTGTCCCAACAAAACGTAGGTCATCTTTCAAGACCTGGAATAGGCTTGTCCGGTAGACAAATGCTGCTGGTAATCTCGATGTGTCTGTGTGATAACTCTGGCAGCTGTCACTGGTTAGAAAACAAAGTCATGAAACCCTGGCTTCCCAAGGCTCTACTGTAGAATAGATGGATGTAAGCAGAATATGCTGGTACAGTGACATTTCCCAGCAATAGTTACCAGAGCTGTGGCTAAGGTGTTGACATTAAACTCTTCTTGATCTTATCAACCTTTGTCGACTTTTCCTGTGGAGGTCATTTATATTTTACTGTGGCAACGAGGATTGGATGCCTCCCAATGACACCACAGCACGCTAAGGATAGAGGATATAGAAGCAGTAAACAACTTCATAAAGGACTTTAAGCAGTGACAGCCGACCGTTGGTAAGGTGAGGCTTCGAAGTGCCCTGTGGAGTTGAGTTATTTTATCTGATGTGTCCATGACTATGATCATCTGGAGTGAGAATTGAACAGCTGATGTCATTTTGAGCCTGAGCTGGAGGGTGACTGTATGAGCAGAATTATTTTCCTCCAAGTAGAGTGTGTGTAAGAAACACCTCATGCAGGTTTTCAGTGAGGAGATCTGATCCACAGCAAATGACATAATCCCAGTCAGTACATCATAAGGATTTATGTGTTAAACTGCAGGGAGTGCATAGGTACCAACGCATGCCTTATTACACCTGTGAACCTGTTATAGAGGTGCGTGAAGGATCATTGGGGCCCTATCGCCTTCCTGCATCACATTAGTGGCCTTTTTGTACGCTAATGTGGTGTAAGGAAGGCTTTTTTACTCTGCCATATTTACAAAGTGGTGCAGTGGTTGCATTGCGCCACTTTGCACCCCCTTGAGCCACATTATGCTTGCACCAGGCATAATGTATGCAAGAGGTGTGTTTTGGCGCTAGTAGGACCTCCAAAATGGCGCAGTGAAATGTACTGACTACTCGGGTTGTGAGGTGCATTGCAGTTGGAGGTACCATCACACTTCTGCTCTAAAGCTAGAAAACAACCGCTAATGAAGATTTCAACTCATTAAGCCAATGTGTGTCATTGAGTAATACAGAGGAGTTTTGGGGTAAATAGATCAAGCACAGTTCTTTTTTTAAAAGGGGGGATGTTTTAATATAATAATTGTTGTAAAATCTGTTGGTAAGTTTGTGACACAGAGTGATTGTAGCATAAGTGTGCGCGTGGACTGTGTGCTTTGTGTCATTTTTGCAGGTGTCTTGGACTGAGAAAATGTACACATACAAACCCTGACGCCTCACCATTTTCTCTGGCATGTCCGAGTGAGCCACCTATAAGGTGGAGGAAATGGAATAAGGTTTTTCACTGTTATTCATTGGTTTATTGGCCAAGTTTGAGACTAGAAAGGAAATTAGCTCTATTATTATAATGTTTAGCAGCAGAAGGGCAGGAAATCCTAAAACAGCTACCGAGCTAGGTGATTGTTATCTGTGGGGAGGACTGGCGCATCTCATGTTGGACACTAGACGAAGGTGTTGTCAATAGTGAGCCCCTGAAAAAAAGTAATGAATGTTTGGTCCTGACCATGACGTCAGGACCGGTAAATAAAGGAGGGGAACTTCCTGCCAGGAATTTCAGTTTGGACTACAACTAATTAAGTGTCTGGTGCCCTTTGCATCACGCGCCGCTGTGCCCTGCCCCTGAGCGCATCGAGCTGCCCATCAAGAATTGGGTTACACCCCATAACAACTGGCGACGAGAGCGGAGAGTCATCACCACCCATGCTCCACCCCACCATTGCCGCAACTGTGCTTAGCTTTAACACGACCTCACCTGACCTGCCATTGCTGCTCTCCTTGGCCCCAGTCGAATGCGAAACTCAGCTCCGAGGGCCATCGTGGCACCGTGCCTGTCGTGCCTCAACACCACCTGGCTGCTGTTGTGAGGAGTCAATCTGGCTCCAGAGCGGCTCTGCTTCAGCCTGCTGCCAGCAGATAAGCCCTGCCCCCCACAGGGACAAACAGTGCATAACCGCATTGCAACAGCCAGAATTTCGCTGGGAGGCAGGAAAACCCTCTAGCCTCGCCCCGCATGCCGCGTGTGCAGTCCACTGCTGTGAGTAACTGCCTATTGTCTGCCAACCCAAAGGAAGGGCTTAGAGTAGCAGACATATACATGTAAAAGGACATTCATTGGCTGAGTGTGACTAGGACCTGGGCAGGCACTGACTTACAAGAAAAAAAACAAAAGAAGAAATAAAATCCACACAAAAGAAAATAAATAAACTACTCGTCTTCAGTGGAAGTGGGTGGGGCCGCACACCACACAAGTGGTCACACGGTGCTTCAGCCTCCAGCAACAGGTGGGAAAATGCACCTTGCAACATCAGCAGTTGCACAACTTCCACATCTGACAGCGACCCAAGATGGCATCTGTTAGACTTGGCATCCTTGGTGTGGTCTCCCCTAACTTTTTGCCTCTGCTTCTGTGTGCCAGGCCTAAAACTTCCCTTTTTATACACATAAGGCATCCCTAAGGTAGGCGCTAGGTAGCCCCATGGGCAGGGTGCAGTGTATGTTAAAGGTGGGACATGTACGGATGTGTGTTACATGTCCTAACAGAGAAATACTGCAAAATTCAGTCTTCACTGTTGCAAGGCCTGTCTCTCTCATAGGTTAACATGGGGGCTGCCTTTAAATCCTATTAAAGTGCAGATTCCCTTTGAAATCAGATAGAAATATGGAGTTTAGGGCCTCTAAACTCACAATTTAAAAATACATCTTTTAGTGAAGTCGTTAGTTTGAAACTGCCACTTTTAGAAAGTAGGCATTTTCTTGCCTAAACCATTCTGTGACTCTGCCTGTTTGTGGACTGCCTGTCGGGGTAGGTTTGACAGTTGGACAGTTTGAGAATCCTCTCTAGACAGTAAGGCAAAGGGAGCTGGGGTGCAGCCTGCATAGCCTGATGAGCTATCTGTGCTAGAGGGGAGGGAGGAGTGGTCAGTTACACCTCAATAGGCTGTGCCAGCCCTCTCACAGTGCAGTCTCCAACCCCGTGGTGTGTGTCTGGGGCCTGGACTGGGCAAGGCAGGATCTTGTGAACAACAGAGACTTTCCTTTGAAGTAGGCCTACTTTAAAGGCAGAAAGGGGTATAAGTATTTGATCCAAAACCCCTGAAAATCAGATTACTTCTGGAACCAAGAGGAACCTCTGCCAAGAAGAAGAACTGGAGGAGGAGTACTGCCTCTTTGCCTGTGACCGTGCTTTGCTGGGTTGGCCTGCAGTATCTGCTTCTGCCTGAGAGAGGACAAAGACTGACTTTTGTGTGACTTCCCACTGGTGAAGAATCTCCAAGGGCTTGACCTGAACTTGCCTCCTGTTGTTGAAGTCTCAGGGACATCAAAGAATTCTCTGCCAGCACCTGGACTCTCTGCTGAGACTCCTGCCCTGCCAAGTGGTGCCCTAACCTGTCTCTGGGCCCTTGAAAGGTGAAGCTGGTGGAAAAGGACAGAAATCCCCGCACAGACCGCTGTGTGGGGAACCTTTTGACACACCATCCACAACGCGGCTGATAAATGACACGCTGCAGGCATCGCAGCTAAAATTGACGCTCCACCTGCATCGCAGCTGGGAGATCGACGCATCGTAGATGGAGAAACGAAGTGCAACACCTGCTTGTGGCTGCTGAAAACAACGCAAGCCCCATGCAGCATGGTTTCCTGATACCATGTGACCGGATTTCAACGCAACATCGCTGGGCATGAAAAATGAATGCAACGCCTGCCCGGACCCCAGGTGCCCATTTGGGAAGTGACGCATCACTCTCTTGTGGGAGAGAAGAAACGATGCACGCCGACCCGACCGGAGAAGGAATGACGCACGGTCTCGCTTGCAAGTGAGAATTGAATCGCTGGCCATTTTCGATGCACACTCGCCCGTGCGGTTTTATTTTTTACGCTAACCAGATACTTTGTGTAACAACAGCATTCTCACTTTTTTCAAGGATTAAGGCCCTCATTGAGACCCTGGCGGTCTATTGACAGCAAGGGCGATGGTGGCAGTTCCACCACCGACGGGCTGGCGTTGAAGACCGCCAGGGCAGTTAGACCCGCCGGGCAGGAGATGAGCATCTCTGACCCGACGGTCCATTGAAGACCGCCAGCGGTATTATGAACTGGCTTTCCACAAGGGTTTCCACAGCGCTAGCACCGTCATGAAAACCCTGGAAAGGCTACTGGTATTTCTTCCCTGTCACCCCCCACAACAAGCATAATACCCCCTTCATCCCCCCCTCCATGCCAGAACCCCCCCGTACAGTGTCCCCCCCTCCCCCCTTTCTGCTACAGCACCCCCCACCCCCCCTTCTGGTACAGCACCCCTTCCCTGCATACATGCACACAGACACACCCACACCTACCCCGCATACACCCAATCACCAACATTGACATCCACGCATTCACTTCAACAGACATGCACGCATACACTTCAGCATTCATACATGCATTCAACCATGCATGCACACTTCAATTCTCACACGCAGACAAACACCCACTCACACACATACACAAAACACCCCACACCCTACCACCCCCCACTCCCCTGTCAGACGCCCGACTTACCTTATCTGGCGAGGAGGTCATCTGGCAGGGAGTGGGCGCTTCCACCGCCAACAGCACCCTGCCATCAGCACACCACCAGGCTGTATTACTGCTCATAACACGGCTGGCGGTTTGCGGCTGGTGGTGGAACAGCCCATGCGCCTCTGCCCACCAGCACGACTACTGCACTGGCAGTCTCCTGGCACCCGCGGCTTTAGCGGTCTTTCAAAATGACCGCCAAAGTCATAATGAGGGCCTAAGACTCTTAGGGCCTGATTACAACTTTGGAGGAGGGTGTTAATCTGTCCCAAATGTGACGGATATACCACCTGCCGTATTACGAGTCCATTATATCCCATGGAACTCGTAATACGGTGGGCAGGATATCTGTCACATTCGGGATGGATTATGTTAGGGTTTGTACACAGCAAAGAGCATGTCCCCTCTCACTGCACTAGTGGGTTCTGTAATAGCTCCCTTTTAAACTTACTATTGAAAGCCTTTCTTGTTATCTCACCTTCCCCCCACCCCCCCCCAGGCTTCTGTGTATGTTGTTTAATGTGCTGTTTTGTTTACACATTGGGCCTTGCTTTTACCAAGGCTTCATTAAAACACTCCTCCCTAGGCCATGTGTTAATCCAACTCATTTGCATAATAACTGAAACTCTGCACACCTTTCAAGAACATGTGCAGCATGTGAGGACCACACCCAGCTCTTCAAACCACACCCAGCTCTGCACACCTTCCAAGAACATGTGCAGCATGTGAGGACCACACCCAGCCCTTCAAACCACACCCAGCCCTGTCTATAAAAGGCATCCCCCGAGCCTCACCCAGTGCTTGTGCTCGTCTACCTCCCGCTTACCTGAGAACAGATCCCTCGGCGCTGGCACTCCTGCTCTTTACAGACTTTCATTGACTTCAATGGGCGCAGCTTCTGGCTCTTCCTTCTTCCGGTTTCCGGTTCCTCCTTGCTTCAGCCTCTCTCCTATGAGTAACCTGCAAAAGAGAAAGAAGACAAGGTTAGACTGATCAGTATCTCTTGCCAGCAACAAGTAAGTGCAAAACTTTTCATTACCTGAAAGAACTTTGACAACAATTTCTGGATTCGTGTATAGACAATTTGAAACGAAATACCTTCCACGAACATTGTTATTCAAACTCTTTGATACAAGAATATTTTGCAGAACTTTGTGAAGCAAACATTGTTTTTTCTCATGGAACTTTTAAGAATCGAACAGTGGAAACCATTAGCAGCAAGGCAAACGGTAAATCAAGGACTTGCACAAATTACATGCTGTATTTTGATGTAAAAGTACAGTATTTGTTTTATAAAAGATTCTGGAAATATGGGAAAAGTGAGTCTGCTATTGGGAATTTAGGCTTTAGTTATATTATGATGAATGTTTGATATTGGTAATTCTGATAACGGTATTTGTTTAATGTTTTAGAAGCTTTACAGTAATAGAAAACACATCCCAGAGCAGTAACACATTCCAAACCTGGAAACTAGAGACCAGGATCCAAGAGGTACTTTTAGAAGAGAATTTCTAATAAATAAAGGGATAGTCAGGAACCCATTTAGGAATAGGTTGCACTTATCTGTTCTTTGTTTATGTTTCATTAGGCACCAGTTTCTACAGAAGTCAGAAAGGGCCGCAGATTTGTGCAGCACTTCAACAGTGGAAACGCAAGAATGGTGTTGTCTCTCTTTTTTATTTTATCCACTTCCCCCCTTCCCTTGAGCTTCTGTTCTTAGTGCACTGTTTTAAAAACTAGTGTGCTGGAACAAGTAGTTTCAGGGTGGGGTCGGATTGTCTTCAACCTCCATCAGAACTGAACAAGAACTCAGGTGAGCTGGGCTTTGACAGATTAACACCCTTCTCCAAAGTTGTATTCAGGCCCTTAGGCCCTCATTACAACCCTGGCGGTCCAAGACCGCCTGGGCTGTTTTGGCTGAAGCATCGCCAACAGGCTGGCGGTGCTTCAGAGGGGATTAAGCACCGCCGGGGCCGGCGGTTTCCTGCCACATTTGCCCCGGCGATGATAATCCGCCAGGGCAGCGCTGCTTGCAGCGCTGCCCAGGGGATTACGAGTCCCCCTATCGCCAGCCTTTTCCTGGCGGTTTGAACCGCCAGGAAAAGGCTGGCGGTACGGGGAGTCACGGGGCCCCTGGGAGCCCCTGCACTGCCCACTGCACTGCCACTGGCATGGGCAGTGCAGGGGCCCCCTGATAGGGCCCCGTGCAGCTTTTCACTGTCTGCATAGCAGACAGTGAAAAGCGCGACGGGTGCAACTGCACCCGTCGCACGGCCGCAACACCGCCGGCTCCATTTGCCGCCCGCCAATGTTGTAATGACCCCCTTAGTCTTTTTAAAAATTCATATATTGACTTGTGTATGTTGGATTTTTGTAGGTTTGGTCTTGTTTGATTTAGATAAATATTACTTATTTTTCTAAACTGGTGTGGTGTCCATTTTGTAGTGTTTTCACTGTATTACTGTGTTTGTTGGTACAAATACTTTACACATTGCTTCTGAGGTTAAGCCTTTCTACTCGTGTCAAGCTACTAAGGGGGTGAGCGGGAGTTAACCAGGTGTGTTTCTCCTTTACCCTGACTAGAGTGAGGGTCCCTGCTAGGACAGCGTGCAAACTGACTGCCAACCAAAGAACCCATTTGTAACAGCATCTATCCCCACCCTTGAGCCATTTGTGTGTGATGGACCCCCATCTTCTCTCGCAGTGAAGTGGAAAGACTGGCTAGACTGCCTGGAGACTTACTCTGCTGCCATGGCCATCGAAAATGACAGGAAGCACCTCATGCTCTTATACCTAGGAGGGGCGGCCTTACACAAGATCGCAAAGTCTCTTGTGGAAACAGGACCACCATATACATATACCACTTTAAAAGAATCTCTCACAACTTATTTCGAATCACTCACCAATCCTGATTCTGAGTGATTTTTGCTATGTCAAGCCAGGTAACAGCTCAAAGAGTCTGTTGACGCATTCTATGCATGGCTTGGAGAGTTGACCAGTACGTAAACCATGCCAGACCATGCAGATGAGATCAGAGCTCAGTTCATAGAGGGGAGTTCCTCCACCAAACTGAGGGAGAATATCCTCCAAACACTCAGAATATTGATGGCCAACATATTGATATTCAGACTCTCCAAAAGAACTATCAAATGCATGAGTGGCGCATATGCAGGCCGCTCTCCATCTGCCTGTCAAAATGGAGCCAGTGAACGCAGTTGCCAGCTCCATACCAGACAAATGGAAGACTCGCCCCAAGCCATCCGTAACACCGAAGACCTGTCACTGGTGTGGTGGCTCTTATCCACACCAAGGGAACTGCCCAATGCAGAGGAAGAGATGTTCAGCGTGCAATAAACAGAATCACTTTGCCAATATCTGAAAGTCAACGGCAACAAACCAGTGCCGAAGGCCAAAGTTGTGCACACCGTGGACATGTCTGACACACACACCGATGATGACATGGATGATGATGATCTTGAAGGGGCGGTACATGTTATTAACGCCACGCAACAAGGAGACTGGAAGGAACATCATATACCCAAGTGAACCAACATGGTAGAAGACACCCCGTTTTGGCGTTAATCGATATCGGGGCTTCCATCAACATTATGGCCCAGCCAGTTTTTCAGTCCCTACCGCACCAGCCAACACTGAGACCTACTGCCACTCAGATATTTGCATTTGGGTCACCGACACCACTGTTACTAGTGGGCGTTTTCACGACCACCATATTTCACGATGACAGTGCAAACAGAGCAAGAATATATGATACACAAGAAGGATCGGGAATGCAGCAGAGCTGCAGGACTGCTGAATGCCTTCAACTCGTCTCCTTCGCTTTCAGTGTCCATCAGTCAGCTATTGACACCTTAATTGAGGAATACTCCCAACTTTTCGAAGGGATCAGACGCCTGAAAGATCGAATAGTACACTTGCACATCGATGAAACGATACAACCTGTGGCCTTATGTCATCGCCGGGTGGTTTTCAATCTCTGCCTGAAAGTTGAAGCTGAGCTAAAAAACCTTGGAGAGGCTGACATCATCGAGAAGGTGGAAGGTCCCACCCCATGGGTTTCCCTGATCTTCGTAGCCCACGAGCCCAAGCAGCCGGAATAAGTCTGGATATGTATTGACATGCAGGTCCCCAACATAGCTATTCCACAAGAAAGACATCTGACACCCACTGTAGATGATTTATTGTTTGAAGTGAGTGGCTCCAAGTGGCTTTCAAAAGTGGACCTCCAGGGTGGTTACTACCAGCTGATGCTGGCACCAGAATCTAGACTGACCACCACATTCACCATGCACGTAGGCCTCAGAAGGTACAAGAGTCTCAGCTTTGTGATGTCAAGTGCTGCTGATCTGTTTCAGGACACCATCCAAGGGGTGTTGGCAGGCCTCCCCGGAGTTCTCGATGTCAGTGACGACATCCTTATACATACCCCAACACTGGGGAAACATCTTGAGAGGCTGAGAGCCACTTTTCAACGAGTCAGAAATAGCTGGCTCACTCTGCACAAAGAAAAATGTGCATTCCTAAAAAGAGAGGTTAGGTTCTTTGTCTACAAATTCTCTGATCATGGAGTCATGCCTGACCCCGACAAAGTCCTGGACATTCGATCTGCACTGACCCCTACCAGCGTCACAAGAGTGCGTAGTTTTCTAGGGATGGTGACCTACTGTAGATGTTTCATCCCCAACATCACCTCCTTGACAGCACCTCTGAGAGAATTAACAAAATCCAGCACATTCTGGGAATGGAACCCCACATAAGAAAAGGCATTCCAAGTGGTGAAATATGCCTTATTCGAAAGCACGACGCTGGCCTATTTTGACCCACGGTTAGAGTCGGAACTGTCTGTAGATCCCAGTCCCACGGGACAGGGGACTGTACTCTGTCAAAGGCAGAACAACTGGGAGTGGGCCCCAGTGGCATACGCCAGCAGAGCCCTAATAGACACCAAGCAAAGATACTCTCACATTGAAAAAGAAGCCATTGCAATTTACTGGTAGTGTCAACACTTTCACCTCTACCTCTAAGGACATCCTTTTTCCATCCACATGGCTCACAAGCCACTCATCCTGCTATTCTCAGAATCCTCGTCGAAGCCACAACCGAGGATCGAAAAATGGATCCTGTAACTTCAGGAATACTGTTTTGCTGTGGTATACTGACCAGGAGCCCAGAATCTGGCAGACTACTTGTCCCAGCATGCTCGACCAGCCACCAAAGGAGAAGAATCAGAGTCAGACTAAATGGAAGAGTATGTCAGACTGGTGGTGGAGAGGTCGAGGCCACTTCCTGTCTCTCTAGATGACATTGTCAAGGAGACACAAAACAATGACTGTCTCCAATTAGCCAGGACTGCTATCTTATCCGACAATTGGGACAAGACGACTCACAACCTGTCTTACCGAACCCATGAAGCAGAACAGCTCATTAGCAACACAAAAGGATGATGGACAGAGTGCTGAAACTTTTCAAACACTCACCCCCCAGTCATAGATCTGGGTTTAATCCATCGTTCTTTTTCTCACCATGCCACCCCTGTTTGGATCCAGCCATATGCAAATCAGTCTTGAACCTGTTCAGTCCCAGGAAACTTGAGTCTTGTCCGGAGAGGACCTGGCTTGGCAGTTTGGGCAGGACTGCTCTCATAGGGAGCAGGGTCAAGACTGATTTGCATATGGCTGTGTCTAAACTGTAGTGATGTGGCAAGCAAAATAATGATGGGTTAAGCCCAGATCTGTGCCTGGGGGTGACTGTTTGAAAAATTTCAACACTCCGTCCATCATTTTATTTTGTGATGTAGCAGAACAGATCATAACATCGTTGAGGCACATGAAAGATAAACTGGTAGTATCACCTGAAGGATCTTTACTATGGGGGCCTTGCATTGTGATCCTGAAGGCCCTACAACAGCAAGTGGTAGACCTAGCATACTCAGTACACCAAGACATTGTAAAGATGAAGTCCAGGCTACGAAGCAAGGTATGGTTCCCCGCACTAGACAGCCTGGTGGAGCAGACAGTCAACCAATGCCTGATGTGTCAAGTGGCTGGCCGCGCTGAACCACCTGCTCCAATCATCATTACACCAATCCTGTCAATTCCTTGTCACCAAGCCAGTGCACACATCGGCAGTCTCCCCGATGGGTGCCATATGCTGGTAGTTGTGAATGATTTTCCCAAGTATCACAAAGTGGAAGTTACAACTACGGCCAGTCAAACCATCCCACGATTTGAAAAAGTTATAGCCACCTATGGGCTAATCCGAGATCTACACACCGATAATGGACCACTCTTCTCCACTCAGGATTTTGCAGACTATTTGCAATCCAAAGACATTTGTCACCTAAAAATCACACCGCTGTGGCCCCAAGCCAATGGGGAGGTGGAGCGTCTACTGAGAACCCTAAACAAGACTCTTCGCATTGCTGTCACTGAAGGGCGACACCTGGACTGTGCTCTATATGCATTTCTAAGAGAATGCTGGCTAACTCCCCACTGTACCACAGGGATCAGCCCAAATGACTTGTGTCTCAGTCGGCCAGTAAGTGATACCATTCCCCATGTTGAACCATCATCTGACCTTTGAGACAAAGTGTTGAGGGCCATCCGAATCTGGCATGCCAAGAATGACAAGATGTCTGTCCGGAGAAGGGCCAGGTACCGCCACCCGCATGTGGGAGACATAGTTCTGATCAGAGACCGACATCCAGGAAGCAGGGTCCATCTACCATTCAAACCTTCCCCTTGAAAGGTGGCCAGAGTGAAAGGCACAATGACCACTGCCACCAAAGGAGCAGAGACAGTTACAAGGAATGTGGTGTTCTTCAAACGTTACAGGTCGCCTTACCAGCAACAGACCTAGAGGCTCCCCGCTGCTGGAAGTAACCACTGAGGTAGATGGTGAACCCAGAACTGGCTTGTTCGGGTTCCCAACCCTCTGACGAGTAGTTGGTAGCTAACAATGGAACCTTTGAGCCAAGAGCTGATCCAGCGTCCTGTAATGGCTGGGAAGTCGACTCCCAGGACATAGCGCCTACCCCAGGATCAGTGGGAGAGATCTGCGTTCCCGGAGTACCAGATACAGCCTACACCCCAATCCTTTGGGATTATCCTGACTCAAAGATTTCATTCGCGAATAGGCCTTGAAGGAAACCCATTTCTTTAGTGTCTTGCTTTTGTTGGTTGAGGAGGGGTGTTGTGTGTTTGCGGAGGACTCATGTTGGACACTAGACGAAGGGGTTCTCAGTAGTGAGCCCCTACAAAGTAATAATCTTTTGGTACTGGCCATGACGTCAAGACCGGTAAATAAAGGAGGGGAACTTCTTGCAAGGTAGTTCAGTTTGGACTCCCTTAAATTAATTAAGTGTCTTATGTCCTTTATATCACACGCCGCTGCGCCCTGCCCCTGCACATGCTGTGCTGCAAAGCAAGAACGGGCTTACATCCCATAACAGTGATGAGGAAGCAAGAGGTTTAAATGCTTATGAAATTAGTATAAAAAACTTGACAATCATTTTTTACCTATAATTAGCACTATAATGGAACATCATTTTGGTAAATGCATAGAAAAAGAAGGAGTGACTGTGAAAGAATTTGTGTGTCCATTAAGGAAATTAGAAGCCACATGCTAATTGGGAGCAATTAATATGGAACGCATTTCAGATCAGTTTATACGGAATTATTATATTAAAAGAATTTGTGAGGAACTATGGTTGAAAGATGACCCTCCATTGTGTAAAGAATTAATTGTACAAAAGCAAGTAGAACACATTATGCAGTGTGTGCAAGAAATTAGGAAAGATACAAAGGGAATAGATGATATACAGCAGATGAAAGAAGAAAACAAAGAGGTACAGGTGGTGAAATGCAATACATTGTCAAAAGGAAAGTAAAAGGATTCTAGTTTCAGAGGCCAATGTTACCTGTGTGGTTGTGCAGGTCATATGGCAAATAGTAAAGATTGCCCTGCAACTAAAGCAGTCTGTACTAAATGTGGGAAAAAGGGTCACTTCATGGTGTGTTGCAGAAGTGGGAGAGTTGTTAAGGAAGCTGACAAGCAAAATGCATCAGAAGTATGTGATGGGATTGTGCTGCAGATGTCTGATTGTGATTTGAGTAATCCAAAAAATTTGTTTAAAGTTGACGAAGGGAAAGTGGAAGTCATGTTTGACTTGTGCTCTGTGTTAACTATCATCTCAGATGTGGTATCTAAAAGATTGTTCAGTCAGAAAGTAAAGTTACAGATTGGGCATGTACCTGGGAAGGTACATAGGGGAACCAATAAAGATGAAAGGATATTTCATGGGTGAAGTTGAGTACAAGAGTAGATACGCTGTCTGCAAAATATATGTGTCAATTAAAGGAGATAACATTGTGCAGTGGCCTGTGTCTAGGAAACTGAGCTTCTTTGTATATGTCACCGTACTTTTTGCTCCCTTTTAGAACTACTAGGTGCTGATTTTCAACTTTAACAGTGCACTGAGGCCTAATAATCAGACCTCAGTGCCAGTACTCTTTCCTTAAAACAAAGTATGTCTGATTGTTTTACAATTGGAGCAGGAAATTAGCACCCCTGTAAGTCCCTAGTAAATGGTACCATAGTCCTCTAGTGTGCTAGTTGACTGGTTTTGACCACCCTGCCAGGTGAGAGCCTCTGCTGTCCGAAGTAAGAAGCAGTGCCTGCTCTGGCAGGAGCTGTTATCACCTCTGCCAACAGGATGGCCAGTAAATTTGCATACTAAGGCCAGGTACTTACAGTCCCTGTCGCCTTTGAGATGCAGCCCCCACTTCCCCAGACCTGGGAGAGGCAGCGCCCTGCCCTGAGCCTCATTTGGCACCAGGACAGGTGGGAAACTTGGTTATGCAGGAGACGTGTTGCACTGCGTGGCTGATCACACCTCTAGGGTGAAGTGAAAATAAAATGAGGAATTCCACCATCTTGTGTGTAGTGGAATTAGGGATTCTGGGACAGGGTGATGCCCACTCCCCAAAGGAAATAGTCATCTAGGGGATGTATTGACCCAAGGGTTAAGTGGCCTATTGGATACTACCCTTCACTCCCCTTAATGCCCCTAAATTAAGTATTTAGGGGACACCATGATACCAGGACCTCCAATTCGCTGGGCTACAGAAGAAGGAGGACCCTAAGAGCAGGGAAAAGCAAGAACTGAGGAGCTGCAATTACTTGGCCCCAACCCCGCTGGCCTGCCTGCTGTCCTTGACAATTGCACCAAAGACGACTCATCCTGTCGCTGTTCTGTCTTAAAAACATGGGAGGACTACCAGCATTTTGAGAAGTAACCAGGGTCTCCTGTGGAGTAATGGAGCTACTTCCATACAGCCTGCGGGCACCAAAGAAGGCTCACAAGGACTCCAGACTGCCAAAACCATACACCGGACAGCACCACTGCACCCCTGCCACCTAGCCTGATTTATAGTGTGCCAGTGGTACCAGCCTGGTCTGCAAATAGTGGACCTCCTGATGCTGCCTGCACCCTCTTTCTGCAGGCCTCCTACAACCGCGAATATCCCCGGGACCGGAACCTGGCGCCAAAAGATACGACTGCTCCTGAGCCCCACAGCCCGAGGAGATGTGGGACAATGGTTCCCCTACATGCCTGAAGATCTCAAGAGTCAAGCCCCCCTTTGGGTTACCCTGGACTTGTCCCCCAGTCCCTGCTTGCAGCCTCTTTGGAACCAGACTGACATCTATGGAAGTGAATAGGACACCTGACACCGTAACACACCTCTTCACCTGGATGACCCAGAAACCCCCGGGTTGACCTGTTAATGTGACCTTGAACCTTGCCCCCTACTCACCTCAAGCCCAGAAGAACAGTCCTGTAAGTTTTTGCCACGTATCCATATGTAATGTCTGTTTCTTTCCCATGGAATAACATTAGGGCCCCCAAGGCTGAAAAGCACCTCTTCACCGGAGGCCTCTGTGCCTCCAGAAGTGACCTGTTTGTGCTGGTTTGGACCTTGCCCCAAACTTACCTTAGCTCCAGAAGAACAGTCCTGAAAGTCATTGTGCAGTGCTCGAATGCTGTATATGTCTTTTCCCCCATCAGATCAAATTAATGCTCCAGAAATTCCACTGTGTCAACTTTTGAAACGTATAAAAATCCATATCTAGAAAAGTAGTTATCTGATTCCGATGATCTTTGTATCTAAATTCATATAAAAAGAAGTGTTGTGTAAATTGGTGTTAAATTTCTTTATTGGATGTGTGTCCCACTTACTGGCTCTGTGTGTGCAATAAATGCTTAACACTGTCCTCTAATGAGCATAGCTGCTCGCCAGCACTACCACTAAAAATAGCTTTTAGGGTTATTATTGTAACCTCTGTCAGCCAATAAGGGTCTCCCTGGACTATCTGCATAGTGTCCCCTTACACTGGTACACTACATAGATAGCCAGCTTCCTACACCGTCCAAAAGGATTTGGATGTCTATCTTAATGCCACAAATCTTTTGGTACAGAATATTACCTGCACTGATACTAAATAAGTCACCTTGAAGAAAGAATTCCATGAGATGTTTGTTGACAAAGCGGGTTGCGTCAAAACATATGTACATAAAATACAGTTAAAAGCAAAGACAGTTCCAGTCTCAGGCAAGGTAAAAAGGCTACTTTTGGGTGTATATGATGCAGTGAATTAGAGAACTTTTGCAGATTGGGGATCATATCTCCTCTTGAGGTGACTGAATAGCTGACACCAGTGGTGGTAGCGGGAAAGACTAATAGCAGGACTTGCCTGTGCATTGACCTTAGAGCCCTCAGTAAAGAAGTTGTTGTAGATAAATTTCCATTGCGCAACATAACAGAGATGATTAAGAGCAGTAGCGGGAGCTAAATGTTAATCTACTTAACATCAGCTTACTATCAAGTGCATATGCACTCTTATTCACAAGATCTGATAGCGTTCATCACACCTGTGGGCTCATACACATTTAAACAAATGTCATTTGGGCTTGTGTCAGCAGCATGATAGTTTCAGAGAGCAATGTCTTCATTTCTCAAGGGAATCTCTGGGGTGTCCCTGGGGTGTTCTTCTACCAAGATGATGTGATAGTATTTGAATCAGAAGCACAACATGATGACAGGCTGAAGCAGCTATTAAATAAATGTGCTGAATATGGTCTAACTGTGAAAAGAGAAAAATGTAGGCTAAAGTGTGCAGTAATATTTCATCTGGCAGATAAGATTTTTTTCCCCAGGGATGCACCCTAAACCAGAGATTGTCAACACTATAATGAAGTTGGTAGCCCCAAAAACCAAGGACAAATTGAGATATTTGTTTTAGGAATTAGTGAATTTTACATTAAATTCATAAGTAATTTTGTGAGTCATACATTTCATATGAGAAAATTGCTGAAGAATAAGGTGAGCTTCAAGTGGGATGAGGATTGTGAGGTAGAGTTTGAAAACGTAAACATCTGTTTAGCTTCTGCCCCAAAATTGAAGGCACATGGCAAGAAAGTAACTGGGCAACTGATGTCATTTCAAGAGGGTTAGGAGCAGTACCGTTGCATGAGAATGATAAAGGAGGAAAGACAATTTTGTTTGCCTCCAGGTCCTTGGGATAGGCAGATAGAAACTATTCTGCAGTAGAGAAGGAAGTATTTGCCTTATACTGAACGCTTAACAAATTTAAAAGTTTCATTTGGCTAACTGTTTTCAAGTTGAGAGCTGATCACAAGACTCTAAGCAAGGTGTTTACAAAGAAGGGCTTAGAAGCAATCTCAAGTAGGATTAGGAGATGAGACGTAAGTCTCCAGTGTAGGCGGCTGGCCTGGTTTGTAGTGGGTAGCTATGGTACTTACATCTTTTACCAGGTCTAGTTATCCCTTATTAATGTGGTGTAGGCATTGTCTAGATGCCAGGCTCTCTAGAGGTAGCTGTGGATGAGCAGCCAAGGCTTATCTGGGAGACATGCAAAGTTCATGCAATACCACTGTAGTCACACAGTACTCACACACATAAAGAAAATACTCAAATGCCAAAAATACCATAGAGGCTATACTCCCTTAGGAGGTAAGTAATACACAAATTATATACACTAGTATGCAAAACAGGTGTAAAAACAGTTAGTAAACAGTGCAATTAGTGAAAATCACAAAAGTTAGAAATGGGCCTGGGGGAACACAACCCATATACTAAGAAAATGGAATGTGAATATCGGTTTCCCACCTAGGCAATTGTAGTGTGTAGAGGGGAGCTGGGAGTACTAGCAAGCCCCAAAGGTAAGTACTAGAACCCACTCCAGTGCCCAGGAAAGCAGGAGTAAAACACAGTAACTTTCCCAGAACACACACAGACACAAGAAAGAAGATTATGCAAGAACCAGAAGAGACTGCAAGACATCAACAGTGGATTCCTGGACCTGAGGACCTGTGGAACAAGGGGACCAAGTCCAAGAAGCACATAAGAGTCCAGGGAGAACAGGAGCCCCTGCTAACCCGGATAAAGGTGCAAATGAAGAACCACCGGTGAAGAAGAACAGTCAGTGTTGTACCCAAGAAGTCGGAGTCGGGTTCCTGATTGGTGCAAGTGAGGTCCCACGCCGGATGGAGGATTGCAGTCTGGTTTGTGTCGCTGGAGTCCGCCAACAAGCCTTGGCACATGCAAAGCTCGCGGTTAGCAGAAAATAGCACTGTCCAGGACCAGGAAGGACCAGATGGACTCTACCCAGGGTGGGGAGTCAAAGCAACTCAGAGAGCCCACAGAAGACCAGGCTACATGCCCAGGAGTACCACAGCACGGGGACAAAGAAAGGTGCAAAAGAGGCCCACGCACCACTACGACAAAGGTTCCCATCCCGCCGGAGAACCACTCAGGAAACTGTGCATCGCAGGATAGAGTGCTGGGAGCCGGAGCTGCAAGATGCACGAAAAACTTTGTGGAAGGATGCCAACAAGCCTTGACAACTGCAAAACATGTAATGCACAGGGGTACTGTCTTGTGTGTAGAGCAAGCTCTTACCTCCACCAAAGTTGTACAGTAGGACATCAGGACCATCGGGACCACTTCAGTCCACCACCCGTGATGCAGGATCCACGCAGCTCAGAAGGAGAGGGGATCCATTGAGCCGGTCATCGTTGCAGTAGGTGCCTGCTGAAGCAGGTGAGTGACTCCTTCACCCCAAGTGAGATTCCTTCATTCTTCGGGTGCAGGCTGAAGACAGGTTGTCCTCAGCGGATGCACAACCGGGAAACAGTTGCAGTTGCTGGCAGGAGCTAAAGATACAATGTTGCAGAAGGCATCTTGCTTCATTGTTGCAGTTTGTAGAGTTCCTGGAGGGTCCAGATGCATTTTCTTCAGTGAGAAGTTGAAGTAAAGGATGCAGAGGATTCCCGCTGGAGTCTTGCAACCCAAACCTAAAGAACCACCCAAAGGAGAGACCCTAAATAGCCCTGAAAGGGGGATTGGTCAGCTAACTAGGTAAGCACCTATCAGCATTTCCAGTGGCTTAGGGAGACTACCCCTCCCAAGCCTGTAACACCTATTTCCAAAGGGAGAGGGTGTAAAACCCCTCTCTCAAAGGAAATTCTTTCTTCTGTGTTCCTGGGCTTGAGTTTTTCAAGCAACAGGAGGGCAGAAACCAGTCTGTGAGGGGACAGTAGCATTGGCTGTAATGGCAGAACTGGGGGTCCTCTAAGGGGCCTCCAGAGTGCATGGGATCATACAACCAATGCTTGCAAAATCATGGGGTATGATTCCTACATGTTTGATAACAAACATGTCTATGTTCAGAGTTACCATTATGTAGCTGTACATAGGTAGTGACCTATGTCCAGTACATTTGTGAAATGGTGTCCCCGCACTCACGAAGTCAGGGAAAATGGTCCTGCAGGTCGTGGGGGCACCTCTGCTAGTGAAGGGGTGCCCTCATACACAAGTACTTTGCACCCTTCCCTCAGGGCTGGAAGGCCTGCTATAGGGGTGACTTATAAGTGACCTGGTGCACTGTAAATGGCAGTGAAAGGGTGCATACACCTTTTCACGCAGGCTGCAATGGCAGTCCTGCAGAAGCCTTTGCATGGGCTCCCTATGGGTGGGAAAATATATGCCTAAACCCATATACTCTGGACTTATAAGTGGGCACCAGTATGCCAATTGTGAGTGGAATACTGTGTTAACAGTATTCAGTGACCAATTTGGAGGAAGAGAGCATAACTACTGGGGTCCTGATTAGCAGGATCTCAGTAGACACAGTCAAGCACGCTGACATCAGGCAGAAAATGGGGGTAACCATGCCAAGAAAGAGGGTACTTTCCTACATCCAGGAGTTTACATTTGATATTGAGTGTATCCTTGGCGTGAGGAATTATGCAGCTGACTGTCCGTTACATTTAGTTAATGACCTAGATAAGGAATCTCAAGCTGGTGAAAACACTAGGGAGGATTTTGACTTATACAAGAAAGACATGTGTGTAATTACTAATGGAGTTATTGAAGAAAGAAACTAGATACAGGAGGTAAAAGCTGATCTTGTTTTAAGTAAGGCACACAAAAAGCTGGAGAAGGGATGGCATAGTAAAGAAAATGACTGTGATCAGGTGAGACCGTATTGGATGGTCAGAGAGGAACTGTCAGAGATGGATCGATGGATACAAGATTGATATTGATACCTCCAGAAACACTTAGAAGAAAACTAATTGACCTAGCCAGGAAGGGTCACCTTGGAATTACATAAACAAGAGAAAGTATCAGGTTGGGTTTTTGGTAGCTGGGTATGGATTTAATGATATAAAATGTGTAAGTGGTTGTATACTTTGTTCTAACAGAGACAAGGTGTTGAAGTTGCGTAGCCCTCCCACATATTGTTGGTATCTGCCTTCAGAACTATAGATAGATGTGGCAATGGTCATCATAGATCCCTTAGAGGAGAAAGAAGTTCATCGTACATTTTAGTGTTGGTTGTTTTTTTTCAAGATGGCCAGAAATGAAACTAGTTGAGGACATCAGTTCTAGTGTGGTTACTACATTTCTAGTGGAGGTTTTTATACAAGAAGGTCTCTCTAATACCCTATTGATGGACAATTGTGTGCAGTTTAGCTCTAAGGAAATGTAAGAGTTTCTGGAATGTAGTGGCATTACCCATAAACGTTTGTGCACTTTATTACCCAGAAACAAATACAAGATTTAATAAAACACTTAAAGAGGGAATTCAACTGGCAAATGCTAGTGGGTTATTCTAAAAGTAAGAGGTAAGGAGGCGTCTGGAAGTTTACCGCTATACTTCTCATCAGTCCATGGCTATGACTCTATTTGAACTAATCAAAGGTAGGAAGCCAAATTCAAGATTAGTTCTGCGATGGATAAAATGGCATAAAGGATGGGTGAAAATTGATGTTAATCAACCGTGGAAACTGAAGGAGTTGGGGCCAGAGACAGCCCGCAAATAACGATATGATCTAGCACAGAATACAGGTTGATAGACTTTAAATTGGGTGACTGGGTTATAGTAAAAGCACCCAGTGATAACAAGAAATGGTCAGAGTTTACTGAGTGTATGGAGATTATAAAATATTTCACAATGCAGTGAAGACACCAGATGACATTTTTTGGGATGTGGGAAGTGAAGTGAGACATTTGTAGTCTATTTAAGGTAAAGACCATATAGGAATAAGTGAAAATATGTCAGGTACGGTGAAAGGTGATGATCACATAGACAGAAGCGCTAACATGTTCATTTCGAACAAGGATAAAGGTCATATTAGATCAAGTGGATGTGTGACCCGTCCTCCTAGTTTCATAAAAGACTATGTAGACAAATTACTGTGTTTGATATGTAGGGCTACTTACAGCACAACTCTTGAGATCCTTCAAAGCAGTACTTGTCACAACCATGTTTTTATTTAAGAAACTAATTTGTATGGTTCAATGTAAAAGAAAAATGTAATCTATATATAAAGAACATCCTTGACCATTCTATAAGTTTCGATTTTACTTAAGCTTTATATCCTTTAGTGTTTTAACAAAATAGTATTTTTCAAGTAATTCGTTTGCTCTCCTTGAAATTGTATATTCTGTAACCTCCTGTTGATTTGTTTTGAAGTTGTATTTAAAGGGAGATGTGTGGTAACTGGCAGATGTCTGGTTAGTGAGCCAAGTCATGGAACCCTGCTGTCCCCAGGTTCTAGAATGGACTGATGTAAGCAGCCTGTGCTAGGACAGTGACAAGTGCTAGCAATAGGTACCAGAGCTGTGGCTGAGGTGTTAACATTAAACTCTTCTTGTTTTTCTGTGGAGGCCTTTTACATTTTACAGTGTAGCACTGCAATTGGTTATATCAGTTGGATCTTCTTGTTTCCTCTGTAGCTTAGCATTCTAGAACGTAAGAAATAATGAAAGCTTCCCCATCTAACAAGAATAACGAGTGGAAATACCTGAAATGTGTATACTCTACTATCCGTGAGTGCGATTCACCGTGAGAAAAGGCCGGAGAAATGTGCCTACACCACAAAAACACTTTGGAATATTTTAATGCTAAAAATAAAAATACGTGTCTCTCACGAACTATATGGGGCATATTCTGTCAAGCTGCCTTTGACAACAGTGTTTGGTCACCTGCTACAAAGATTATTATGTGATGCTTAGTCCCTAAACATGTGTGGAATAAAAAGCTTGATTTTAAAGGTACTTCACAAAGACAGTCGTATTCTTGGAATCTCTGACATGTCATTTAATTTCGTTTTTAGGATGTAGTCGTTCCATGTCACCATCTCGCAAGTCCTTTTTAATAGCATAAACGACTATCCAATTATACTTTTCTCTGTGTGTTTTTTTCGGTGAAATGTTTCACCATGGAAGCGGACATGACTTTACTTTGATGTGTGATTTTTGTTGACTGATTCTTCTGTCAATTTCTTGGCTGGTCTGGCCAATGTATAGTTTATTACATTGGCATACAATCCCATAGTTTATATTTTTGGTGTTACAGTTTGTGAAAAATGTATGTATAGGCTTAATCTAATTATGCACAAAACCATTTTCCTCTTCTGTCTGGTAACATTCTGAGCATTCCCCACTTTTATTATGGTCGTCTAGTGGCTGGAGCTTGCACAATTTGTGTGCATGTTCCTCTTATTATGCTTAGTTGGTGGTGATATGCTCAAATGATATGGTTGTGAATGCTCTTCCCCTCTTGCTTGTTGATGGCCAAAATATGTTGAGGAATACTCAAGCTACACAATAAATGCCAGTTTTGATGAATAATGTATCAATTTATGTTTCAAGTGAAATAATATTTTATGAAGAATATGATAGATTATTTGACTGCAAAGCTTTGTTTTTGTGCTCATACAATAGATCGATATGTACTGTACATGTTGAAATAATTGAATACATATAGTGGGAAGGCATTTTGGTTGTATATTTCACCTGACAGTGCAACTTTGCATGAGAAGGGTCAGTAGACCGCACTCTCACTCTCACAGAGTAAGTGCTGGTCACACTACAGATTCATAAAAGATGGTACACCGTTCTCACCACTTTATGTGCTACACCCAGAGCATGGACCGTAGTCCACTTCCTACTATGAGAGCATGCCTGTTCACCCCTCCAGATCACAGAATGGGTTCTGGACCTCGCATTACCAAGGACATGCATAGGCCTCTCTGCGTGTCCACCAGATTAGCATGACCAGCCAAGGACAAAAGAAAAGTTATGGTTTCACATGTAGTCGGCCACTCAGGGCAGGGGTACATGTTTGTTTACCATGCAGGGATCATTCCCATTCAAACATGTGGGGTCTTGAAACTTTGGCTGGTCATGCTATTGTTTACTTGTCAATTCTGATATCCTTGTCAATGTTTATAGAAGTATGTGATTGGTAACATAAGGCACTTCATGCTTTATTTATTCTATGTACCATAGGCATTATTCATTGCATGGTGGGTGAGCTACACCTTTACTTCAGTCAGAGTTCTAGGTTTAGAGAGGTGGGATTGAGGATTAATTGGTGTTCTTGATAAGAATCACACAAGTCTAGTTATTGGATAGACATGTGTATGGCCTTCTCGAAGGTGAGGTCGTTTTGAAGTTTCTTAATGTTAAATGCTCAGAAATTCCAAAGATACGGCTTACTTGGGTGAGGTACTAAGGACTTCCCAGACCTGACTTTTTGAAATGTGACGCTTTAAATTGTATTAGTATTTCAGAGCAAAGGTAGTGTCAATGCTTGGTGGGTTATGCTTACTGATATGTAAAAAACACTCCCGCTGTAAACTGCAAAAACTGGACAGTCATGGGAGCAGGGGTATTGTGATACCAGAGTTTAAAATATGGAGAAGTCTGCCACTGAAGCTTCCACCCAGGTTTCCTAGCAGGACTTTTAAGGCACTTAGACAGTCAGTTCAGATAATCTAGGCAAATGAATGTAAGGGTGGCTATAGCTTGAAATCCATGGGGGGAGAGGCTGTGTTAGAGAATTGTTGTCTTACAAGTTTGAGCATAACCATAAATCTTTTTACTGCAACATCTATGTGGTTTTGCAAGATTTGGTTACTGTCTATGAGGACGCATAGACCTATTATTATGTCTGTTCTGGAGAAGTGCCTATTTTAGGTACACGGACCAAGATGAGATATCGTGAACAAGTGTCAAATTTCCACATCTGAGTATTTGTATTTATTTAATTGGGTTCAAAGGGGTTGGCGGTCATTCAATCTTTGCCAGTGATTAGGGAAAGTAAATGCCTTGACGAGGTCGTATCACGGGGATGCTAGAACTAAGATAGTATGGTTGTGTGAGTGTGTGTCATCTGCATAAGTGAAACAGACAAGACTAGAGTTTTTTAATAAACCACCCAGAGGACGAAAATGGATGTTATTAAGGAATTGAGATATAGTTGTCCACCGAGAAACGCCAGAATTAAAGTGATAAGAGACCGTGTTGGGTAAGATGATGCAGTCATAGTTTACTAATGTGCCCCAGTATGAGACTTTTTACATGAATACCATCATTCTTAAGTTTTGTCAGTAGTGTTGTTTGATGGAAAGCTCTAGCAGAATCAGTGCGGCAACTCTGTTGTAATCAGCTTGATTTCAGAAGTCATCCAGTATTGATAGATTATTCGCTCTGTAGGGGCAGGAGTCAGCCTGTGCATAAAAAAGGCATTTTTTGTATTAAAATCCAGCATGAATGTAGATTGAAAAGCATTTGTTTGCTATTGTCAGAGCAAAACTGAGGAACTAAAATCAGTTCTGGCAAAAATGCACAACCCAGCCTCACTCTCTTCGTCTTCTCACCCTATTTCTCTCTTTCCATCCATTAATTCTGTCTCGCTCCTTCTCCCCTTTATCTCTCCCCCTCTCTGATCGCTTTCTGTCTACCACCCCCCTCCCTTTCCCTCGTTCTCTCTCTCGAAGACTCCCACGTGCTGCAACTAACCTCGGGGAACTGAGGAAAGTGACAGAGGCACCAGGAGCAAACCTGGGCTTTTAAAACCGGGAAGTGCTTGGAGGAATTAAAGGGATGTTAGTTCCAGGGTATTGGTATGCAGTTTCATGGAGGTCGTTTAGGGGTCACCAGGTTCGCAGCTGCGACCCTTGACTTGCCTTTTGCGACCCCTAGCGCTGCTTTTGCGACCTCTGGCCTCAGTAGTGGCAAAAACAGTTCCAAGAACAGAAGGTAAATGGTGTTCTGAAGATTATTGTTAACTTTCCACAGATCTCACTGAGGCTTTACACTTTAAGTTAAAAATAAATACATTCAGAAGTGGAATGTGCAGTCTTTATAATACAAAAGTAAGGTAAACATGCACTTTTTTTTTCTAAATTGTTGCCACAGTCCGTGATGTGAATGTGTGAAAAACATGTTTTGGAATAAAACCATCAACTTTGTGCTTTGCAAGTGTGATAGCTCTGTACAAGTGATGATGTGAAAACCTAATAACTATAAAAAGAGGTCAATCAAGCCAACAACATAGTTCATATGCAATATATAGTCCTTATAAATTATTAGTACTAGTAAACCTGACCACTACTGTTTTTTTGTGCAACTCCTTATGATGTCGTTGTACATTTTTTCCTTGAGCTATACAGCAGAGTTTATTAAATTCAGTCATAATAATTTCGGCAGGATGAAGGTCCTGGGGCATCATTTCTTGAGATCCAGGGTCAAAGGTCATATGCTGTTTCTGTGATGTTGTTGAGATCAAAAAGAGTTTCTGAGGTCACTCCTGCTATCCCTAGCAGTTTGGTGACTCAACATTGAGCTATCAATTACTGGAGAGCTAGCCAACAAACTTGAACAAGCTTACCGGGCAATAGTTAGAGCAGAGATAAACATGTTTGAAAATCAGGATCATTGGCTAAACACTAAGGCCCATATGTACGAAGCCATTTAGCATTTCTTAACAGACTGAATCGCTATTTGGGCCATTAAGAAATGCTAAATAGGCTTTCCATCTGTACAAAAGCAGAAACACAGTCATAAATTGAGATTTCTACCCCATAGAAAACGCATTTTGTGATTACCAAAATGGGAGATGGCAAATAGTGATCTCCTAGTTGCGATTTCCTAAGCAAATGTACAAGGCATTTCCTAAATGCAAAAAGGGCATTTAGGAAATGTTGTTACCATCAAATTCTATTTGATGGTAACCTTGTGCAAAACAGGGGCACCCAAAATGCACTTTTTGCTCTGTCATGTGCGTGCACTCGCATCAAGGACACTGGAGTGCTTTATACGTACACCACTTCCTTTTTTTATTGATGTAAGGAGTGCCCTAGGCCCAGGGGGATATTTGCTTTTGCATTTCCTAACCAGCGATCTCCTATTAGTAGTGCACAAATTTAGAAATGCAAAACCATTCGTAGTTTTGTGCCTTAAACCCATAGGATCGAATAGTTTCGTATTTCCTAAATAGTGATTGCCCAATAGCAATTGCCACATTGTAGGAATTGATATTAGGAAATTGCAATTGTAGTATATTCCATTTTGCATTTTCTAAGTAGCAGTTTCTTAGGATTCGCTATTTAGGAAATGCAAAATTGATATATATAATAATATTCATTACCTGTTCAAACAATGGCAAATCAATATCGTTTTTGAAGTTCAAACATACTCAGAATGGAAAAGACATACAACCAAAGCAAGCAGTATGAATACAGTGTAATACATTTTAAAATTAGCTAATGTTTTATGACGGTGGTTCTTAAATGTTTGACTTCTGTGGACCCACACTTAATAATTACTAGATTCCGGGAACCCCCACTGAATTATTATTGGAATCCGGGAACTAAAACTGAGTCGTTACTGGAAATTAGGGACCAGGGATAAAGAATTCTGATGATTTGAACATCAAAACAATACATAAAAATACAGAAACAAGCATTCAAATAAATACACAAATTATAGAATATTTTATTTAATTCACAAGCAAATATAATAATCAACATTTTAATTTTAATGAGAAGGTTGGAACTTTTCGAAATTTAATTGAGGCAACCCTTCATCAATACTGAATTCTGTTGATGAATTCACACTGCTCCCACGAATCCCAACATCATTTTTTCGCCTCCAATTAAAAAAAACCTCACATTTACGGAATCTTTTAAAATTGTCAATTTTACATCTCTTTTCTTCATTTATATACATTTTAGTTAATCTGTTATTATTTTCTATAATTTTCTAAGCAGTCACAAACCCAGTGAATAGGCATCGCAGACCCCAACTGTCCCCGGACCTCAGGTTAAGAACTGCTGTTATAAAATCTTTACAAACAGGAACAAAGTAAATAAAAAATGGAGGATCATGACCTTTCCCTCCATTTCAACTTTTCTTCATTTTCATTAAACGATGTTCGCAAATCTAGATTTTACCAACAGCAGGAAAAAACACAGTATCAAGAGTACCGAAAACATAAATACAGGATTACACAGCGCTGAAATTGCACTCATGAATTCTCCAAAAGGCCAGGGGTTAGCAGAAGTAACATCACACGCCATGTGACCTTTACTTTCACTCACACGCACGCTTACATATACACACACATTCACACATACACACACTCTGGCTTACATCAACACAGTCACTCACAGGTACGCACACAACATACATTTAAAAAATGTTTTACTTAGCTCAGCTGCCAGGGATGGACATGTTCCATCTAAATGTACTCTGTTCTTTGTTACACTAATATTGAATAATGTAGCATCATTTACTATTAATGTAATACAAAATTGACAAAAAAACAAGGAAAGTAGAGCTGCAGCAGCCAACCATAAGGATGAGCTGCCTATGTGTTCCTGGCACTGATTTGGCCACCTCTGGGGCCAGGTGGCCTGGCGACCCCTCAATGACGTCCATAGTTGCACTAGAGGGGTTCCTAGAGCAAACTAGCTGGCTAGCGCCTGGATCTGATGCTGAACAGCCACATATTGCAGGTCAAAGGCCACAATAAAGTAAAAGGATAACAACAAGAAAAGTCGAAGCAATAAGGGGAGGTGGTCTCACCAAGGATGCAATGAGGCACCCGCTGTGTCTTTTTCAGCGGGGGTACCACAGGACAAAATCAGTATTTCTTAATGATTCTTCATAATTTAGATGCGTGACTCACAGCAGCAGCTCGTTATAAAATATATTGCTAAAAGAAGATACCATGACACAGAGGTAGGGCCAATGAGTGGCAGTGGAATCAAGCATGGTATGTCCAAAGAAAAGTGAAGGGCAAATTAAATGAAACCACGAAATAACTAAGGAAAGAATAATCCAGAGGAAGAAAAAATGAGCATGATGAAAAGAAGACTAGAATGTAGAAAGATTAATACATGGAAGGAAAATTGGAAAGGAGAAAATGAGAGAGAATGGAAGTTGGAAGAAATATACTTTTTTCAGGAAATCAGTTCCAATGGGCCATCCCTAAAATGGTTGGTTTCACTCACTTTCGTAGTGCGACATGGATCAAAGTGGAGGGTGTTTTAACCCTCTGACTACCCTCCAGGCCCCCACTACCAGATATAGGTAAATGAGTTGACCTATCAGGAAATTATCTCAGTTACTGCTGCAGGTTATGACGGGATCAGCTGATGTTCGTAAATATTGAGGAGATTTTATCTTCAGGTTCCCACGTCCATGTCCTAATGAGTTTTTCAGAAATCTCAGGCTGTCTTCAACTGGGCAGGACTGCTACGTGTGACTGGGGTCTCCCATACTGAGCAAGAGCAATAGATGGCCAGCGGAGCTTTATCAGGGGCTTGGCTTAGTCCCTGGCAGTACGAAGTAGGTAGTTCACCGGCTCCACATTGTGGATGCTATTCAGCATCAAAAGGTTCATGCTTGTCCAAATACAGAAATGTTCAGTAAACTATATCTTCAATCTAGCTTATATTCACAAAGTATGGCAGATGGCCAACCACTGCCCAGTGAATTTCACAAAAGCCAATAAGAATTGGGCCACATTTCCCTCCTCCATTCATACTTTGTGATATTTGTACATAGGCAGTTAGGGGTAGCCATACACGTATATCACCAGATATGTTTTGAATCCCATCATCGTAGCTCATGCATGCTACTCTTCAAAAAGGGCCACCCCATTGAAACTGCGATGTATGTGAACGTTCTATTTAATGGAAAATATATACGCAAGTGGTCACTTACTTTGTGTACACAGGGCAAGCTTTAGCATGGTGGCGCCCTCTGCAACAATCATTGTTGTCATGGGAACCTCCTTCTTCACTGATTTTTCCACTATCACCCTCCAATGGTGCCCTTCTTCTCTTCCGAGACCATCTCTCACATGTATTTATATTTTAGAGCAACTTGTCCTAACAAAGAATGTCAGAGCGCTTTACATCACAAACATATTAGACCAAGACAACGAGTCATGCCAGTGTGTAAATCAATGTTTACAAAATATTACTTAATACAATGAGGACTACAAGGAATAGGAGTCACATATCATACATTCTTGTAGGCATTATAAGTAAACAGTGCCTGGTGTGGAGAAACGAAGAGGCGGATTAGCTAGGTTTTCACCTTCGCTGCGTGAAAAGGAGAGAGCTAATGTAGCTGTCTGTCTATTAAAAGATGGTCATGTTGCTCTCTTGTCTAGGCTGTCTTTCGCCCATGAACACGTCCATGCAGCACAGTGCAAGGGTGTGAGTGTGATGTCGAGCACAGGCTTTCTAGTTGAATGGCACCATTTCAGCACAAGATTCTATGAACTGACAAAGTTTAACACTTTACCACTTTGCATGTTTGCTTCGCTGCACACCACACATACAAAGTTGGAAAGGTTTGGAGAAACTTTACGCTTGCCTCCAGGAGGTGTAATGTTTTGATGCAAATCCCTTTCTACCAAAATTAGTAGTAGTGTATCAATGTCAAGAGTGACTACCACAAGATGCGGTTATTGTATTATGGGACGCAGCGCTGAGTAGTGTGGTGGATGAAAAGGGGTGAGAGACAGATGCACAATTTTATGGTTTTGAGAGTGCTGGCAGCTTGGAACAGCTCTGAGGGGCCCTTTATGGTATTTCTTATGATTAGAGCCTGCTTTTTTAAAATCAATTTTTATTGATTTTTATGTAGCCTTACAAAATGCACAACCTATGCACACATATTACATTTGACAAGAAACACATTTATACCGTTACCAAAGTGGGTCTGTACATGTTTTGACAGCAGCGATGGTACAACAGGAGACTCTGGTTCAATCAAAGTATAAGTAGAAGAACAACATGAAATACAAGGTCGTACAGTCCTTTCTAGGATACTTGTTTGTAGACAATGGACAGTGCGCCGGCAGGGGACGAACTCTTCACCTTGAGGCTGTCACAACAATATGAAGGTGAATATCACACAGAAAGCAAGTTATGACATTACATGTGTGTCAGTAAATGCATAGTGGGGGAGGTAGGCTGAGGATACAATGATTATAGTCTGCTTAGCTTGTTACTGCACTGGGCTGTAATTGTCCGAAATTGCGTGTTTAGTTTTGGTCCTGAGGCACATAGTTGGAGGGCGAGAGAAGTGGAGTGATCTGCTGTGATGAGCATTTTTACTATCTTCTCATAGCGCAGAGTCGTTATGAGACTTAAAGAAGCGGTCAGAGTGCATAGACGGCTTAGTGGCATGCTAAGCCCCTGCTTTACGGCCCATAAACTAAGTTCAATAAAAACAGAAGGAGAGGAAAAGGTGATTGTACCGGTAGTCACATTTCTGCATCGTAGAAATCTTCATATAAGTCATAAATGCCTAATTCCGCCCCATAAACTCAAGTATTTGAAACATAACACAGTTGAATCCTTTTTAGCAACCTTAGAATAAGGATAGTTTGAGGAAACAACAAACGGTTCTAAACGTATTCCTTGCAATTTGCCTGCAGAATTTTGATGTCAGTTCATAGCACAATGTGCTGGTGTCTAAGGATTCTAACTTATGAATTCAAAATGACAAAAATATCTATGTGGCAAAAGCACGGAACTATCTACACAAAATGCAAATCTACTCTGCATGTTACATGTTGTGCTTCACAGAAGGAATATTAACCCTCTAGGCAGCTTTATTATGGGTCATATCTATGATTAGACAAATCACGGATCACTTCATTCCATGTGTTAACCACCAGAGCTATTTTGCCATTGTTTTAGCCCCCGAGAAATGCTGGGCACACAATGGTCTCTGCCGGCTGCTTTTATCTCGACCCAGCATGCTAAAGGGCACAACTCGAGCTTGGCAGCCTGCTGGGGGCATCAGTCGCACTGACCTAAATCCTGCACTGCATGTACACAGGGAGGCAGGTAAACAATTCTCGGCATGTTAAAAAATATTAAACAGCTGCCACTATCAAGGTTCGGTTAGAAAGGGGTATGGGTGACTTAGGTGGAAGGTGTTCCCCTCTTAGTGCCCATCCCAAGAGTGAAGCTGACACACCAATCACCAGATTGGGTGGCCTTTGTAAATAGTGGTCCTGTAACATTATTGCCAATAACCCAAAGTACAAGGGGAACTCTCGTGGCAAAAGTAAAAAATGGCAGTGATGCCCCCTGCATACTGTTGGATGGCAGACAATCACCTTAGTAAAGGCCCTCGACCAGGCCTACTAACTCGGCTGGTTAGTGACATGCTCCACCACGAGCGGTCAAAGCCCCTTTATTTAAACCCTTGGCCTGCATGCACAATACAATGTATAGTAGTGGCCAGGTGGCTCACTACATTCCTTATAACCTTTAAAAAAAATGAAAGAAACACCACAGTTGGCAAAATGTACTTGAGCTCTCTTTTCAGAAGACAAAGCCTCTCAGTTTCTGATTGGGCCGAGGATTGCCTCTTAGTTTATATGGATAACCACAAGAGTTGTCTTTCGAGGTCAGAGTTGCCTTGTCATCACTCTGCCCTGGAGAAGAGTGTTGCTGTGGTTCCATCCTAATTCTTTTCACTGAGATATCTTCATGCCTGTTAACAAGAGTTCTCTCAATATCCACATCTCCCAATTCCTCCATTCCACTTTCCTCTGTGACATTAGAGTTCTCCTCAATGATTTTCGTAAACCACAATACATTTCTGCAAACTTCCATGCTTCCTGTCCAGGCTGTTATCATGGTTCTGCAGACATTGACCACTCCCCACAACTCTTTCTCGTAAAGTGTACATTACTTCCACCCTGGGTGGCGATCTTGGATGATGAGACAGTATCCCACTTGAATGCAAGTTTCTTCTGCTTTCCTGCTTCTGCTTGCCCTTTCATTTGTGACTCTTCTCTTTTCTTGAGTAGCCGTCACGTCAAGCCTGGTTGGTCTTGACAGTGGTCCGAGGGACAGCATGTCTCGACAAGACCACTTCAGAAGAGGGTCACTCGGTGCACCGCTGTCGTGCTGTGCGGCGTTTAGCAATAGGCCCTCGAGAAGTGTTTCAGACATCCTTCCAGATCTTCTCCTTTTTCCACTCCAATCCTTAGGTCTTTGTTAAGCATTCTCATAAACCTTTCTACTTCCCCATTTGCCTCGGGCCATAGAGGGGTGATTCTCCTGTGTCAAACATTTAGACTGTGCAAATAGTCTTTAAATTCTAGGCCCTGAAATGGGGGACCATTGTCTGTTTTGGCTTTGTCGGGCAATCCCAACAATTAAAAAGTCCACTCTAGAGCTGGCCTCACGCACTCAAACAAAGTAGATCTGACAAGTTCTGCTACCGGAGTCCTGGAGTGACAGTCTATGATTACCAGTGTGAGGCGGTGATCTGGGAAGCTCCCAAAGTCCATGCTCATGAGCAACCAGGGCATGGTGCTGGCGGCTTCTGTGATCACAGGTTCCACTGGAGGATCCCACCTTGTGAGAATGCAGGAGCGACAGCTCTTCTCTCTTTCCTCTACAAGCCGTTCCATGCCAGGAAGCCACACCTTGCTTCGTATGTGTAAATAGAGCCTCTTCAACCTTCGCAGTCCTATGTGTGTGGAAAAGTCATTATGTAGCGGCATGACTCTTCCAGCATCAATTGATAGTACCCAGAAGTAAAGTTGATCTTAGGGCCCGATACTGGTCAGCTACAATTTTATTAATAGTTGGGGTGATGTGCCTCTCCCTGTGAATGGCCTTGTTAGGCAGCCACATACCCACAGGCAGTGTAATCACCCCAGGTTGTTCAGGTTTGGGGCAATGACCAATGGTGACACCAACAGAGTGGGCCCCGTCACTTTTGCTATGACCCCTGACTGTTCCAACTTTTCTAGTTATTTCTCTACCAGTGGCCAAAGGTGAAAAGGCACCCACCCTTCTGTGATGCAGGGCCATGGGGCAGACGGTCTTGTCAATATGAAGTTTGACCTGGACTCCCTTCAAGTAACCCAGTCCATTGAACAGCTCTGAGAAGTCTGCAAAAATGTTTTCTGCATGAGACTTGTGGATCTGTTTTGCAAAGAACACCAAACAGAGGTCTTCCACTGTGTGGCACCTCATGATCGTGCTGGTGTCATCCTTTGTCACATGGAACTTGGCATGTGTCTTGGTATCACTATGGGACATATCTACTTCGATGACACCATGTAGTGGAATGGGGTTGGTGCCCCTATAGGTGTATATTCTGCCCTTGGTTGGAAGCACTTCTGGTGGAGGATTTAGATTCCTGAATTGCTCTGCATCGATCACATTCACTGAAGCACCTAAGCTCAATGAGGGATGTAACCTGGATGCTATAGGAAGCTGGCTTCCTATATGATGCACTAAAAAGAAGTACACCATGCAGAGAGTGCAGTTAATCCCCAGTTGGTTTGCAGGGGCAAAAGTAGATAGCACTAATGCGCTAAGCATTTGTTGTACTCACAGAGGCAATAAATGAGGCACACACTCAAAGAATAAATCTGAGTCCAATGGAAAAAAATAACACTCCTTTATATATTTTTTAAACCCAAGAACTTCATTATCAGGTATGTTTTCAACCAAAAATACTTTTTGATGGCAATAATCAACACTGGGAAACATCCTGAACAACTAGGTCTAAACCACTACTTACCTGAACCACTACTGCTAAACAACTAAAAAGTCTCTACAACTAAGTACTGAACAACTACTGTCTTAACAACAATTGTGCCTGAATAACAGTTGCCAGAACAACTAATTTTAAGGTAAGGTTTTTTTTTTAAATGGTTTATTAGTTGTTTAGAATATATATATATATATATATATATATATATATATATATATATATATATATATATATATATATATATATATATATATATATATATTAGTT
Organism: Pleurodeles waltl; assembly: GCF_031143425.1. Lineage (NCBI taxonomy): Eukaryota > Metazoa > Chordata > Amphibia > Caudata > Salamandridae > Pleurodeles > Pleurodeles waltl. The sequence goes on along the minus strand of NC_090449.1, from coordinate 460,416,093 downwards.
GTTCAGGCAATTGTTATTCAGGCACAGTTGTTTAGACAGTAGTTGTTCAGTACTTAGTTGTAGAGACTTTTTAGTTGTTTAGCAGTAGTGGTTTAGGCTATAGTTGTTTAGGACCTAGTTGTTCTGTCACATATTCATCAACACTTAGTGCAATTTCAGAGTTCTTCAGTATTAACCTATGGAAGGAAAACACATTCAGCATCCAAGCACTTTACGATGACTCACGGGTCCAGTTTTGTAGCCAATGGCTACTGTCCCTGAGGGTGGCTACACCCTTCCTGTACCCACTCCCTTTTGGGTGGGGGGCACATTCCTAATCCTATTGGCTGGCATCCTCCAAAGCAAGATGGAGGATTCCGCCAGGAGGGGTTCACCTCAGCTCTGGGCACTGGAGGGGTGGTCCTAAATGGGGTGGGCACACCTCCTGGTGTTTACTAATTTTCCCGCCAGACCTGCTGCCAAAAGTGAGGCTTGGTCCTGGGTGGTGGGCATCTTCCACTAACTGGAGTGGCCTGGGGCTGTGTAACACCAGACAGGACCCTTTGAGGCTCACCGCTAAGAGCTACATGGCCACACTGCACTACCAATGTCTAAGAATGGACTTAGACACTGTAGAGGCATATTGCTCATGCAGTTATGCCTTCACCTGTGGTATAGTGCACCCTGCATTGGGGCTGTAAGGCCTGCTAGAGTGGTGACTTACCCCTGCCACAGGCAGTGGTTTGTGGCCATAGCACCCTGAGAGGGATGCAATGTCGACTTTACCTTTTTCTCCCTTCCAGCACACACAAGATGCAATGGCAATGTGCATCAGTTTGGTGAGGGGTCCCTTAGGGTGGCATAATACATGCTGCAGCCTTTAGGGAACCTCCCTGGCCATAGGGGCCTTGGTACTACTGGTACATTTTACAAGGGACTAAACTGTGTGCTATTCTGGAAACAATGGTACAGTTTTAGGGAAAGAACACAGGTGCTGGGGTCTGGTTAGCAGGATCCAAACACACACACAGTCAAGTTAGCATCAAATATCAGGCCAAAAAGTGGGAGGGGGTAGTTTCCTACATCCGGGTGCAGAGGTGCAGCACACGTCGGGGGGCCAATGTATTTCAATGGGGATTGGTCTCCGTGGATTTAGGCTGCAGGTTCATACTGGGGGGGCCATTCGGGGACAACCAACTGGTAGGTTGCAAACGTGGTGTGCGCAGGGATGTAGGTGCACCTTTGGTCTTCTTCTCCAAGGCCCAGGGGCAACGGATGCAGGGGTGTCCTTTGGCATCGGGTTTCCCTGTCCTGGAACACTAGCAATCGGGAGGTCATGTGTTCTGAGGCTGCAGGCGTCGTTGTGAAGTCCAGAAGGGGTGAAACCACAGTGGTCTCTAGCTCAGTAGAGCTGGGGGATGTCGTTGACATTAAGAGTCCACTTCAACTCAGGCCGGCGGCAACGGGTGCAGTGGTTGCTTTAGGTGTCAGATTTCTCTCACCTCAAAGGCTGCGGGAGAAGGAACATGTGTGCAGAGGCTGCAGGTGACTTCAGGGAGTCCAGAAGGGGTAAAACCATGATGGACTCAGACTCTGGACAGCGGGGGACCTTGTTGGCACCAGTGGTCGGCTTCACCTCGGGTTTTGAATGGCAGATGCAGTGGTGAATTAGGTGTTGGGTCTTTGCGGTTCCGGAGGCTGCAGAGTCCTATCCTGTAAGTTGGTTGGAGAGCAGGTCCACTGCTCACAAGAGGCTTGAGTCTTTTTCGAAGGCAGGCAGTCCTCCCAGGCTTCTGGATGTTCAGCTGCAGGGTGAGGCATCTTTTGGTGCAGAATCTGTCAAGGAGTAAAGACAGGCCGTCAGGGTTAGTACCAGGTCAGTTGCTTCTTTTCCTCTTCTTAGGTCATCTGAAAATGAGGTCTAGTGTTCAGGGATGACACCTAAATACTCAATTTAGGGGTGTTACAGGGATTGCCAGGTGGCAGTTACTGGGTTACCCACCTTTAAGGTGACTACACCCTTTCTATGACCACTTCCACTGGGTAGTGGGCATAACCCTGACCTTAGTGGCCTAATTCCCTCCAAACGGAGATGGAGGAATTTAAAAAGTGGTGTCCACTTCAGCTTCTCTACCTTAGAGGTGGGAGTGACATGAAGTAGGCACACCTCCTAATCCGTCTAATTTTCCCACCTGTTCTGCTGCCAGAAGAGGGGTCAGGACAGGGCGGTCGGTCATCTCCACCATCTGGAGAGACCTCGGTCACATTACAAAGGCTAGGCCTTTGAAGCTTTCTGCCCTGGAATGTCCATCCTGCCTGGGTAAGGTGCTAACACCCCGTCCCAAAGCAGTTTTTTGTCTCTGGCCCTCGAGAGCGCTGGATCTCACTTTTGGGTCAAAACCGTGGCTAGGGTGGCTGAGTTGGTCAGGGCCAGTCAGTGAACCCACTAGTAGCTAGTAGGTTTTCAGGGGGCACCTCTAAGGTGCCCTCTGGGTGCAGGTATTGATAAAACCAACACTGGCATCAATGTGGGCCCACCAATACAAGATACCAAACATCCCTATCTTCAATGAAGCCATCATGTAGCTGGGGCACTTGTAGTGACCAGTGTCCAGCAAATGTATTTGAACGGGCTTCCCTGGTCACTTCCTATGTCTGAGAATCGACAAAGACATAGTAGGGACATATCTGCTCATGCAGATATTCCCTCCCATATAATATAATGCACCCTGCCTTAGGGCTGTAAGTCCTGCTAGTGGGGTGATTTACATATATTGCATGCAGTGTTGGGGGACATGACACACAGCCAACTATGTTGGTGTTTTCACTTTTGTCTGCACCAAGACATGCAGCCTGCAATGACCGCCTGTGTTGTGCTTGATCAGGGGTCTCTTAGGGTACCAGGGTAGCATAATTCATGCCGCAGCCGTTGGGGACCCTCTTTAGTACCCCAGGCCCTAGGTACCACAGGTACCATTTACTAGAGACTTTACAGTGGGTGCTAAACGTTGCTAAAGGTTTTGCCAAATGTAAAAAACAACTGTGCAGTTTTGGGGAATGAGACCTGGCACTGTGGTTATTAGGAACCCAGTGCACTTTCAATCACAATTACACCAGAAACCATGCAAAAAGTAGGCGGGTGAGGCACTTTCCTACAGAATCCGCCAATGTTCACCTGGCACATGGGCAGAGACCTCCTCTTTTGAATGTTTTGCCCCATGAAGGATATTGTAAACACCTCTTCATTTTCTTCTTACAGTGGGCTTGAGTTGGTTCTGGTCCTCTGAGTTTGGCCTTCTCCTCTGTACTACAAGGGACAACGGTCTAACGTTTGCACACCTGCCACACTTTTATGCTCACCCCGGATGCTGCACCAGAGCTTTGGCACACCTTTACAAAATGGTTTTGACTGCCGCACTTGAGGCATGACTTTCCTTGTGCTGGTCACCCTCTGGGTTGGATGGTGAATAGTCCGTCAGTTTCCACATCCCTTCATCCTCGGCTTTGTGATGGGTCTCCCTCAGGGTTTCACTGAACGCAGCTGTATTGCTTTGACTTGCTGCTCCTTGACCTCTACCACTGGTGCCACAGGGCCCCACTGAACTTTACGCAAGGGCTGACCCCATTTCTCCTGCCCTACTGTCAGTCAGTTTGTGGGAATGGGTGAGTATCAGGATATCATCCAATGTGATTCCAGGTTGTCGCAGGATGAGCTTGGGGTGGCTGGGCGAGTAGCATCCTTTAATCAACTGCGCCCTGATTTCGACCTGCTTGGCAGTGCATGAGCACGTGCTCGCCAACTTGTGCAGCCGCGCGAAGAATGTGTTGACGGACTCGCCTTCTGCCTGTTGCACTTGCCGGAGCTTAAATCTCTCATAGTATAGATTAGGTTGGGAGTCGAAATGTATATTCAGAGTCGCTTCGGTGGCATCAAAATCATCATCAGCCCCGTGTTAGGCAAGTTCTCAAGCAACTCATACAGCTCTTCTCCTCCCATGTACAACATCATGGATCTCTTGCCGGCACAATCTGTCTCACGGGTGGTGCAAGACTAGTGTTGCAACCTTCCAATCCACTGATGCCACCATGGTACGGCCATTGCCTGATCTGCCAATAGATTGACAGGCAGTAATGCTGTGATTGGAGGATGTGAACGTTGCTGTAGTGCAGGTGGCGCTGCTGCCTGATGTGGTGTTGACATTGCACTGGTAACTTATTCGCTGTGAGTATACACTTATGGGGTCCCTGCTGACAGTGGTGGCTTTCTTTACTGTTGATTGAATGCCCCTTTGTGACTTCAGCTTCACTACCCTGGAACCAAGTGTTGGTGACTAAGCCAACCTTTTCTTAGTCTGAGTCGCTCTCTATCCCCTTCACCAGGAGTCCTCGGCCTTTTAAGAGTTACATTTTGTGGCTGCTGTTCCTTCTTGACAAACGCTAAGAAGGGCCATGGACTGCATGCCACATGTCTCTCTGCCTGGGGCACTTTCAGTCACCTAGAGCTCTGACATAGCCCGGTTATGATGCCAAAATGCAGGCTGCGGGTCCACAGAGTAGAGAGCGGCCAAGCACGCACTCCGTAATTTCGGGCATGTGCATGAGCCCAACAGTGTCCACATGCTGCACAATGCTCCACTCAGAGGTCGCATCCACCCGGAGCTTCGCTGTTGCTAGTGCAGATATATTAATAAAAATTATTAACAAGTGTTCGTGTATTCTGTCGAAGTGATTTGTGTAGAAAATAGAATAATGTAGAAAAATAATGCACACATTTGAAAATGTGATTACAAAGAGTGTCCGCCAGTGTTCACAAAGTGTACTTACTAGTGAATTAATATTGTGAAATGTTGAATATATGTTTGACTAATTGTAGTAAAATGTCATGTTAAGGGTTATGTATTATGCTTTAGCTTTATTAACTGTAGGCCTTAACTTAGCGAGTGTCTTGGCCTAGTTGCCAGGCCTCATGTCAAAGCTGTATTTCTTAACGTTTAATAAATGGCTGTCCTAGAGAGTTAAACTGTTATTTGTATTGCATTGTTTATATGTGCTCATAGCGGAAGCTTTCTCATGAGAACCGACTGCTAGAAGATGCTGTTTTTATTAATTTAACATTTTATGTGTAATGCGTGTGAGACTGACTTTCTCAGGAGAAGAACAATGGAGATACTGACTGGAGTGGAAGCTGTAACAATATTGTTACCTGACAAGCCGGATAATGAGAACATTGCAGGACAATCAATCAGCAACATGTGAACGGAGTAATGGTAGAATTCATAGATTTTTAGTTTTTTTGGACAAAGTGTGAACATGCGATTAACTGACCAATAGGCATTTGGGAAGTAGTTTTAGTAGTTTTGATATAACAACACTGCACGGAGAAAAACCCAGCATTCTGCATTTTGTCATTAGGTTCATTGCCCATTTTCTTGCTGGCTAAAAGGTCAATATTTCTTCTGCGTCTTGACAAGCGATGTGCTTAACTTTAATGCTTAAAGACTTTTTCTGAACTTTGATGCTGAATCCTGGTGCCTTGCTGATAGACTGATGTCCTGAGGATGAAGATTGACTCTGCTTGCTGATCCACATTGAGGATAGGTATTTTGAATTAGATTGTGGACTATCATGTCTATTTGTTTTCCTTTCTAGGTACCAACTGCACTGCTTTGATAGAACCCATAGTTCGATGTTTTTCCAAATTGATGTTACTAAATCGTTTTGCATGAAGCCCAAAATGCTGATGCTAATCTGATGTTAGTTAAGGATCTTACTAATGCAATTGTGCTAAGAGGGAATAATGCTTGATGAATTTCTCTCCTCATTTTGAATGTACATAATTACTTTTACACAGTTGATTTTGTTATTAATTTGCACCATAACCTTGGAATGTGTTGTAGTTCAAGCTTTGATTAGATTACGTTTCTTCTGCCGCTGTGGACAGCCAGTATTGTTTCTGTATGTGTTTCATTTGATTTTTTAGATTAATCTACATGATTTTAGCATTGTTAATAAAGTGAAATAATTATTCTAACCTTTACTAAAAGGTGTGGTTATTCATGACAGAAAGGTCATGGTGTGTGGCAGTTTCTGACTCCATTGATTATTACTGTTATTGATTGTTGTTGATTATTGATATTGTGAATTGGTTATTGATTATGTGCCACAGCTATGGTAAGAACATCTTAATTGTGAGTGGAAAGGTTCATCGACCTATTCGCGTCCCCTTGTAAGTTTACTTATTAAGGTCAGACGCCCTAACACTGTCAGCAGCTGCCACAAACACAACTTCTGGTGTGTCCCGATGAATGACAAACACACTCCGGCAACAGCAACAGGTGGTGGCGGCCTGCCTTGTCGCCAATGTTGGGTGGCAGACAATCAAAGTAAAGGCCTACTAAACGCTGTGACAAACACATGAGGCACACCACAAGTGTTAAAAGCCCCTTTATTTAAACCCTCAGGCCTTGACCAGCCTTTGGGATGCATACAGAATGCAATGTATAGTAGTGTCCGGGAGGCTGACTACATATGCAATCTAAGATCTTTCATCTTTATTCTCTAGTGTTCCATATTCAGTGTCCATTTCCTGGTTTCATTGTTTTGTTCCTGTCACAAAACGACCATCTCATGTTTATATTTCCCAGTCTTTGTGTGTTTAGATCTTCTGGTCTGTGCATGCAAGCCTACGTTTCTTTGCCCATGTGTATTCCTGCCCTTCCAGTTTCTGTGTCCCTCTTGCTCGATGTCTCAAGCTACTATGCCCCAATGTAACACTATCTGTGTCCCCCAGCCTCAATACTCATTGTCTCAATATCTTTCTGCCCGTACCTCCAGGCTGAATATCTGTTTCTGTGCCTGCATCTCACTGTATTCATCCATGGGTACCCCTGTCTCCTGAATCAGTGTGCCCTTGAATTTCTTTGTTGATTTATATGAGATAACACAAGATTTGATTGCTTGGGCATGTTTTATTTTGGTGGCAAGTGCATGAAACCTCAGAACACTCTCTTTTTGCTCCAGAGGATGAGTTTTAGGCCTTCCTAATACTCCCATTCCACAGGCTACAGTGGCTCCTAGTTGAGGACTGTGAGGTGAAGTGATTAAATACGGTGATCGCCATCCCCACCTAGTGGAGGGACTTCCCCTTCATTTACCCAAAATGCTAGTTGTATGTGCAAACAAAGGGAATGCAGGTATGCATACTGTTCACCGTCACCCCACCTGCCTACTTCACCTTTATTTATACCTTCTTCAGTCTCATCTCAAGACAACTCCTGCTTCCTGTCCATTGATTGACTCCAGTTAGGTGACCTTATTGTTGCCTGATTGTCTCTGATAAGAGTGAAGATGTATTGTTCCTCCCCAAATCATGTTCCTCCTCTTTTCCTTTCTCCCTGCACCTTTCCCATACTGTAGTCGTTCACAATTACCCATATCCTTTGACTCTGTCACTGAGTTCCCCGTTCTGAGCTTCTCAGCCTCATTGTCATATCTTCTTGCTCAGACCCCAGCAATATGGAATATTCCCCCGCCCACTATTGCTATTAGGTTTTACCTACAGAGAGCTTGAGCTGTCTGGTGAGGGCTTATGTCGTTATCATGTACCCCGCAGCCACATAACATACAATATACACCATACAACATATCCATATACATACAAACAGATAAAGAAAGGGGTGTTTGGACATCACCTTGCAAACATCAGCCACAGTGGTTCAGCTTGATTTTGGCATTGACAGACAAGTCAATCTCCGTTGGTACAATACAGTAGCATTTCACAGACGTTAAAACGTTTAAAAAATAGTCCACACACACATTGGCTTTAACTCTTTTTTATTATTTTACTTTATTTTAAGAGGGCCACCACACCCAAGCTCTCTCTAACTGCTCCCCCTCCGACCATCTTGTGCCATGTGCTCCCCTGCTTTTTTTTTTTACATTTCCTGTTCTTGTCCAAGGAAACAGCAAATAAAAAGTGCCATCCGGCTTTTATTTTCCCTTGTTCAGCCTTGTTCAGGACCCATCAGAGTTAAGCCATGTGACCGTCCACGCTATTTAGACTGGGTGGCTGGATTGCTTTTTCTGGTAGTCAGGTACATTACAGTTCTAATTGAAGTACACTTAAAAAAAATATTTTTCTACATTGACATGAACCACTATGACAGCATTTCCTGCCAATGTATGGAGATGTCAGCAGGGCTGGCAGACATATCCGAATTTGGTGGGTGAAGTGAAGGCAGGGAGGCTGACATGAAGTCCCCCACCACCCTATCTGCCTTTACTCTGTCTCCCAAGCTCTATAACGTGCACTGTAAAGAGTGGGCCAGTGGCCAAAAAATAATGGGTTGGTGGAATGGTACGCCGAGCTATTGCAAGCATTCGTCCTTTCACATTTTGGGTGTTTGAGTTCCAGTAGTATGCCTGAAAATCTTCAACTTGGGCAGGTTTTCAAGTCTACTGTTGCAGATCCTTGTGACTTTCAAGAAGTAGTAAACTCACATCCATTCAGGGAGTACTTATGTAGCTACAGATTTGCTACTTTATTGGTAAACTGGTTGCTATATATATTTAAGTCCATGGTCCAAATATGAACAGGTTAAAAACTTTTAGTGAAATGAGGATGGCGAGCAAACCCAACACAGACATAGAAACCAATGCTGGGCCTCCAGACTAAACCACCAAGCCAAGACTGCATTTATTTCGGAATGTCACACCCCAAACAACCACCCCCTGGAGCTATGCCTTGGCCAAACTGTGTAGCAAAGGCGGCAGAGCAAAGAGGATCTGTAGGAGGCTGGCCTGGCTTGTAGTGGGTACCAAGGGGTACTTACACTCGGTACCAGGTCCAGTTATCCCTTATTAGTGTAGAAGAGGTGTTTCTAGCAGCTTAGGCTGATAGAAGGTAGCTATAGCTGAGCAGCTTAGGCTGAACTAGGAGACATGCAAAGCTCCTACTATACCACTGGTGTCATATGCACAATATCATAAGAAAACACAATACACAGATATACTAAAAATAAAGGTACTTTATTTTTATGACAATATGCCAAAAGTATCTCAGTGAGTACCCTCAATATGAGGATGCCAAATATACACAAGATATATGTACACAATACCAAAAATATGCAGTAATAGCAAAAGGAAGTAATGCAAGCAATGTCAAGTTACAGTAGATTGCAATAGGAGCACATAGGTATAGGGGCAACACAAACCATATACTCCAAAAGTGGAATGCGAACCACGAATGGACCCCAAACCTATGTGAGCTTGTAGAGGGTCGCTGGGGCTGTAAGAAAACAGTGAGGGTTAGAAAAATAGCCCACCCCAAGACCCTAAAAACTAGGTGTAAATTGCACCTATATTCCCCAGAGAGCACAGAAGTCGTGATAGGGGAATTCTGCAAGGAAGACCAACACCAGCAATGCAACCAAAGTGGATTTCCGAACGAGAGTACCTGTGGAACAAGGGGACCAAGTCCAAGAGTCGCGACAAAGTCGAGAGTGGGCAGATGCCCAGGAAATGCCAGCTGAGGGTGCAAAGAAGCTGCACCTGGATGGTAGAAGCTGTGGATTCTGCAAGAACGAAGAGGGCTAGAAACTTCCCCTTTGGAGGATGGATGTCCCACGTCGTGAAAAAGCTTGCAGAGGTGTTCCCACGCAGAAAGACCGCAAACAAGCCTTGATAGCTGCAAGGTTCACGGTTAGGGTTTTTGGATGCTGCTGTGGCCCAGGAGGGACCAGGATGTCGCCACTTGGATGAGGAGACAGAGGGGGCGCCCAGCAAGTCGGGGAGCCCTCACAGAAGAAAGCAGCACCCGCATAAGTACCGGAACAGGCACTTGGAAGAGGAGTGAACTGGAGCTCACCTGATGACACAAAAGGGAGTCCCACGACGCCGGAGGACAACTCAGGAGGTTGTGCACTTCAGGTTAGAGTGTCGGGGACCCAGGCTTGGCTGTGCACAAAGGAAATCCTGAAAGTGTGCACAGGAGCCGGAGCAGCTGCAAATCACGCGGTACCAGCAATGCAGTCTAGCATGGGGAGGCAAGGACTTACCTCCACCAAACTTGGACTGAAGAGTCACTGGACTGTGGGAGTCACTTGGACAGAGTTGCTGAGTTCCCGGGACCACGCTCGTCGTGCTGAGAGGGGACCCAGAGGACCAGTGATGCAGTCTTTTGTTGCCTGCGGTTGCAGGGGGAAGATTCCGTCGTCCCACGGGAGATTTCTTCAGAGCTCCTGGTGCAGAAAGGAGGCAGGCTACCCCCAGAGCATGCACCACCAGTAAACAGGCAAGAAAGCGGCAGGATCAGCGATACAAGGTTGCAGTAATCGTCTTTGCTACTTTGTTGCGGTTTTGAAGGCGTCCTGAGCAGTCAGCGGTCAATCCTTTGGCAGAAGGTGAAGAGAGAGATGCAGAGGAACTCTGATGAGCTCTTGCATTCGTTATCTAAAGAATTCCCCAAAGCAGAGACCCTAAATAGCCAGAAAAGGAGGTTTAGCTACCTAGGAAGGAGGATAGGCTAGCAACACAGGTAAGAGCCTATCAGAAGGAGTCTCTGACGTCACCTGCTGGCACTGGCCACTCAGAGCAGTCCAGTGTGCCAGCAGCACCTCTGTTTCCAAGATGGCAGAGGTCTGGAGCACACTGGAGGAGGTCTGGGCACCTCCCCTGGGAGGTGCAGGTCAGGGGAGTGGTCACTCCCCTTTCCTTTGTCCAGTTTCGCACCAGAGCAGGGCTGGGGGATCCCTGAACCGGTGTAGACTGACTTATGCAGAGATGGGCACTATCTGTGCCCATCAAAGCATTTCCAGAGGCTGGGGGAGGCTACTCCTCCCCAGCCCTGACACCTTTTTCCAAAGGGAGAGGGTGTAACACCCTCTCTCTGAGGAAGTCCTTTGTTCTGCCTTCCTGGGCCAAGCCTGGCTGGACCCCAGGAGGGCAGAAACCTGTCTGAGGGGTTGGCAGCAGCAGCAGCTGTAGTGAAACCCCGGGAAAGGTAGTTTGGCAGTACCCGGGTCTGTGCTAGTGACTCAGGGTATCATGGAATTGTCTCCCCAAGGCCAGAATGGCATTGGGGTGACAATTCCATGATCTTAGACATGTTACATGGCCATGTTCGGAGTTACCATTGTGAAGCTATACATAGGACCTATGTATAGTGCACGCGTGAAATGGTGTCCCCGCACTCACAAAGTCCGGGGAATTTGCCCTGAACAATGTGGGGGCACCTTGGCTAGTGCCAAGGTGCCCACACACTAAGTAACTAAGCACCCAACCCTCACCAGGTGAAGGTTAGACATATAGGTGACTTATAAGTTACTTAAGTGCAGTGGTAAATGGCTGTGAAATAACGTGGACGTTATTTCACTCAGGCTGCAGTGGCAGGCCTGTGTAAGAATTGTCAGAGCTCCCTATGGGTGGCAAAAGAAATGCTGCAGCCCATAGGGATCTCCTGTAACCCCAATACCCTGGGTACCTCAGTACCATATACTAGGGAATTATAAGGGTGTTCCAGTATGCCAATGTGAATTGGTGAAATTGGTCACTAGCATGTTAGTGACAATTTAGAAAGCAGAGAGAGCATAACCACTGAGGTTCTGGTTAGCAGAGCCTCAGTGAGACAGTTAGTCATCACACAGGGAACACATACAGGGCACACTTATGAGCACTGGGGCCCTGGCTGGCAGGGTCCCAGTGACACATACACTAAAACAACATATATACAGTGAAATATGGGGGTAACATGCCAGGCAAGATGGTACTTTCCTACACAAAAGATTATAAGTAATCTGCTGAAGATTGATGCTTTTACTTTCGGCCATCTTCTTTGGCTGTCTCCTTTACACAATGCTTAGAGCATACATAGTTCTACCTGGATCTTTAAGGTTGCTATGAAATCACAGGGACAGTGGGCTATTCGTTTCAGACACAGGCACCCTCACCTAGTCTTCTGACAGGGATCATATTATTTTATTACCCTTCTCTTAAACACCTCTGATGTTTCTCCCAGCACTCCCAATCTTCTTGTCTTAATATAATGCACATGTTCAGCAGTTAAATACCAGCATAAGGTGCATTACTGTATTAAGAATGCTAAGCATGACATGTTTTTCTTAATTGAGGTATGGTTTACGACGCATGGGACCTCATGTAATACTTTTCTGGTCACAGATACTGGCCGCAATTTGTGACCAGTATTTTTGGCACCAGAAAATTCTATTACCAATTAAGGTCAGCACACCACCCTGTCTGGGATTGCTCTCAAGAAAGAACAAGGCTGCATTTTTTCAAAAGTTTGTTAAGAATAGGCAGTGGTGGGGGCGGAGCCAAGATGGCGCCGTAGACAGACGCACCTTCACGAGCTCCGTAACAGCCTCTGTCGAATAACATCCGTAAAACGTACTTTACCCCTCTGGGACTTATTGCGGTAGAGAGAGGGAGTCCTCCTGCTTCTCACCCCCCAGTCGGTTGGAGGTCCCGGGCCAGAGAGCTGTGTGGCCGCGGAGGTGCCCCTACATAGCGGTGAGAAGGACAAGCTGGGCCCGAGAGCGGTGATGGCCGCCAGGGAGGAAGTGACTGGGGCCGGCGGGCCCGGAGGGTGTGGAGGGGTGGACTGACCCTGAGTTGGGGGGCCCTGCCGTGTGGATTCCCCTCCCCGGGTGCGCTTGGTGCCCTGGTGTGCCGGGCTGTCCGGCGCTTGCCGGAGAAGCCGCCGGGAAGAGGAGGTGAAGGACACACCCTCCAGAGTGGCTGGCCCTGGGTACTGCTGCAGCGAAGGGGCCGTAGGAGAGGGCGGCTCAGGGGGGCCGAGGAGAAGAAGCGGACCCTGTGATCGGAAGGCCCCGCCCTGGAAAACCCTCCGGGTGAGGGACCGGAGGGGAGCAGCTGTCCCCGGGAAGGGCGCCGCCGGGGCCTGGGAAGCCGGGATGCATTGCTCGTGCCCTCCCCCGAGACCGCGCGTTTGGCGCACAGTAGGACACTGATGACTTGTTCCCCGGGTGGAGGGAGAAAACGCTTGAAGACGCGGGGACGGACCCGGGAGGTCCGCTGCGGCTTGGTTTTGGGGCACAGAGACCCGAAAAGGAAAACATTCTGTCCGGGCTCCGACTGCAGGTAGAGAAGATCTGAGCTGGGGGCTGCTCCCACTTGGGGGTGAAGGGGGATGTGACCTGGCTGCGGGACTGATTGGCCTGGAACTGGAGACATCCCTTCTGGGCCCTGCCCTGGTTTGCCTCTAGATGGAGTAGATGAGAGGTCCTGCTGCATGTCTCGAGCCTACTGGAAAGTAGACGACCTGAACGGACCAAGAGGCGATCCTCAATGGTGCGCAACAAAGATCCTAAACCGCCTCGGCAGGGTAAAATGGATAGATACACAAAAGTGGTGACTTCCCCGGCGTCGACAATGGACTCTGCACCTACCCCCAGCAACAATATGCTTCTCTCTGCAATACAAGCATCCATGGGAGCTCTCGAGGAACGGATGGGTGAGTGGAACTCGGAGGTGACCCTGCTTAGACAGGATCTCCGAAAGGTGGCAGAGAGAGTCACTTCTGCGGAGTCTCGTATATCGGAAATGGAGGACACAGTCAGGGACCTGCGGAAAGAGGTATCAGAGATCAAAGTCATTAATAAGGATGTACTGTGGCGGCTTAAGATGCTGAAAACAGAGCAAGACGCAACAATATCAGCTTTGTGGGGTTTGCAGAGGGACTAGAAGGGACTGACATGAACTGTTTTCTGGAGCAGTGGATTAAACGAGTCCTCCCACCTGAAAAGTTCTCGGCCTGCTTCATAATAGAGCGTGCACACAGAGCGATGGGGGGAGGCCCCCGCCTGGCGCGCCCCCTAGGCCAGTGATAGCTTGTTTTCTTAACTACCAGACATGATCCTTATGGAAGTCTGCAAGATGGGAGAGGTCAGATATGAGAGCTCAAAGATCCTAGTCTTTCCGGACTATACGAGAGAAGTGCAAAGACAGCAATGCACCTTTGACTCGGTTATGGCTAGACTCCGCGGCCTCCGGCTCGGGTATATGCTCCTTTTCCCTGCCAAACTAAAGATGTTGTTTCAGGGGAAGTCCTTCTTTTTTCTGTCCCCGGAGGAGGCCTGGGAGTGGATTGAGGAGCGACCCCGGCTTGCCAAGAGGGGAGCGGAGAATCTGAAAAGGCATCCAGAGAAACGGAAGGTGCGAGACCTAAGGAATGGTCCCTCCCTATACGCAGAGGCAGATGGAGACAAAGAACTGAACGAGATACGCCATGGAGGCTCCCCAGACGAACAGAACGAGGAGAGGACACTACTGATTCAGAGGGACACCGCAGTGTAGGAGCTTGGACGGGTAGTGGAAATGAAGCAGTAGATTTGCGGACGCCTGGGGGCCGGCCTGACACGGGGGGTGACCCCCCACCCATTGCTGGGGGCTATCGATAAACTGGAGGTGGAGAAAGAGGTCCGGAGGGGTAGCTGGAAGAGTGGAGGCTGGGAGAGGTGGTGAGACGTCTCTGCTTTACTCTAAATTCGTCGAAGGACTATGTCCCCTTAATATCAAGGGGGTTCAAACAAGTTTTCACAGTTTGTATTGATGGGAGGGTTGAGAGAGGGAGGGGCGGCTACAGACCTGACTCTTGTGGAGTAGGGATATGGGAAATTACACTCACAGGGGCCGTAGGGAGGGGGGTGGGAGGGGTGTTGAGTTATAGCAGATTGTGTTTTATATTGCCATTGGTAAGTTGTAAGGCTAACCCACAGACGCAAACAGATGAGCATCAGATGAGGAGAGGGAATGTCCCCAGGTTCCACTACTTCAGTTCCAAGAGCTTCAAGCGGTCAAAGCATTTTGATACTGAGATTCACTATTCGAGATGGCCCCCAGGAGTGATGACAGGGTGACACCCCCTGAGAATGAAAAGGGTTTTAGTGTCCTATCATGGAACATCAATGGTTTGGGGGATAGGGTTAAAAGAGGTCTAGTCTCCCAATATACCAAAAGACAGAAGCCGGACATAGTGCTCCTCCAAGAAACTTACCTTAAAGGTACGAATTGTGGTTTTTTGAGTAGGGGTTCCTACACGGTACTTGCTCATGTGGGGTACACATCTGGCTCCAGAGGGGTAGCAATCTTGATCCGTAAGACCCCCCCCTTTCGGATCACTCGTCAATGGGAGGATGCGGATGGTCGCTTTGTGGGGGTGGAGGAGTCATCGGGACGGAGAGAGATTCTGTTGGTGAGTGCATATGCCCCGAGGCTACAGGGCCCCCTCCTAGATAAGGTAGCAAGGATCCTGTTAGTGTTCTCCGCCTCTCTTCATATACTCGGAGGGGACTTTAACGATGTGATGGAAACAAAGATGGATAGATCAGGAGAGGGACTGACCATACATCAGGCTACCCCACTACTCAGGTTTGCGACATCCTTGGGATTGACGGATGGACAGGAAATACTCATATTTCTCCGGGGCACACAAAGTTTTCTCTCGCGAAGATTATATCTTTGCTCCGGCTGGAGAGTTAGGCAAAATACACGTGGCGGCTTACCTCGCGAGGGGGCTATCGGATCACTCCCCCCTGATGGTCACTCTAGGAGGGAAATACGAGGGACGTAGGGGATGGAGGCTGGGCGCCTGGGGCGTGCAAGATCAGGGGGTGGCGAGAGGATTACGAATAGATACTGAATTATACTTTAATGAAAATGTAGGGTCAGTGGGATCCGCAGTGGTATTATGGGAAGCCTACAAGACAGTGCTTAGAGATAGCACACAAAACCTAGTGGCTCAGAAAAGGCGTAGAGATAATAAAAAGCTGAGTGATATTGAGGGTAAGCTCCTGGAGCTGGAAGGGGAGGTGGTACTGATGCCTACACCCTCGCTTCTTCGGCAGTTAGAATTGGCGAAAATGGAGTACAGAGAGACAGCAGAAAAAGAGGCAAAGACCCACCTCCAGTATAGACTATATGAGACTGGAGACAAAGCGGGGAAGCTTCTTGCCTGGCTCGGGAAGAAAGAAAGAGAAGCTAGATGGATTCAAGAGATAGAGACTCAAAACGGGGCTAGAGTCACTGCTGAGAAAGATATTGCAGAGACATTTGCATGCTACTATAGAGACTTTTATAAGGCAAAATCATTAGAAAGTGTGGACCGCATTACTGAATACCTGGACAGGATAGATATGCCTGTACTGGATGTGGAGAGCCGGGAAGGACTAGAGAGAGAGCTTACACTAGAGGAAATCTCTGCAGCCCTGACGCGGCTCCGACCGGGCAAGGCTCCAGGCCCAAATGGCCACCCGGCAGAGATCTTTCAAACTTCCTAGAGGTATTGGCTCCTCATTTATTGAATATGTTTCTGGAGGCTCATGGGCAAGGAGTCCTCCCTCCAGATCTACGGTGGGCCGAGATAGCAGTGATTTAAAAAGAGGGGAGACCGAAATGGAGATGTGCATCATATAGGCCTATATCCTTATTGAATGTGGAGGTGAAGGTCTTGGCCACTGTGTTGGCAACCCGGATGATGGGGGTCATCTCTTCACTAGTCCACATGGATCAGACCGGCTTCATCCCGGGAAGGTCCACAAGACATAACCTGAGACTAGCACACGTATGGTTGGCCACAGTCATGAATCGCACAGAGCCTCATCTGATCCTAGCCCTAGATGCAGAGAAGGACTTTGATGCGGTGCATTGGCCCTTCCTAGAGGTGACGCTGACGAGATTTGGGTTTGGCCCAAAATATGTAGAGTGGGTGCGACTGCTTTACTCTAGACCGATGGCGACGGTGAGGGTGAACGGAGTCCTTTCCTCAGAGTTCCCCATTGAGAGAGGCAGGAGACAGGGATGCCCATTGTCTCCCCTGCTATTTGCCCTTACTTTAGAATCCCTAGCGTGCAAAATCCGGAACTGCGCAAATTTACATGGCTTTAGACTAAGAGAGGAGGAAGAGAGAGAGGAACGCATTTTCTTGTATGCGGACAATGTTCTCCTTTACATCACCCGCCCAGAGGTGACCCTCCCAATATTATTTCTCTTGATTGAGGAATATGGGAGGTATTCCGGCTACCACATTAATTGTCAAAAATCAATCCTATATGCCCCGAGGGGGGGGGGGGGCGTGCCTTTTCCCCCACTGCCGATGCAGCTAAAATGCACAGAGGAGGGATTTCTATATCTGGGCATCTACGTTACCCATGAAGCTGACAGATGCCATGGTCGCAACCTAGGGAGGGTGGTGAAGGAACGCAGAACGGACTTTAACAGATGGAAATCACTGCCTCTTACATTGATGGGGAGGGTGGCAATGGTTAAAATGATCCCTCTACCAAAGCTCCGGTATGTTCTCCAAAACACATACTGCCAACTCCCCCCAAGTCAGTTTAGAGCCATAGAAGGAGACATGCGACTCTTCCTGTGGGAGGGGAAACACCCGCAAATCGCTCTTAAAACGTTGCAACGTAACCAATACGCAGGGGGACTGTCCCTACCAGATATAGAGGCATACTATTGGGCGGCACATCTTCTCAATGTCAATGATTGGCTATTCGCGGTAGAAGAACACCCCTCCTTCCGCCTGCAGTGGCTACAGTGGGAGGGAAAGACATGTAGGCAATTCCTATATGAGGGGACTGGGATCTGACACCTCACTCCCTCCACAAAGGTGACCCTAATGGCCTGGAAAAGAGACAATAAAATGATAGGGTGGTATGGGAGGGGGGCTGGTTAAGAGAAATAAAAAAACTCAAGGGCTACGAGGGATGGGACAGGATCGGCATTTCCAAAATTGGCGTTGTGATGCAGAACAGAGATCTTATGCCCTTTGAATCTCTTCAACTGGAATATGCCCTGAACAGAACACAACACTTCCACTACACTCGGCTGAGACATGCTTGGAAGACGGAGGGACTCCAGGCAGAAGGTATATCAGAATATTCCCCCCTAGAGGGCCGACTACTAACGAGTGAGATAACGGAGAAAGCAACATCAGCAATATATAAGACCATAAACAATAATATGCCAAAGACGCTGGTAAACCTGCGTATCAAGTGGGAGGCAGAAATGGGACCTATGGAAGACATAGATTGGGAGGCCGCCCTGGTGTTTCCAAGAGAGGTTGCGATTAGGGCACGACTTAGGCTAATACAGTTTAAAATTCTACATAGAGTATACTATGACCCACAAAGATTGCACTCGATGGGGAGGGCCGGACTTCCAGACTGTACTACAGGCTGTGGTAATGCCGGATCCTTTTTCCATGTTCTGTGGAGATCAGGGAGTTCTGGAGTGAGGTGCAGGGAGAACTGGCCGGGGTTTTCATGTTAAATTAATCTGGATCTGTCAAGTCTCAGTTAAAATGCAAATAAAAAAGTAAAAAAAAAAAAAAGAATTGGCAGTGGTTCCCAACTACCAAGTACATTTTTATTTAAGAGTCACAAGGGTGACCTCAGCCCATCCCTTTTTCAAGTGCATTATCACCTAAACTCGGGTGCCTGTAATTTGTTTAGTATTGCAAAACATTAATAAATCTCATGCCAATTTGCAGTTTGGTAGGGACGCTTACAGCACACCTTTTCCAAACTGTGAATCAATATCCATTTGCAATCCCATTTTAGGAGTTAATAAACATTTACAGATTCTTAAAATGAAATTAATACATACTAAAAAAGTATTTTGTGGTTGCGAATGCACCTATTTTACTAATCACAGAGTTTGCAACCGCAAAGTAGGTTTGTACAACAGGCCCATAGTGCTGAAACTGCAGTGCATCCTGGCTACAGGATCATGTATCAAGACAGACCTCAGGGAATGGGAACGGTATGGCTGTGCTGTATAACCAAACTATACCAATCATTGGCCTCCCCCTCTCGGGGGGGTTAGAGTTTTTGGCTTTAACTTGAGCCTCTTCTTGAGGTACATATTGACCTACTTGTTATGTTATTGTCCCCCGGGAAACAAAACACTACAACTTAAAACATTCCTGAACTATTTCAGTCAGTGCATCATTCAACTATGATATTCTTTGGGCTCCTTAATGTTTGGCTTGATGACAGGTCTGACCCATGGCCTCATTTCCATCCTGTCATTTATGAGACATAGATGCAGTAATCCTAAAAACATCACCTGTTTAGCTTGCCGGAAGCACTGACAAATTATGCAGTGACTTAAAAGCAAATTCAAGCTTTAACCTGAAGGAGTGCCATACCTTTTTTAACCATGTGCAATATTCAAAGTCATCATCCGGATTGGACCAGGCCTGAATTTAAACAACAAAATAAAAATGTTCCCCTTTAGTGAATTAGGGACAGTTTTGAACTTGTAAGGACACTGGCCCTCATTCTGACCTTGGCGGGCGGCGGAGGCCGCCTGCCAAAGTCCCGCCGTCAGGTTATCGTTCCGCGGTCGAAAGACCGCGGCGGTAATTCTGACTTTCCCGCTGGGCTGGCGGGCGGTCGCCTTCAGACCGCCAGCCAGCCCAGCGGGAAAGAGGCTTCCACGAGGAAGCCGGCTCGGAATCGAGCCGGCGGAGTGGAAGCTGTGCGACGGGTGCAGTTGCACCCGTCGCGTATTTCACTGTCTGCGCAGCAGACAGTGAAATACATGTAGGGGCCCTCTTACGGGGGCCCCTGCAATGCCCATGCCAGTGGCATGGGCACTGCAGGGGCCCCCAGGGGCCCCGCGACCCCCCCTACCGCCATCCGGATCTCGGCGGTCCGACCGCCGGGATCTGGATGGCGGTAGGGGGGGTCGGAATCCCCGCGGCGGTGCAGCAAGCTGCGCCGCCGCGGAGGATTCAATGGGGCCGCGGTACACTGGCGGGACCCCGCCAGTGGTGCCGGTCCGACCGCGGCTTTACCGCCGCGGTCGGAATCCCCATTGGAGCACCGCCGGCCTGTCGGCGGTGCTCCCGCGGTCCTCCGCCCTGGCGGTCAAAGACCGCCAGGGTCAGAATGACCACCACTGTGTGTAAGTGTTTTGCAAAGTATAGGAGACTGCATGCATTTGTGCTTGCTACAGGCAATGTTTGTTGATTAGCAGGTACATTAACTTAAAAAATCAGCCCAGCAGACCATAAAACAAGCCCACAAACAGCCAAAGAAGCAGCCCACACACTGCCCTGTCTTATATGCTTATAGGCTAGTCCAACCCTGGTCAACATCTTCCTGCTACTGAATGGTAGCAGGTGTTCCCTACTATAAAGCGTTGTGAAGAACTGAGCACTTTCTTTGTTAAAATAATCCAAAAAATGATTACATATGCAGAGATGAGTGATAAGCCTCTAGTTGTCTGTTCTTCTGTCTCAAATCTTATCCCACCGACTCCTTTACTCTACCATGTGCTCAGTGGAAACTGTAAGGCTTCTTAGCACACATTTGTGGTCCCAATGCCTGTCAGCATGGCTTTTTAGGATGGTCACCTCTGGCGTTGTGTCTGAAATTGAGGCTGGTCGTAGTCTCTCAGGAGCGGAGATAATCCACCTCTCTCCCTAAGACAGTGCACCCTCAGTGTGATAAGTAATAAACATGAAGATAACGCTATCCTAGGGAAAATACACCTCAGAGGAGACAGTAGAGAGAGAAACGTGAAGTCCTGAAGGTAAGGCAACTCAGTATGTCTTGGGAATTCACAAAGACTGGCAGGACCTTCACACTTCTACATCAAAACTGCACATTAGAAACAAATCTATAACAGCTATGAATCACTCCAAAGCCCACACTCAGTATGGTGCTTATCGGAATTGAGTGAGTGAAGCTCTTTATCTAGCCCCATTGCTACCTGATACAGCCAGAGAACTGATATGGTAGGGAGCGTCAGTAAATTGGAGCTTCAGCCTTGAGGTTTTCGGTAAGCAAGCAAAAGCACAGCAGAAATGCCTACTGGTGAGTACCACAGGATTGTAGGGAAATAGAGGAAAGAGAGGAAGCAGATAGAGTCCTGCCTAGGGGAACAGAGGAAAGGGAAAACATGAAAACATGTGGAAACCCCAAAGAGCTGGGAACTGAGTCTGAAGTGAAGAAAGTCCAACCACTGTGGTTGCCAAGCACAGTACTCCATGCTTCCTTTCTTTTTAAACAGGTACTGCATCTCCTATCCTGGAAGGGAAACCAACAGCTGACCATTATGGCCTGAGGTTTGCAGCCCCAGCTATAAAGGGCCTTCTCAGTTTCCAGCTACCCGTTCTTCAGAGCTTCCCGGCCTGTATATTTTTGTGCCACTGCTTTAAGTTATCACAACCTCTGAAAAATGATGTCCTATCTGGCTGAGAATACTTTCCTGTAAGCCTGACTCCTGGAGAACCCCGAGTCTAAGGCTGATTCCTGACATTTTGCCCTGTTATGGAGCTATTGGTCATACAATCATTCCATGAACACTCTACACACAGTGAGTTCATAAAATCCAACCAGGATCCAGTCACTCCCTCAAACTGTCGCCTTGTTACCAACCTTCCCTTCAAGGCAAAATGCATGGGAAATTGTGGTCCTTTGACTCCAACAACCCCTGTACCATGCACATTTTTTTTTCATTTTCAATACGAATTGTGTCCATGTCACAGGACTGAGACTGCATGCTAGAGTTTTGGAATAACAAGTTGAGATGTCAGGCAAAGGGGTATTCTGCTGCTTTATCATGCTCAACTGGTTTGATGCTGTTAAACACTGGATGCTGCTGTATAGAATTGCAGATGTGGCACAAGCCAGGCAACAGGTTATTGGTTTGGTTCAGTTTCTTTCAGAAATAAAGATCCTAGAGAGTCCACCAGTCTATATTTAATGTGCTGTCCCAAAAGGCCGGTGCTTGTGCCTGGCCTTGTTTAATATGTATATGGCTCATTTGTGTCCCATGTTTACTGGTTCTGATGTGAAATTACAGACCTAGATGAAATTAAAAAGTACGCTTGGATCGCTAACAACAACTCCAATACCATCGTTCTCAGCAAGACCTCCCAAGCAAGATCCAGAGTTAGCTTCAGCTGAACAGTTGATAGAGTTCACGTTTTTGTGGGAAAATCAATATGTGGTCCTAGAGTCGTACCTTCCCCATCTCCTAAAACAATCAGCAAGCCTGTCCACCAAGATTAAAAACAGAAGCTCTATATTTGGTAGGGAGATAACTTCAAAGCCTCAAATATGCAAGGTAATGGGAAAATGTTTCCATTAGTTAGGTAAATTGAGTCCCTTTGTGTATAGGCATGCTTCTATCTATGTTTGATAATATTAGAATGCATTAGAGGACTTAATGCAGGTTAGTATAACTGTACCTCCTAGTATTTCTAATAGAAGGCTTGTTTTTAACAAGGCCTGGACGTAATTTTAATTTTGGCAGAGTAATTTTAATGCCTAATACTGTGTCACATAACTAATTGTCCCGTTTGGTGAGAATCAGATGATGCAAGAAGCACTGAAACAACCCAATAGTATGAATGCTCGTGTTCATCCTCTTTTTGCGACTGCGAACTTGCCTACAGAACCTTCAGCAGTCTTTTCATATTCAAGCGGGAATACTTTACCGGTCACTGGCCAGCATTTTCTGTAGATTTATTATTTGAGCAGCCAGAAAAATGAACTTGAAATGCATTTTCAAGCACACATTTAACCCAAATAGGCTATTTAGGCATTTATGTAGCACAAAACACAATTTTTATTTATCGTTTTTAAACAGGGATAAAGTGACTTAGGGACTGGAAGGTTATAGTACATACAGTAGCAAATTCCTCTTCCTGTCCTGAAAAGTCCTCCTCTGCTTTGTTCAGCCCTTGGTCACTTTAAATTTGGATTTTGAAGGGAAAGCATCACTTTCTGCAATCTCTGCCACATCAACACTCTTGCAATCTTAACATTGTGAGAAAAATCAAGTAATTTCAATGCAGCACTTTGGAAAATGTTTGTTTTTGAGGGAGGACGTACCAGTATTTGTTGTTCCTTTTTGTTTTTTGGATTTGTATAGTTGTTGGTGGGTGGTGTGGAGTCTGAACTAGTTGCGGAGCCAATGTGGGATTAATGTTTTAAGGGGAAATGTTTGTACTTTTTTGATGGTGGAGGCCTTGGGGTAAATATATTTTTTCTCCATTTTCTTGTGTGTTTTGTTTGTGAATTTTGTATTGATTTATTTAGCATTTTACTGAGATATTAGTTTAATCTTTTGGGCCTCGTCTGCCCTGAGTGTATTTTTGAAATATCTTTCTCTTCTCATTTCTACTGTACTATGGTGGTCATTCTGACCCTGGCGGTCTTTGACCGCCAGGGCGGAGGACCGCGGGAGCACCGCCGACAGGCCGGCGGTGCTCCAATGGGGATTCCGACCGCGGCGGTAAAGCCGCGGTCGGACCGGCACCACTGGCGGGGTCCCGCCAGTGTACCGCGGCCCCATTGAATCCTCCGCGGCGGCGCAGCTTGCTGCACCGCCGCGGGGATTCCGACCCCCCCTACCGCCATCCAGATCCCGGCGGTCGGACCGCCGAGATCCGGATGGCGATAGGGGGGGTCGCGGGGCCCCTGGGGGCCCCTGCAGTGCCCATGCCACTGGCATGGGCATTGCAGGGGCCCCCGTAAGAGGGCCCCTACATGTATTTCACTGTCTGCTGCGCAGACAGTGAAATACGCGACGGGTGCAACTGCACCCGTCGCACAGCTTCCACTCCGCCGGCTCGATTCCGAGCCGGCTTCCTCGTGGAAGCCTCTTTCCCGCTGGGCTGGCTGGCGGTCTGAAGGCGACCGCCCGCCAGCCCAGCGGGAAAGTCAGAATTACCGCCGCGGTCTTTCGACCGCGGAACGGTAACCTGACGGCGGGACTTTGGCGGGCGGCCTCCGCCGCCCGCCAAGGTCAGAATGAGGGCCTATGTGTTTTTAAAACATTTAAGGGGTTGTTGATGGCTTTGAATTAAATACAAAATATAACTTATTTTATTTTTTGTCTGCCTCTGCCTATTGCTGGCTAGGCTAGGGGTGGCTTCTGCAATCTAGACCCATGAAGCCAGACATCTTCCTTTGTTCTCAACTATTGTCTTTTTTCCCATGTGCTTGCCTACCGCTTTTTGTAAGTTTGATTATATGTGACATGGTTAATATATTGCAGTTGCAGAATTTTTGAACTTAAATTAATTTTTGTTTTCAGCATTGCTGATTTAATGTTGGTGAATGAGGGGCAATTACATATTTGGGCCCAGACACACTGCACATAGACACAGACACAGACTATTGCAAATAATAAATTAGCAATACTTTCCATGCAATGCTACAAGATGTGTTTGTTTGGGGTGGCCATTTTATGTAGCCAGTGTGTACTGTAGTTGTCATAGGTCAGCATTTTGTGTTTGTTCTCTATGAGCTACCTCCCACCATTTTGTGCAACCAGTGTCTGTTTCAATCCTTGTCTTTGACTTTTAAAAGCCATTCGTTTTGGTAAGCCAGATGGGCACTAGGGTACCTAGAGGCCACCTGTCCCATTTGAAAAAAACACACAGTCTGTGGAAGAGCACCTTATAAACATAGCTGCTGCTGGTGGAAGAGAAAAAGCAGCTGAAGTGATATAAGAAACTGTTGAGGAGGAAGAAGAGGATGCCATCAGCATTACGTATGGCAGCCCTATAAGTCCCCCCATAGTGTACAGTCCTCGTCCACAGCAACCCCTACATGGCACACAGCACAGCGGAATGCATTGACTTCACCCCAAAATGCCCAGGCAGCATAACTGCTGTTGGTACACATAGGTAGCTTGTGGCAGTAGTACCACAACAAAACAGCCTACTTTTAAGGATATGTTTGGAAATGAATCGCTGTAGCACCAGATCCACATAAAAGCCTGTTTCTAGAGTGGGAAGGTGGCTAAAATGCTAGCGCCTGTCCGCCTTCTTTTTTTCTTTTGTGAAAGGAATGTGCTTTCTGGAATTTGTGGAGTTCCTCTGCCCAAAATGGAAGGTTCTTAGCCAGATCTATTTTGCTTCAGTTGCTGTGCTAGTGCTGTGTCAGCAATTTGTTGGTAATGCTATAAAACAGAGTGCTGTTTAGTCCATACACCTCACAACAGATGTGTGGATCAGTTGTCAAGCAACATATTGCATGGGCTTCACTGCACACTGGATCTCTTTCCAAGGAGTTAAACAAATGCTACCTGCCAGCCTCACCGCTGACAATGCTTTTCGGGGCATTCAGTGGCATGCAGCAGTTGCGATGTTTTGCATGGAGAAATAACATACAGCTGCCAACATCTAGGATGAGTTTAATACCAAGGCCTATGAATGGCTTAAACCCAGCGGTCTCAGAAATTGATTTGTTGCTACTTCCAATGGAAGTAATATAATCACATCCATGGCTGATTGTTGATATATCAGAGTCCTGTGTTTACAGCTTTGCATCAATCTAATTGTGTAGGACTTTCACAAAACAAAAGTGGTGGTAGTCAGCAACATACTGGTCATTTGTCAAGTAATATGCACTCATTTCAGATATTCATTTAAAGCCAGGAAGCAGCTGAAAGAAATTCAGAATGCTAATAAACTACCCGTAAACACCCTTATGCAGGAGGTGCCAACACATTGGAAGTCAACCTACTACATGCGATATGATGCCTGTTTGAGCCGTACAAGTCTATCAATAATAATGTAATTCAAATGAGAGGGAATGCAACTGCCAAAGCCATGAAAATAGAGGTGGACAAATAGGGGCCAGTGCAGTGCCCGATAAAAATGCTACTTTCTTTGGAGATTGACAAGAGAGGTCAGCAAGGAAGACAGTTCTATGAGCCAAGCAAACCCATTGTTGCATCTGCTACAGGATCATTTGAAAAAGATGTTAAAAAACATTCACCAATGAAAATGAAGAAGCAGCATCTTTGGTGGATGGCTGAATCATTTGCTTTAACACTAATTAAAAGCTACAAAAAGAGATTGTATCCTCTAAAAGATTACATCTGTGCCACAGTACTGGATCCAGGATGCAAAAAAGTGCTGGCTACTTACATTCCTTTTACAGATATGGATTTTGTTCTTCGCAAGATTTGGAGTGTCAGTAAAGAGAGTCATCAGGAACAAGAACTGCAAATTCAGTCCCAGGGCAGAAGTTCTTAAGTGCAGCTTTCAACCTCCAGAGAAAGTGGGGCTGTTGGCTTGCAGTCTCTGCAGCAGAAATCAACACTAGTGCCAGCTGCTCCAAAACTCACAGCAACAATGCTTCAACTTCACTGTCTGCCTGTGCAGTGGGTTGGTTTCATGCAGCAGGACTTAAGTCAAGTTCACAGACAAAAACACAGAAAGTAGCAGCACCAATTTCAACTCAAAAGGTGGTCCAAGACTATCAAAGGTATACCTTTATCAAGGCCCACTGACCTATTGGTATGACTAGAGGGCACAGTGGCCAGACCTCAGCAGACTGGCATTAAAGTATCCAGTGTATCTTCTCAGCATGTTTTCAGTGCTACTGGCTCAAATGTCACAGTCATAAGGACTAGTCTCTTGCTTCAAAACAAGGAGAGATTGGTGATGATTAAAATGAACAAACACTTCATTTCAAATGATTATAGTGCTCCTGAAATACCCCAAGATGATGAAGGCAGTTAGTCCGACATATGAAGTTTGGCGAGTGATTATCCTCCTTGTGAACTCTCTGAGTTTGAGGACCAACTCTACTTTTCTAACTTAAAAAACAAACGTTACGTATGTGAAGACTGCTTTAAAAAAAAAGTAAATATCTGATTTATATTTGGTGTGCAGCTTAAACTGCCAACTATCAGTAACAATCACAGTCAATCAAGCAGGACACAGAAATTGTTTGGCTAATGCTGAGAAAGCCAAATGTAACTTTTGGTTTAACCATAGACTTTGAAATTAGCAAATTGTGAGAGTCTGCTGCAATAGAAGCCTCTATTTCCTAAAAAGAACAAAATATACCTATCCTTTGTTTCATTCCCTTGCTGGGCTGCCAGAGAGAATTTAATAGACTGCACTAGATTGTGTATCACTTCCATGGAGAAGACAGGCAAAGAGGTAAATGCACACCACACTGAGACATCTAACGTATTTGCCCCAATGAGTAATAACAAATGATTCAAGTTGTGGTGGCTGGAAGGACTGATAAACTAAACTTGATGATGTAATGTTTTGGGGTATCATTCAGCATCAGTGCGTGCATTTCACATTTGACATTTTATTGAGAAATATATACTTTAAATTTCATTTTGTTTTTTACATGCAGTCATTTTAGTTACAGAGACCAGATGCATTAGAATTGTAATCAATAGGGAAATAAAAATTGTTAGATGCTTATCGAGTTGTAGTTATTCATGAAATTATGGCTATAATTGTTTATAATTGTCACTGGATTCAAGCTAGCCTGGCTGATGAGGGGTGAAACCCCGAAACCGGTCCCAGGATGCTTGTTTCCAGTCCAGGGAAGACCTGGCCTAGCAGTTCGGGCTGGACTGTTCCCATGGGGAACAGGGTCAAGACGGATTTGCATATGGCTGGGTCCAAACTGGAATGGCATGGGCAGCAAAAAAACGATGGATTTAGGCCCAGATCACTGTACTGGGGGTGAATGTTTGACAATGTTCAGCATTCCGTCCATCACTTGTTGTTTTTTGCTTTGTCGCCCTAAGTGGGAAGGGTATGCCCAGACGTGGGTCCCGTGCTTCCCATGCCACTGGATTCAAGCTAGCCTGGCTGATGAGGGGTGAAACCCAGAAACCGGTCCCAGGATGCTTGTTTCCAGTCCAGGGAAGACCTGGCCTAGCAGTTCGGGCTGGACTGTTCCCATGGGGAACAGGGTCAAGACTGATTTGCATATGGCTGGGTCCAAACTGGAATGGCATGGGCAGCAAAAAAATGATGGATTTAGGCCCAGATCACTGTACTGGGGGTGAATGTTTGACAATGTTCAGCATTCCGTCCATCACTTGTTGTTTTTTGCTTTGTCGCCCTAAGTGGGAAGGGTATGCCCAGACGTGGGTCCCGTGCTTCCCATGCCACTGGATTCAAGCTAGCCTGGCTGATGAGGGGTGAAACCCCGAAACCGGTCCCAGGATGCTTGTTTCCAGTCCAGGGAAGACCTGGCCTAGCAGTTCGGGCTGGACTGTTCCCATGGGGAACAGGGTCAAGACTGATTTGCATATGGCTGGGTCCAAACTGGAATGGCATGGGCAGCAAAAAAACGATGGATTTAGGCCCAGATCACTGTACTGGGGGTGAATGTTTGACAATGTTCAGCATTCCGTCCATCACTTGTTGTTTTTTGCTTTGTCGCCCTAAGTGGGAAGGGTATGCCCAGACGTGGGTCCTGTGCTTCCCATGCCACTGGATTCAAGCTAGCCTGGCTGATGAGGGGTGAAACCCCGAAACCGGTCCCAGGATGCTTGTTTCCAGTCCAGGGAAGACCTGGCCTAGCAGTTCGGGCTGGACTGTTCCCATGGGGAACAGGGTCAAGACTGATTTGCATATGGCTGGGTCCAAACTGGAATAGCATGGGCAGCAAAAAAACGATGGATTTAGGCCCAGATCACTGTACTGGGGGTGAATGTTTGACAATGTTCAGCATTCCGTCCATCACTTGTTGTTTTTTGCTTTGTCGCCCTAAGTGGGAAGGGTATGCCCAGACGTGGGTCCCGTGCTTCCCATGCCACTGGATTCAAGCTAGCCTGGCTGATGAGGGGTGAAACCCCGAAACCGGTCCCAGGATGCGTGTTTCCAGTCCAGGGAAGACCTGGCCTAGCAGTTCGGGCTGGACTGTTCCCATGGGGAACAGGGTCAAGACTGATTTGCATATGGCTGGGTCCAAACTGGAATGGCATGGGCAGCAAAAAAACGATGGATTTAGGCCCAGATCACTGTACTGGGGGTGAATGTTTGACAATGTTCAGCATTCCGTCCATCACTTGTTGTTTTTTGCTTTGTCGCCCTAAGTGGGAAGGGTATGCCCAGACGTGGGTCCCGTGCTTCCCATGCCACTGGATTCAAGCTAGCCTGGCTGATGAGGGGTGAAACCCCGAAACCGGTCCCAGGATGCTTGTTTCCAGTCCAGGGAAGACTTGGCCTAGCAGTTCGGGCTGGACTGTTCACATGGGGAACAGGGTCAAGACTGATTTGCATATGGCTGGGTCCAAACTGGAATGGCATGGGCAGCAAAAAAACGATGGATTTAGGCCCAGATCACTGTACTGGGGATGAATGTTTGACAATGTTCAGCATTCCGTCCATCACTTGTTGTTTTTTATAATTGTTTATTGACTAATGATTCTCTTAGTAGTTACTGCTTGATTACATTGATTATTGATGCCACTGGTCACTGCTTGATTAGAATACTCCATACGATCCAAAAGGTTTATCGGCCTATACGCGTCTCCTTGTAAGATTACTTACTAAGGACCAGGCACGCTAGCATTTGTCTTGTGGTCTACTTGACTGGACACAAGAATGATACAGCAAAGTGTTATTGTTAGAGTCAACGGCTGGGTACATGCAGCTAGTTGTCTCAGATTGTCAGTATGAGAATGGTTCTTCTCACTTCTTAGTTAATGGTACACAGCTGCACTAGCCTATTCTCTGCCCTCTTGCTCCTCATGCACCAAATGTTTACTTTAACTCTCCAATATTGGCATTTTCTTTCGGCATTCTACGTGCAATCTCTTCAGTAAGAAAAATGCTCCATAGCACTCCAACTTTGTGGTTTAGTCCTGTACCCAAGACAGAAAATGCCAGAAGAGTGCAGATGCACCTTCCATTTTGCTACAGTCTCTTTTTTTCTCCTAACTATAGCAGTTTTATAACTGTGTGGATCCTCTATATTGTGCCCTTTTCAAGCCTTGGTAACAAAACAGTTAGATAAATCGAGAGACTGGGGGCTGAAGGACTGTTTGGATTTGGCAACTGCACTGTTATCTTCCTTCCACACCTTTTGTATGACAAAACAACGGATGCCTTTACCACCGATGCCTTAACAACACAGTTTTTACAACGCACCTACCAGTACAACTCATGTCTTTACCATGCATACCATTACCACAAACATATGTAGAGGTCCATTATAGGTGACATTACCACACATACTATTACCTTGCATGCCATTACCTCGCATACCTTTACAACCCATTATTGCAATATGTTAAAATAAATTGTTTTGCAGTAAAAAACTATTGCTATAAATGCCGGAATATTACCGAAAACAAGGGAGCAGAGTAACATTTTGGTACACATATTTTACATAGAATAAGTATTAAAAAATAATGTCAACATAGAGCTACCATGTTAATAAATGCTTTTACATTTTTTACATTTCTTACATTTGCACAGCAGTCCTTCATTTATTTTAAGCCTTATATGAAGCTTGCCCCCGATCAAGATGGCTATCATGAAATGTGAAGAAGGTAAAATAAAATGATTTTTAATCCAAACAAATTAAATATATGTTCACTCAGATTGTAAACCGCAATAAATAATACATTCCAATCCACCATTTTGTGCTCAGTGGTACACTGAGTTTGATTGTAACCACATGCACCAGAGAGAGTAGGAGAGAAAAACAGTTTTCTGTTCACACACTGCCATCTATCCGCACAAGGTGTAAATTAAACACCCTCATTATTAACTAGCAAAATCCCCAAAGCAATTACTAATAACATTTATTTTAAATCTTACACAGAATATTCAGATTACGTCCGCACTATGTTTTGTGAGTAAATTTACTGGATTGCTAACAGAGTAAGTCAACATACAAAGATTTTTTAGAATAAAAAAATGAGAATACACCTGTAATTTCAAAAATATATATATTCAAATAAATAACGTTGTAGTACAGGGAATGGGGTACATAATTACTAACTTATATCTGCCTGGTAACTTAACTCAGAGAAGGTGCTAGTTAGTGACTGGGGCAAAATTACTATTCTAACTCTATTGAGTACTTACCTCAGGGAAGGTGCTGGACATTGACTCGGGGAAGGGACGTAGATTCTAGGTGGGGATGTTTGGGGTGTTACAGCCCCAGCCCCTAGAAAAAGTATTTTCTTGTATAGTTGGGTACAAGGGCTTTGAGTCAGGTATTGTGAAATGTCAGTCGGGTTTCAGCATCAATTTTTACATACACACAGACAAAAACACACACCCTCTTTCTCACTCCCTGCTTTGTAAGTCCTAAAAAATCTTGATTATTTGACAAAAAATTGTGTTTTCTCTCTTAGTACTTCTCCCAGCCAACATTCCTCTCCCTTTCCCCTGCCCCTTAGGCCCCTCTCATACATCCAGCATGTTGTATAATGTATTTAAACATTATCTGCCAGTCTGATTGTTGGTAAATCTGAGGCTCACCCCCCCCAGTCTAACTGACCAAACTATGCCCCTGACTGGGGGGACAAAATTACTGTTCTAACTCCACAGGGTATCTCTCTCAGGGAAGGTGCTAGACGGACACTGACTTGGGGCGGGTGGCAAAATTACTATTCGAACTCTGCCAGGTAACTACCTCAGGGAAGGTGCTGGACAGTGACGACTGGGGGGCAAAATTACTATTCTAACTCCATAGTGTACTTCCCTCAGGGAAGGTGCCCGGCAGTGACTGGTGGGCAAAATTACTTTTCTAACTCCTCTGAGTGCTTACCTCAGGGAAGGTGCAGCCCAGTGTTTGGGGGGCAAAATTACTATTCTGTTTCTGATGGCCACTTACCTCAGTGAAAGTGCTGGACAGTGACGGGAGTAGCCAAATTAATATCCTAACTCCACCAAGTACTTACCTTGCCTGTTGATTGGCACCGCACTTACTAATTTTACATCACCACATATTTACCTTTATTTCTTTTCAAAAGACTGTGTAATAGCAAAATATATATTTCAAAATCAAATAGGAGAAAGGTCAGCAGACTTCAGAAAAACAGTGAATAAAAAAATAAAAACCTTTTCAGGTAAATATTCTGTTACAATGTACGTAGAACCAAATCTAACAAATTTCTTTCTACAGGCTACAAAGATTAGGACATACATTTCTCTCATTTTTCACAAGAGTAATCAAATTTTTTCACAATCCCAACAATAAACTGTGAAAAGCCATTTTCCCTCAGCAGGTACATTGGTCACAAAACATAAACCACAGTTTTACACTATAGCATCCGCAAAACATCTCCTTTTTCACATTTCTACACAACAAATCCCCCGAAACAAAGATCCAGCCACTGGAAAAATCAAAAGAAATTTTACCACACAACCAAGAACAAATTTAGGAAAGGATAAATACCATCTCAAGTAAAAATTCTGTAAACAGCAAATCATAAGCAGTTATATCAACTTTCTTTCTATAGGCTACAAAGATTAAAATTTCTCTCATTTTTCCTAGGAATAATACTTTTTTTTTGCAATTACAATACCGTCTCAAATAATCATGCAAAACATATTAGCAAACAAAATGAATCACACTTTTAAAACATAGCATGTAAAAAACATTTGTTTCCTTATTTTTCAACAGGTCACTATACCATGGCTTGCAGAAATCAGGTGAACTTTGGGCATTCACAAAGAGGCAATAGGTTACAGAAGTATGGTAGCTATCTTTAGGAGTGGATAACTGAGCCCAGGAGTCATTGGAGTTTTGTGCAGTAGTTTTTATCCCATTGAAAGGCATAGTAGTTACTGTGGGTGACACTGTGGAAAGGACCTTAGACCATTACCACTCTGTCTCGACAATGGAGATTGAGGTGTGAGAAAATGTGTAGCACATTAGAATGCTAGCATCTACCTCCAGTGAACCCTGTAGCTTGGGGCGTGGTCAACCGCCGAAGATGGAGGCTATGTAATGCTTGAGCTTCCGGGCCCAAGCCAGGGAATCCACTTCCCCTGCACTTCTTTTGAGGCATCCTGTGTGCTTGCAGTGCCATAAGCACACTGAGCCTCCAGGGAACTCGAATCCGGTGCCTGAGAGTGCAGATGCAATGGTGGCCCTAGGTCAGGTGAATGGTGGCCGCTCTGCTGGGGCCTAACCATGTGGACACGCCACAACAAAGGTTGCTGCCAGGATGGCAACGAGGCGGAAGCTAATTCTCCCAGGCAGCGCCCCTGGACCTGTGCAAATGAGCAGCAGCTACCCCTCCCATGCCATTTCCAGTATAATGGGCAAGTACTGCATTGCAACTCCACGGCATCTGTAAATCCATCCGGATGCTAAGACTATGTGGATGGAGTTGACAGCTCTGTAGCCCGTCACTGGCTGAAGGTCTTGTAGTGCAGGAGCGACCCCCTATTGTAGGAAGCATGACTGTCTGATAGATCAGGGCAGGAGGAAAAAACACACCTCGGCAAGACCGTCGGTATGGGACCTGGGGGCCTAAGTGTATGATGGAGAGTGGGGGACCACGAGCAGGCCTGAACCCAATACTCGCTGAGTTGTGATCGGAGCCATGGAGCAGCGGTCTGAGAAAGACTGGGCATAGCTCTGAAGTGCAGTAAATACACAAACACAATGTGGAGCATGATTACTGGGCTTGGCTTTCAAACACAGCACCCAACACCCTTGAGCTTCTAGTGACTGCGGCATCAGCACTACCGGATGCTGTCAGCACCACCCTGATATGAAGAGACATATCCGACTCTCCCTGTTGCTCGAAGACTGCGATACCTGAACATTCTCACTGGGCACAACTGGCTGGACAACCCTCCGACTCCCTGTGCCAGAGTGAAGGCCATCGCACTTGCTCCTACTGGTATGGATCATTCTACTTAAAACATAATGTACCGAGAGCAGTCCACCCCCCTAATTTCTATGATCTATGGTCAACATTGCACAATTAACAGGCATGTTATATAACTCCCAAACACTCTACTGTGTGATTACAATTGTCTACTGCTCTGCTGACACTGGGCTGGGGTGTCATCTGGAACTGTGCTGTTGTCTTTCACTGCACGATCTCAAACAGGAGCATAGGGCAGGATTGTACTTAGTGTCCTCTGGTGAAATTCTGCAGATGGTGGGGTGCTGGACTAGCACGCAGTTGGCTGCTGAGGGCACTGTAAAAGGTGTGAACTACACTTGGGAGCCTTTGGTATTGCACAGAGTGCTCTCTCCATCTGCCTCCTTCTTACTCCTAAAGGCGGAGGCTGACAAGTCCTCAACATGGGGCATACTAGAGCCAAGACCATGGAGCCTCATGATGCCACTCGTTCTCACTCCATTCCTACTCTCACTCCATGTGCCTGAAGTTTGTATACCCCCAAAATTGGCCACCCCTCTTCTGGATAAACTTCATGGCATTTTACAAGAGATATGTGAGTCCAGATTAGCCATAGAAAAAAGACTGTGCCCTATAATGACCAATCTCAGTCTCCACAAAAAATTGACTGACAAGAGTTCGGTTCAACGCAACAACCCTTTCCTCAATGCTACCCTGGCTGACCAAACAAACCAGTACAGTTGCTCAGCTCTGTAAACAGGTGGACGTACTTCAGGAGCATATTGCGGATGCCAAGGGGCAAGCGTGTCGGTACAATGTCCATATTTGTGGCATGCCAGAGAGAGTTGAGGGTTCCAATACCACACAATATGTGGAGGACTAGCTACAGAGCACTGTGTTACTGACGGGCCTGTCAGAGGTGTTTACAGTTGAGAGGGTGCATCAGGTACCAACACGTAGACCAACACCCAGTGCACTGCTGTGTCCATTCATAGCCTGCGTTCTGAACTTCAAGGGCCGGGACGTAATCCTCCTGTGCGTCAGAAAGAATGCACCCATTACAATGGACAATGTATGGATCTCATTGTTCCCAGACTAAACGTTTGCAGTTCAATGTCAGCTTTCACCCTACCAGACAATTATTCAAAGAGGGACTGACGTACGCCCTTCGTTTTCTGGCCAAACTTAAAGTGCTCCACGACCAACGCTTCCTCTTTTTTGAGACACAAGAGGCCGTCTGAGATTGTTTGGAGAAGTAGTACCCCACTTCCTGGTAACCTGATGCCCCAGAGACACCGGCACCTAAAGCGTAATGGTCACCCCAGAAACAGCACCGTGGCCAGGCGCTAGAATCCCAATCGGAATGCCTCCATTTCCACAACAGGCCCCGGAGGGCAACAGGGATGTGCTAGCTTAGGCTACCTCCTTACTGGACCCATGGTCGTGCACCAGCTCCAGTTCATCGCCTGGCAGTTTATAGACTCTGACTCCAGCTGAAGTATGGCACTCTTTCCTTCAGTTACCTCAGACTGCCAATGATCTCCTTGGTTGACTGTTCGTAAGTACTGCTGCATGTGGGAGATCATTTTTGAGAAAAGGATGCGAACTGTGAGGCGTCCACTCTTCGAGTTAACACCGTGGGTTCTGAGGAGAGCCATCCTCTTCTGGAGTTTACAGGATATTCCTCTTCTTAACATTAACTAAAGGTGGGCCCCCCTGTCTACGGGATGTCATCATAAACATGTTTCTTGTTTCCTCTTCTGGAATGACATTTCTTGCCTCCTCTAATGTTATAGAATCCGGGGCTCTAGGGAGATGCACGTCTGGGTGGTTTCCAGTTTTCACTATTGACTCTATGACTGAAGTATTGATGTGTGCCCCAGTAGCAATTGCACCACTGGTTTTGTTGTTGTTATGTTGTTGTTTTTACAGTTTTGGCCGAATGAATATTCATTGCTTGACCTTGTATTGGGGGTTTGTTTTAGGTTACAAATCATCGTCACATGCCATTCGTACATTTGGTTTGGTTGTACGCTGGGTGGAGGGTGGGTCTCTTTGTCATGTCATGATAAACAATGCTATCTACTGAAAGTAAATATAGCATAGTTACTTGGAACATCAAGAGCATGGGAACGACACAGAAAAGTTACAGAATACTGGCACAATTGCATTGCCGGAAGGCTAATTCACCTGTTTGCATGAGACCCATCTCAATGCCTCTGAAACCTGTAAGTTGCGCAAAAAATGGATGGGGCAGCTATTTCATACCTCATTCCCTGCCTCTCCATGAGGTGGGGTAATCTGGCTGTGAACAGGGGTTTCCTTTCAGGCACTGCCAATGACTGTTATGTTCTTGTCAGGGAAATACTAGATGGATCACCGCTGGTACTTGGTAGCATTTATTCACCTAACTCAGAACAAGACATCTTTCTAGCTCATTTATCTACAGTTCTCACAGATTTGGAGCAATATCCATGGCTACTAGGTGGGGACTTCAATGCTGTATTGGATAGAGAACTGGACTGCACCCACCCTCCTCTACCTAGTGCAGGTTCGATTTGACAGGCAAGAGTGCTGTGGCAGTGGGTTCAGTGATGGTCCCTGTTTGATGCTTGGTATGGTCATAATCAGGGTATGTGATAATATTCATTCTATATGCCAACACATCAAGTGCACACACACCTCAATAGAATCCTGTGTACTAGTTCTCGCCAAGCACAGGTCCCTCGTGCTACATAGATAGGCAAAACTTTATCGGACCATAGTCCCCTGGAGCTCACTCTATCAAGGGCTTGAGGGCTGACTCCTATCCTCACCTGGCAAATGCAGCCTTGCTTTTGGAGGATGCAGTGTTTTGGACACAATTGCAAATACAATTGACACCTACTTTGTTGAAAACACAAACTTCCTCGCCAGTGGTTGAGCTGGAGCTTTAACGTAGTGTTATGGGGATCATCCATTGGTGCAGTCATGGGGGCCCGCCAGACAATCCTTCACGTTCTGAAGCGCATTGAGAGCAATTTAGGATTACTAGAAAAAGCTACAGTTGAAAATGAAGGCATACTTCGGCAGCTGCAAGAGGCCAGATTCAGCTATGCTGAGCTCCTTGAGCGCTGACCCACATCGAGGCTGACAAATCCAGTGCGCTGCTGGCACACATGATAAGACCAATACTTTCACCCACTCCTATTCTTTCTATACTTCTACACTTACACCACAGCATGATCATGTAGCCATACAACTAGATATTAATACCACATTCTGTGAATTTTATACCTCCCTGTATGCGGCCCCTCGCACACCGGTAGATCCCATTGCCTTTCACTCCTTTCTAGATGCACTCCTCTCTAGGTGCCCCATTCACTCCAGGCGAAATCTGGAATGCTATGCAGGAGCTTTCCCGTAACAAAACACTTGGCTCATATGGCTTCTCCGTAGAATTCTATGCCACATTTGCCAGTCGATTGGTACCCCAGTTGGAACAGCTTTATAAAATTGCTCTGGAGTAGGTGATGTTACCGCACACTACCAGATAGGCCTTTGTCACCTCCCTTTTAAAACCAAGTAAGCCCCCAGACCAAGTGCACTCTTAAGGCCCTTTATCATTACTCAACACTGAATATAAAATCCTAAGCAAGGTATTGGTGTGCCAGTTCCTTCCCCTGCTTCCTGCTAATCCACATTGATCAATGTGGTTTTGTTTTGTGCCATAACATTTCACTTAACATACACAACTTCTACTAGGTTATGGATCCTGCTTGTGCTCAATACCCAATGGCCGGTTATCTATCGTTGGACTTCCAGCGTGCCTTTGACACCCTGAGCTGGGACTACATGTTTGCTGCCTTGACACATTTTGGCATCCATCCTACATACCTACGCTGGGTTAAATTATTGTGCACCAGTGCCTCCGCACGAGTTAGGACAGGCCCACAAATTTATTCTCCATACTCAGTGGGCCGTGGCACTCGACAGGGATGCCCGCTTTCCGTGTTACTCTTTGTTTTGGCACAGGAACCACTAGCACAATGGATTCAGCAGGACTCACAGGATGGGGGGTTCCCCAGGGTCCCACGATACATGCTGTCTCTTTATATGATGATGATATGTTGTTGCATGTGAAGGATCTCCAAGCTGACTTGTCAGTGCTCTCACATTTGATGCCCGTATTTGGTGACCTTTCTGGTGTTTGCGCCAGCTATGATGAAAAATATGCCTTTTCATTCGCAGACACATATCCTAGGCCTATACTACCCTTTGGTGTGTACATCTTCAAATGGCATTCCACACTTTCTGTTATTTAGACATCCAAATAAACAGTGAAACCCAAGGTTTGTTAGACAGGACTGCAAATTAGCTTCTGGATCACCTTACCATTGTCTGTAGTGGGTCGCTTAACCCTTGCCAAAATGGTCATGTTGCCCCTACTACTTTATCACTTTGTGTACTGGCTAGTGCTGATACAGGCACAAATTTACAAAGCACTAAACACACTATTGACTGAAGTGATATGGGGAAATGGACGGCATAGAGTTGGCTTGACCAAGCTGCAGCTGTTCCCCGATAAGGGTGGGATGAACGCTCCGGATGTAAAGGCCTACTGCGTGGCAGGACAGCTGCAATGGCTATCCTATTGGCTAGCAGAACATAATCTGTCA
The DNA here is from genome assembly GCF_031143425.1 of Pleurodeles waltl. Taxonomy (NCBI): domain Eukaryota; kingdom Metazoa; phylum Chordata; class Amphibia; order Caudata; family Salamandridae; genus Pleurodeles; species Pleurodeles waltl. The sequence goes on along the minus strand of NC_090449.1, from coordinate 460,377,835 downwards.
GGTATAGGATACACATACACCATGCTCAATCAGGGGAAACTGCATAGTCTATTCTGCCCTGGCACTGCAGTGCCTTTCCCTTGCCCCATTCTATTACGTACAGCTGTAGAATTTTGGGGAGTGTCTCTTCGTTATACTGCCCATTGTGTGCTTTAAGCCCAGAATATTCCTTTGCCCTCATGTACCCTAACGCTGAAAAGGCTTGCTTCCTGGGAATAGGGGAGTGATAACATTGGGACCACTGTTTGAGGGTGGTACTCTCATGCCTCATACAGATTTTGTGCATACACATGGTCTGCCAGAAACATTGTTTTAACCCATGCTAGTATAATTCGCTATGTCCACCAACATTGGGCACCAGACGGTTCTGAACCGTATACTCATGATTTTATACAGGCGATGCATGTTATGGGACACAACTGTCATCTCATTCTAGGTCTGCGCACACACCTACTGGTTTCCCTGACTCCCCTGTGCACAAGTAGGAAGAAGATCTTGCACGTAACCTTTTAGACAAAGAATGGGCCTTCCTCCTTACCCGGGTCAGATTTCATTCAATACCCGCTTCAGATTTATTCACTTCTCCATTCTACATCAAGCCTATCTTACAGCACACAAACTTCACACTATGTTACATAATATATCCTCTGCCTGTCTCCGTTGTTGGAATCAGGATGAGGATCTTCTGCATATGCTATTGGCCTGTGCTCACTATCTACTTCTTGGGCAGGTATCTGCACGGCGTTATCTGAGCTATCTGATCTTGATTATTGGTACACAGTGGAACACTGCTGTTGGAAATGGCCCGTTTTGCAGGGTTACCCCACACTTTTTGCCTTCCTCCTCTTCTTTTTCTGGCCTTCTTTCTGTTGGCCTTAGGGCTCTGAGCCCTTTACCACTGCTGACCAGTGCTAAAATGCACATGCTTCTCCCCTAAACATTGTAACATTGGTGTATCCACAACTGGCATACTTAATTTACATGTAAGTCCCTTGTAAAGTGATATACCATATACCCAGGGCCTGTAAATTAAATGCTATTAATGGGCCTGCAGCACTGATTGTGCCAAGCACAGAAGTAGACTTTCAATCCCTCTCAGGCCAGCCACTGCAATGCCTGTGTGTGCAAGTCACTGCCACTTCGACTTGGCATTTAGAATCTCTTGCCAAGCCTTGAACTCTCCATTTATTACGCATGTCACCTCTAAGGGAAGCCCTAGGTAGCCCATAGGGCAGGGTGCTATGTTAGTAAAAAACAGGGTATGTACTTTTCAGTTTTATATATCCTGGTATTGAAAAACTCCCAAAGTCGTTTTTTACTACTGTGAGGCCTACTCCTCTCATAGGCCAGCTCTTGGAATTCCCTAATATATTTGAAAGCTGTAATTCCTGATCAGAAAGGAGTAGCAATATCAAGTTTCATATCATTGGAATGGTAATGATAAACCATCTTTACCGGTAAAGCTGGATCCAACAGCACTATTTTACAAATGCCACTTTTAGAAAGTGTGCATTTCTCTGCTCTTACTGCTCTGTGTGCCTTTGAGCCTGTCTCTAATACATGTCTGGACTAGGTTACAGCTATACGTTGTACATTCCCCCTAGACAAGCACAAATACAGGAAGGGTAAGTGTGACAAAGGACTCATCTGCCTTCATCAGCATTCTGAAGGGCTTTCCTTGACTGGAAGTGTGGAGGAGAGATAACTTTTACACTTCAATAGGGAAGTGCCTGTCCCCACACAAAGTGCTGATTACCCCTACTGGTTGTCCAGAGCCAGGACTAGGAAGAAAGCATCTTGGTGCACTTTAAGGAGCTGCTTTAAAGTGACCCCACTTCAAAGGCACATTTGGGTATAAGTACTGGGTCTCTGACCCTACCAAATCACTACACCTCTGGACTTGGGAAGAACTCTGCTGGAGTAAAGACTGCTTGTCACAGTGTCCTTTCCTCGGGATCCACACGTCGCTGAACAAAAGGCCCACCTTCCGGCTCACCACCTCAGAAAGCTATTATAGCAAAGAGTTATGATGAAGCCAGTCGGGGGGAGGGAATTAGGGTAGGGAACAGCAGGGAGAGAGATCTGAAAAGTAAAGGTTAGAACAAATATGCATTTACTCATCAATAGACTCTTGACTTAATGCGTTTCCGAGATATCAGTTGGAGACCTCTTTTGAAATGAGGGCAAAGCCCCTTCTTTGAAACATGGAACAAGAGTAAACTACGACCTCAGAATGAAGGGACAGCAAGAACTTTGAACTATGATTATACGCAGAATATCAATCCTGTAACATCTATGTATTCACAACATAAGCCTTTGATCATGACTTAGAAAATCTCAAAGAATTAAATATGCTTTTCACATCTTAAGCTTTTCAAAGAACAATGAAAACTATGATTTGCTTATCTCCAGAAATACTTTCACATTCACAACAATAAATGCCAAAAAGTTTTACTCATTGAACTTGAAGCGCATTACTTAATAATACCAGGAAGCACTTTTATTCAAGTAGCCTTGAATCACTTAGATTGTTGTGCCAAGAAGCTTTTACTCCTGTGAACTGAAGCATCTGAATTGTCATGTCAAGAGCGCTTTACATCTGTGAACTGAAGCGCTTGAATTGCTATGCCAAGAGCGCTTTACATCTGTGAACTGAAACGCTTTGAATTGTTGTGCCAAGAGCGCTTTACATCTGTGAACTGAAGCGCCTGAATTGTCGTGCCAAGAGCACTTTATATCTGTGAACTGAAGCATCTGAATTGTCATGCCAAGAGCGCTTTACATCTGTGAACTGAAGCGCTCGAATTGCCGTGCCAAGAGCAGTTTACATCTATGAACTGAAGCGCCTGAATTGTTGTCCCAAGAGCGCCTTACATCTGTGAACTGAAGCACCTGAATTGTTGTGCCAAGAGCGCTTTACATCTGTGAACTGAAGCGCTCAAATTGCTGTGCCAAGAGCGCTTTACATCTATGAACTGAAGCACCTGTATTGTCGTGCCAAGAGCGCTTTACATCTGTGAACTGAAACGCTTTGAATTGTTGTGCCAAAAGAGCGCTTTACATCCGTGAACGGAAATACTTTGAATTGCTGTGCACAAAAGCACTTTACATCCGTGAACTGAAACGCTTTGAATTGCTGTGCCAAAAGAGCGCTTTACATCTGTGGTCGGAAACGCTTTGAATTGCTGTGCACAAAAGCACTTTACCTTTTGGAAGTAATGACTTCCTCCAAACTTGGATTCAGCAAGGCCTTACCGCTATGAGTACGACCTACTCGTTTTTGAATGCACCATGGAAACAAGGATACTTTGGTTAGATGACACTGTGCCATTCAGGAACTCTGCTCTTCTCCAGAGAAACCCCCACGAGATCTGGCTGCATCAAAGCTTTCAAAATAGTGAGCAACGTGCTTGGGTGTGGCTGGGCTTTATAGGCCTGCCACACCCCAAGATGTCTGCTGCCTCTAAAAACATGGGAATTGTAGTCCCTTCATAGAATAGCAATGATAAGTGTATCTTGTCCACCAATGTCCTGAACCTGCAGCTCTATGAGCTTTGCCACAGGGCAGACGATACTGATGGTCACCTTTGGAACAAGAGGGGATGACAAGTGGTGTGCATAAAGCGCCGCAGAGTCACGCAGCGTCATTTCGGGCGAGACCTGGACCGCGCCTGGCCTTATTCCTGACACTGCTTTGGTGTAAAGATTCCCACCTTGCTTGGAATGACTGTTCCAAGGAACTGCTTCTCTGCTTTGCTGAGCTGCCCTGCTGCCTGCTGATCTCTGCCCAGCTGATGACAAGGACTGGAACCATCCTGCTGAACCCAGAGTGACTCCAAGTGCTTGCTGGGTTGTCCACTGTTCTTCTGCAGTCTCTGGGACATCAAAGTCTTCCTGCAACTCTCCTGGTGATGCTGGACTCTGCCATCTGTAAGTCCTACAATTGCCCGCCTCCAGTCCTAGGCATCAGAAGTGGGTTCTGCAGCTGATTTCTGCCAGAAACCGACGCTTCACCTCAAGTGTGTGAGAAATTCCCACCCTTTGCTACTTCAATGCAGAGGGCTGTTTGATTACAGCAGATTCACAGGCTACAGGGCCCAACGACGACGCTCTGCGGTTACAGGGACGTTATAGTTATGTTCTGAATTTACTCATACAAAACCATAGACATTCATAGAAGGCGCGACTTATAGTTACCTTAAGGCGCAAGTTATAGTTACTTAAAAGAACTCTAAATATAACTGCAGAATTTTTATGGTTTTCCACAAATAAATTCAGAAGCTAACTATAAAGTCACTGTAACCTTTGTTTTTTTCAGTGACATTCTATGTTTTTTTAAAGTAATGCAATTTTAATTACTATAAATTATTCCAACCTTCTGCTTCGGCCGTGCACAGAGGGAGTTGGTCGCAAGGCCCTTATAACCAACCAGTTCTGCGCCACGCACAGTCTTTGGCCATGGGCAGAGCAGGTTGGCCACAGGGCCTGTCTCAGTGATTGGATCTGTGAGTGGGTGCGTGAGTTTTTGAGTGGGTCTGAAAGTGGGTGTTTGAGTCTGAGTTGGTGTGTGAGTGGGCACATGAGTCTCTGAGTGCATGTATGAGTGAATGAATTAGTGAATGAATGACTGTAGTTTTTCTTTCAAATTATTCCATATTTGTGAATAATTCACAATTTTTTTTGTGAATATTGCACATTGTGATGCAAATGTATTTTAAACTCATAATTTACCCCTAAAACACACCTATATTACACCCCTGGGGTCAGGGCACCGTCACCCTGACCTCTTATGCCACTTTAAATTTGGATTTTTACCCCGGTGATCATATCCTGTGAAATAAAATGGCAACCACAACTTTCGAGTTAGGTTGCAGTCAGCCAATTGCACCATTTCCTTTTGCACGAGACTTTGCAAAAAAAATCGCATATTTTGTGAATTATTAGCAAAATATTTGTGTAGCAATCGCAGCCAGAGGTATACAAATGTATTTTACCTTTATTATCTCAAAACCTACTAAACAGATTTACACCAAATAAGCGACAGTGTGATCTGCGTAACGAAAGCTAGATTTCTGCCATATTTGGTGTAATTCCGTCCAGCGGTTCGAGCTGTAGACATGTCTAAAGATCCTACAGGAATTAACATGGGAAATACAACTTTTTTCACACACCCTATTTTTCGGTGCCTCCGCTTGACGGATCACCCCAAAATCTCATGCGTAACAAGAATCACAGCTACACTTTTTGGGTAAAAGTTCATGAAGATTTGTTAAACAGTGCTAAAAATATAGGCAAGTCAAAAAACTTTTTTATGGAAACATGGTCCTAACTATAACTACCTAGTGGCGACCGCCACTTGGTAATATATATATATATATATATATATATATATATATATATATATATATATATAAGGAGTCCTGCTGTTCTTCCTGCGCTCGCCTATCGAGGTGGGTGCTCAGACAATGGGCACAGGACCCATTCAATATATGCAGCACAAAAAATTCGAACGATGGCAGTCCATGCAGATTACTGTCCTTTATTTATATCCAAAATTTCATATCAGTCCATGTAACTCAGAAATCACAGATTTTAGGGCAACGCGTTTCAACCTTCACGGTCTTCCTCCTTGGCCCTCCAAGTATTCAAGTCATGTGACCCATTCTACTCTTTATATAAACACTGATCCATTGCATAGACATAGAATAAATCTTTTTTTAATTTTTTTATATATTACCGTGTGCATTCTACGTCTATTTTGATTTTGAAATATCAATTACCCAAGTACCCAAATCATCTCTAGTATTCACCATTTTTCATCCAACCTTCAAAGTTAACCTAATAAACAATGTGTCAATATCTTCACCATTGTTTTCGAACTGGTGGGGTGACCACATGACTTTACTAACAAAATTACAAAATAATACTAAAAAATACAAAACTCTGAAACCCTGACCCAGTTCTCCCAATTCTTAACAATATCTGACTATCCAATATGAACATGAAGTTCTTCATCCTTATTCAATCCCCAGGGGAAACAACAGTTTAATCGAATAATGTTTTCAGATTCTAACTTCCTCAATTGTTTCTCTCTGTCACCCCCCCTTGGGGTACCCAGTACCCTGGTGCGCTACTGGGTACGTGGTGTCCTTATTCACTATTGCTCACCAATGTTCTAAAATACTTTTTTTGAGGGGAAAAATTGTGCTTCAAACATATTGCAGCCCACATGGGCACTCAATAACATAAATAGCAAAATCTGAAGTACAATTGATACATTTCTTAATGTTCTCTTTCTTGCCCGTGGGTAATGTATACTGTTTACGACTGGTGCTATATCTGCATGCTTTACATTTGGAACATTTGTAGAAACCTAGTTGTGTATCTAAAAAGGTTCCCTTCTTTCTCCTTGCATAACTATGTACCAAGATATCTCTCAATTAACTACTTTTCTTATATGTTATCATCGGTAGAGGGCTGACTAACCGACCAATCACTTTATCAGCCTTAATTAGATGCCAATATTTCATAAGAATCTTTTTAACTTCCAGTGAGTTTGCATTAAAGGTTGTCACAAATCTCGTGGAATTAAGGTCAGTATCTTTCTTTTTTGGAACTAATAGCTTTTCCCTTTGGACTTCTCCTGCCTTAGGGGCAGGCGTTCTTGATAACTTTATACGGATATCCCCTGAATCTGAACCTCTGTATCATTGTTTCTTGTTCCCTGTCAAAGTTTTGTCGTGTACTGCTGTTCCTCTTTGCTCTAAGCAATTCCCCATCGGGAATGCTCCATTTAACACTGGGTGGATGGTGACTTGCGGCGTGTAGGATACTGTTTCCCGCTGTGGTTTTCCTGAACAATCTAGTGTGTAAAGTGCCTTCTTCCACACTGACCTCTACATCTAAAAATTCCATGATCTGTCTGTGTATTTTATAAGAAAATTGTAAATTCAAGTTGTTATTTGGTAAAGAATTCATAAATTCATATAACAGTGATTCTGAACCAACCCAGATCTTGAATATATCGTCAATATATTGTGTCCAGAAAATATTATGCTGGAACCATTTAAAATTCTCATCCGCCATCACCCATTGTGTTTCCCACCACCCCATAAACAGACAGGCATAACTCGGAGCAAAGCAACTCCCCATTGCAGTCCCATTTGTTTGTTTAAACCACTGATCCTCAAATATAAAGAAATTATTTTCCAAACAGAACCTTAACCTGCTCAGAAGTAACTCAGAATGTTCCAAGAGTCTAATAGGTTTGTCTCTGAAAAAATGTCTGCATGCCTGAATTCTCTTCTCATGTGGAATGCACGAATACAGCGATACAACATCTATAGTCACCATAATGTAATGGGTTTGCCACGGGATACCTTGTATTTTTGTCAAAAAATCCGTAGTATCTCTGCAATAAGAACTCAAATTAAATACAAACGGACTTAAGAAATGATCTAAGTAAATAGAAGCATTCTTTAAAAGGCTACCTCTTGCTGAAACTACTGGTCGGCCTGGAGGGTTACAGATATCCTTGTGTATCTTAGGTAACAGATAAAAGCAAGGTGCCAATGGTTTCCGTACCAGTAAAAACTTATACTCGTCCTCAGAAAGCAGACCTCTGCTAATACTGTCAGACAAAAAATCATGGAACCTGCTTATAGATTGCCGATACGCTGAAACAGTGGATATCTCATAGCAATTTGAGTCTAACAATTGTCTCTTGGCTTCTTTTTGATATTTCAATGCATCCCATAACATGACATTACCCCCCTTGTCTGCTGGTTTAATGGCAAAGGAAGATGCTTTGTTTAGGGATATTAATGCCGACCATTGACCTGGGGTTAGACTTTGTGCAAATACATTGTTCGCTTTCTTCCCCAATTTAAATAATTTGAAGATCACTGCTTCGTGAAAAGCATCAATGTTATCATGTGGCAATATTGGATTATATCTTGATTTAGCTTTACAGCTGCTACTACTTGTACTGTTTGTCTGCAAACCCAGATCACCCAATAACTCAGTATCTGTTACCCATGTTTTTTCACCTATTTCTACTTCTCGTAGGGCAGCTAGACCTTCTATATCACTGATCATTAATCCTGAAGTACCATCCATATTATCCATTTTTTCTGTCTGTGTTGTGACTGCATCTTTTTGTTGAGCAAAGATTTTCATTAACTTCAATTTCCTAGTTAAATGGAACATATCAATTAGTGTTTTTGTATAATCAAAATTGGCCATGGGGCAAAAAGATAACCCTAATTCTAATACACTATGTTCATCCTGCGATAAAATTTGAGATGAGATATTCACAACTGTCAGCTTTCTATCATTCATTATTTCTTCCTCCTGTTCTGACGTGTATTTTTGCCAATTAGTTTTTCGCTTCCTTGCTGACATGCCACCTCTCCTGATCTTTCTATTCCTGCACTTTCTCCCCTGCCTCACGGGGGTTTCCTCTGTGGTCTTGAGCTCATTTGTAAAAAACGATATTCCTCCAAGGTTGTAAAGGGTTGTCCCTTCAATGCACTTGAGCCCGGTGCCTCTTCAATATCTGAGATGTTCTCCACGCTAGATTCCGATGAGGACAACTCCTGTCGTCGTAGGGCTTCCCCCTGTCTACAGTCCTGTCTGGCTTGATCAAATCGCCTACTAAATGTCAGAATACGTCCCATTGCATAGTCATTTTTATCCCGTAGCAATTTTCTCCTCTTCCTAAGTTTAATTTCATCTTCATATTTTTTTAAGTCGCTCCTCCATTGATTCGCAAAATTTCTTGATTTCATCCTGTGCCTCTTTTGATTTTTTCTATGTCTATGCAATGGATCAGTGGTTATATAAAGAGTAGAATGGGTCACATGACTTGAATACTTGGAGGGCCAAGGAGGAAGACCGTGATGGTTGAAACGCGTCGCCCTAAAATCTGTGATTTCTGAGTTACATGGACTGATATGAAATTTTGGATATAAATAAAGGTCATTAATCTGCATGGAGTGCCATCGTTTGAATTTTATGTGCAGCATATATATATATGTATATATATATATATATATATATATAAACACATATATATATAGAGAGAGACAGAGATAAAGTCATATATTTATGTATGGTATGTATGTGTGTGTATATCTATATATATAAATAAATATATTTATATATATATATATATTCACGTATATATATATTTTGTTACACACACTGAAAAAAACAAAGGTTAAAAGAATGTTATAGTTGGAAGAAAATGGCAAATGTCAGTTAAAACATTTAAAACATATCCTTTAAATTAACAAAACAACTGAAATACACCAGTTATAGTTATCTCAACTAAATAACTAAATATAACTTGCTCGCTTGCTGTGCACAGTGTTGTCATTAATTATATAATTTCAGAAGCTGCAGTGATGTTATCAGTGATGTCACAGAACATGTCATGAGTGATTCAATATGTGAG